>NW_028077829.1:0-450973 GCF_014824575.4 Sturnira hondurensis
GGAAAGCATTATGCTGAGCAAAATAAGCCAGGCAGTGAAAGACAAATACCATATCATGTCACCTTTAACAGGAATGTTAACAACAAAACAAACAAGCAAGCAAAATGTAACGAAAGACACTGAAATACAGAACATGCTGACAGGGTCCAGAGGGTAGAGGGGAGAGAAGCACAGAGTAAAAGGGGATGGACTCACATGAATAGGTATGAAGGACACATGGACAATAACTAAGACAGGGGGCGGAGTTGGGAGGGTGCTGGGGAGCACTGGGGGGTGTGCAGGGCTGGGAATACAAGAAAGAAAACTGTACTTGAACAAAAGTTAAATAAAGAAAAAATAAAAAAAAACTGTGGTTACTATGCCCTGGTTGGTGTGGCACAGTGGTTGAACACTGGGCTGTGAACTGAAAGTTTCTCAGTTCAGTTTACAGTAAGGACATATGCCTGGGTTGCTTGCCAGGTCTCCAACTGGGAATGTGCAAGACGCAGCCGATCGACATTATTCTTACACATTGATGTTTCTCTTCCTATTTCTTCCTTTTCCTCTGTCTAAAACAATATTTTTTAAAAAGCTGTGGTTATTATATCACAATATACAACTTAAAAGTTTAAAACTGTCAAGATCTAGGGAAACATAAACATAGAACTGGCAAATTTACGAAAGAAACAGACTTCTAGAAATAAAATATATAATAAACAAATATAAAACAAAATGCATATTTCATCTTTTGATAAAAGTAGATCAGGTAATTCAGATCAGCAATAATGCTAGAAAAAACTAAAAGATCTGGACAACACTTTTATAGGATTGCTTTAAGACATTGTAGAACTAATAGAGAAGTGAAGAATTACAGGACCAATAATGAAAAAAGGAACAAACCCAGAGAGGAAATCACAGGTTTTAGGTGTTTTCCACCCAGAGGAATCTATGTACTCTGGAAGATGCTACTGAGAGGCTAAAAAGCCTCACATTCAAGGCCTTCACAGTGTGATCTTGACTGAAAATTTAACTTTATCTCCCCTTACTCCTACAGTACACTCTCAATCACTTAAACATTCATGAGGAAACTGTTAAATTAAATTGAACAGTGGTAATACATACTTCTGGCTCAAGTTTTACCTGTTATTAGTTGTGTCCAACCTTATTAACTATTATACTAAAATTCATTTTAAGTAAGAAGCAGGCAATATTCGGTAAGCTCTGGTTATATGACTGGAAAAAAGATGAACAGTTCAACTTCCAACATTCTGATAATAGTTGTGATCAGGACTCTTGTTATTAAAATTGTAACACAGAAATCACCATTATGTTACCCAAAGCATCAGCCATTTTATGCAATTTATTGTCTGTATTATTGTCTCCATGTGTCTTCCTATCTATTAAGGAACCCAAATATAGTAATTTTCTCTGGTCAATGTCTATTTATTAGTCATCCAGTTCAGTAAAAGGTAGGTTATAATGATGATAAAAGTCCAAGATCATTAGGGCTCTATAGAGAACCAAGCTGAAGGGCAAGCAAAATTTAAAAATAAATAAATAAAATAAACCATAACTCTGTTCGATTGGAATGTTGACACACTGTTGATGACAATTTTGATTATTATCATTATTTGCTTTATGAAACTAAAATAGTACTGCATGGGAAAATGTTTTGATGGATTGCTTTCACTATATTTGTTTGAAAAAGACTAAAATCTTAAAACTATAATGTTATACTTTCAATAATACATTTTAATTTACTTTATTTCCATACTAATTATTATAATAGATAAATTAACGATTGAAAAATAACTGAACATTATATTGCCAAATTGAAAAAAATAGGTCAAGTATTTCTTTTCCTTTTTGATTTTAGCATTAATCAAATTTCAAATGGAAAATCTTAAAATAAAAAGACAACCAACTGTATGGGAAAACATATTTGCCAACAATACCTCAGACAAAGGTTTAATCTCCAAAATATACAAAGAACTCACATGACTTCACTCTAAGAAGACAACTAACCCAATTAAAAAATGAAAAAAGGACTTGAACAGACACTTCTCCAAGGAGGACATACAGAGGATCCAGAGACACATGAAAAGATGCTCAATATTGCTAGCTATCAGAGAGATGCAAATTAAAACCACAATGAGATACCACTTAACACCAGTCAGAATGGCTATCATAAACAAAGGAACAAACAACAAGTGCTGGAGTGGTTGTGGGGAAAAGGGGACCCTAGTTCACTCTTGGTGGGATTGCAAACTGGTACAACCACTATGGAAAGCAGTATGGAATTTTCTAAGAAAACTAAAAATGGACGTGCCTTTTGACCCAGCAATTCCACTGCTGGGATTATATCCTAAGGACACTAAAACACCAATCCAAAAGAACCTATGCACCCCGATGTTCATAGCAGCACAATTTACAATAGCCAAGAGTTGAAAGCAACCTAGGTGCCTATAAGTAAATGAATGGATCAAAAGATTATGGTACATATACACAATGGAATTTTATGCAGCAGAAAGAAAGAAGGAGCTCCTACCATTTGCAACAGCATGGATGGAACTGGAAAACATTATGCTGAGTGAAATAAGCCAGGCGGTGAAAGACAAATATCATATGATCTCACCTTTAACAGGAGTCTGAACAACAAAACAAACAAGCAAGCAAAATAAAAACAAAGACACTGAAATAAAGAACAGGGGGACAGTACCAGAGGGGAGAGGGGAGGGAATTTCAGGGGAAAAGGGGAAGGATTTACAGGAACTAGTATAAAGGACACATAGAGAACAACTAAGGGGGGTGGTTAGGGGAGGAAGATGGGGAGCACGGGGGAGGGTGGGCTGGGATGGGAATAAAAGACAGAAAACTGCACTTGAAAAATAATTAAATAAAACAAAAAAAAAAGAAATTTTTTAGTAATTTCTAAACTTGGTTTATTATTAAGCTATTTGTCTTTTCAAGATAATGGGATATCTGTTTTATGCTTTTAAATTGGAAGATTTTCCTGCAAAACAGATTTCAAAAAGGAAATGCAACCATCTTCATTAATAATTAATTAAAAATCACTGTGAGTGATCTTTTGCTGTAGTGAATGTATTTTAAATTTCTTATTTTCCCAGCAGATCTATTTGGTGCTGAGTTGTTTCCAGTTATGATAAACCTGTCATATTTTGAACCTAAAAGATAGCTGAATATTTGAATATATTTTATATTATAACTGATTATTTAGGAGGGGTAGTATCATATATCATATTATCCAAAAATGTTCTTTTTAGAACCAATACCTTTTATTTTTTGGAAGGCAAAATGAAGACAATGTCTGTTAACATGAAGAAATCAGAATCTATGAATGATTGTTGACTATGAAGTTGACCTACATTACTTACATAAAAATCCAAATACCTAAGACTTCTTTTACATGGTGGATCTCTTCTTCCTCTACCCCTTGCCCATTTTCAAGTTTCCTTCACAAATATAACATCTTGTGTCAAATTCAGAACCTACAAAGGTGGTTATGTCAGAATGTCATGATCTCTCTTCTTAAGGAACTCATTAACTAGGATAAGATTCTATCTTGGCTACACATTAAATTAATCTGAAGTGATTTTATTTTTTATTAATTGTATTGATTGACTGATTGATTGAGAGAGAGAGAGAGAGTTTTGTTGTTTCACTACTTTATGCATTTATTACTTGTTTCATGAGTGTACCCTGACTGGGGAGTGAACCTAAAACTGTGCATCAAACAATGCTCTAACCTACTGAGCTACCTGGCCAGGACTGGAGTGCTTTTATAAAAATTCTAGTATTCAGATCACATTCTGGAACACTGAAATCAGACTACTTGTGGACAAGGTCCTCAGGTATCAGTATTTTTTTAAAGAGTCCCAGGTGTCTCCAATGTATAGCCAAAGTTGAATAACACTGGCTAGATCAGTGGTTCTCAAATTTTAGAGGTGTTTCAATAATTCATTTAGGGGATGGTTGGAATATAGATTGGTACTGAGTAACACACTGGAATTTCTGATTCAGGGGGTCTGTGGTGGGCCTTTGAAATTTGCATTTTTTAACAATTTACTAAATGATAGGTCAATGGTTCTTAATCTAAATTAACATTACAACGACTTCAGATGCTAGAAAACAAAACGTGGTAATGCCTATGTCCTACCCACAGATATTCTGGTTTAGTGGGTCTGAGATGAAGTCCAACCATTAGTTTTTAAAAGTTCCTTGGTGATTCTCATGCACCTACAGGTTTGAAAACTAGTGCTCTTTTTGAACCAAAAATCACATGCCATGAATGCAAATTTAAATACACCCCAGAAAATTTATAAAATCCTGATGTCTAGGTTATACATCACACAAAAGAAATCATATTCTTTTGTAGTGGGACTGAGACATCATTTTTCAATGGTCCTTCATGTGATTCCAATATGCAACTAAGGTTAAGAACATATTGAGATGGAGGACGGAGACATATGCATACATAGAAAAAGTGTTATGGAGTATAATGAGGGAAATTGTATTATGCACAAGGTGAGCACACCAACTCACCATGGTCACATTATGTCTCCCATAAAATGAGATGCTTCAAATTAATCTTGATTTAGTTAACTAGATCTACTGTCCATTCAACAAAAACCATTTAACACAAAGCTTTAGGTATCCCTTTAGGTTTCCTAAATTAAAATATTATCCGAATAATATTTTTTACTTTCAGTCAAGATGGAGGCATAGGTAGATACACTGTGCCTCCTCGCACAACCAAAAGAATGACAACAACAAATTTAAAAAAGAAAAATAACCAGACTGCCAGAAAAATTGAACTGTACAGAAATCTGACAACCAAGGGGTTAAAGAGGAAACATTGATCCAGGCCAGTAGGAGGGGTGAAGGCAGGCAGCTGAAGAGGACTGGTGGCAAGGCTGTGGCTGGAGGACCAGGATGGACAAGGCAGCAGATGGAGGACCAGCTGGCGGACTGTGTGGTCCCACATTTGCTTGCAGATAAACCAGGAGAAACAACTGGGGAGCGAGACAGACCATGCAAGTCAGGGTTTCAGTGCCTGGAAATAAAGCCTCTGAATCTCTTACTGAAAAATCCTGCGGGGGTTGAGGTGGCAGGATAAACACCAAGACTCACAGGAGAGTTTGTTGGATAGACCCACAGGATCCTAGAGTGTACACAAACCCACCCACCCAGGAATCAGCACCAGAAGGGCTCAATTTGCTGGTGGGTAGCATGAGAAGTTACTGAAAGCCAGCCAGAAGCCAGCCAAAAGCTGAGCAAGTGGCATTGTTCTCTCTCAGACCCCTCCCTGTCAGACAGCACCACAATGCAGCAAAGTGGGTTGCCCTACCCTTGTGAATATCTAAGGCTCCACCCCTGTCTACATGACAGATATGGTGAGATTTTTTAAAAGTGGCTCAAATGAAAGAACTGATCGAAGTTCCAGAAAAGAAATACAACTAAGTGATGAAGAGATAGCCAACCTATCAGATTCACAGTTCAAAACACTGGTAGTCAGGATGCTCACAGAAAGAGTTGAGTATGGTCAGTCACAAAATAGAAGAAAGAGTGAAGACTATGAAAAATGAAATAAAGGAAAATGCACAGGGAACCAACAGTGATGGGAAGAAAACCAGGATTCAAATCAATGGCTTGGACCAAGAAGAAGAAATTAACATTCAAGCAGAACAGAATGAAGAAACAAGAATTCAGAGAAATGAGGAGAGGCTTAGGAACTTATGGGACAACTTTAAATGTTCCAACATCCAAATCATAAGGGTGCCAGAAGGAGAAGAAGAACAATAAATTGAAAACTTATTTGAAAAAAATAATGGAGAACTTCCCAAATCTGGTGAAAGAAATAGCCTCTCTGGGAGTTCAGGAAGCTCAGAGAGTCCCAAAGAACTTGGACCCAAGGAAGAACACACCAAGGCATATCATAATCACATTACCCAAAATTAAAGATAAGTAGAGAACAAACACTTCTCGAAGGAGGACACACAGAGGGCCCAGAGACATATGAAAGGATGCTCAGCATCACTAGCCATCACAGAGATGTAAATTAAAACCACAATTATATACCACTTCATATTGATCACAATGGCCATCATAAACAAAGCAACAAACAACAAGTACTGCAGAAGTTGTGGGGGAAAAGCACCCTAGTGCACTGTTGGTGGGTATGCAGACTGGTGCAACCACTGTGGAAAATAGTATAAAATTTGTTCAGAAAACTAAAAATGGAACTGCCTTTTGACCTGGCAATACCAGTGCTGGGATTATACCCTAAGAATCCTGAAACACTGATTCAAAAAAACTGTACAACCCCATTTTAATAACAGCACAATTTACAGTAGCCAAGTGCTGGAAACAACCTGGGTGTTTGATTCCCCAATCAGTAAATGAGTGGATCAAAAAACTATGGAGCATTTACACAATGGAATACTACGCAACAGAAAGAAAGAAGGAGCTCCAACCCTTTTTTAAAGCATGGATGGAACTGGAGAGCATTATGCTAAGCGAAGTCAGCCAGGCAATGAAAGACAAATACCATATGATTTCACTTATAAGTGGAACCTAATCAACACAACAAACAAGCAAGCAAACTATAACCACGAACATTGAAATAAAGAACAAACTGACAGTAACCCAGGGGGAGGAGGGAAAGGAACAATAGGGAAAATAGGGGAAGAATCTTCAAGGAACATATATAAAGGATACATGGACAAAGCCAAAGGGGGTAGGTTTGAGGGTGGGAAGTAGTGGGAATGGGTGTGGTGGGGGAGATGCTGTGGTGAGGTGAAAATAAGCACAATTATACTTGAATAACAATAAAAATAAAGGGTATTATGCTAAGGGAAATAAGTCAGAGAATGACAAATACTGTATGGTTTCACTTATTTGTAAAATATATATATATATATATATATATATATATANATATATATATAAAGGCAGATCAACAAACGAAACATAACAAAACAAACTAACTGATGGTGGCCAGAGGGGAGAGAAGTAGAAGGATGGATGAAAATGGTAAAGGAAGATGATAACTAGACTTAGTGGGATGATTACATTGTAAGGCATCAAAATGTCAAATCACCACATTGTACACCTGAATCTAATAAAATGTCATATGCCAAATATATTTAAATAAAAATTAATTAAACTAAATAATGTATGATTTGGAGTTATAAAGAAGTTTAGAGAGAAATATATTAAAGTGCCAATATTAAAAACAAATAGAAATTCTAGGTTATTCACCTTAAGAATCTAAATTAGATTACATAAATCCTAAGTAGAAGAAAAACTATAATAAAATAAAAAGAAGTAAAAAATTAATAAAGCCAAAATATGTTTCCTTAAAAAGATCAGTAAAATTGATAGCCCCCAGCAACATTGATAAAGAAAAAAAATAGAAAACAGAAATTCCCGATATCTAGAGTGAATGAGAAGCTATCACTATATAACTGACATGTATTAAAGCATAATAAAGAAATATTATAAACAAACATGTTAATTATTTTAATAACTTAGATGAAATAACAACATTTTTGAAACACAAACTGTCAAAACATTTATAAGTGACATAGAAAACATGAATACCCCTAATATATTTACTAAGTAAGTAAAATCATTGGTTTAAAACTTCTTCATAGATCATACTACAGGCCCAGATAGTTTCACTGTTGAGTTATAACACATAATGGAGAATTAATAACAATCCTACAAAATCATATTTAGAAAGGAGTGGAGGAGAAAATACTTGCCAATTCATTTTACAAGGCCAGTGTAGCCCCTATACAAAAACCAAAGCAAAAATTACAGTAAAAGAAAAAACAATATAATTTGAATATAGATGAGAATAAATACAAACAAATTAAACCCAGAAATATATTTAAATGATAGTACATCATGACCAAATATGGTTTATCCCCAGAATTCATGGTTAATAATAAATTAATCAATGTGATTAACTCTATTAGAAGATAAAAAGAGAATGTCAATTGATCATCTACCTAAAAGCAAAAAATATTTGTCTAAATTCCTTTCATGACAAAAACTTCCAGCAAACTAGGGATAGAAGAAAATGAATTTTGATTGATAAATCGCATATGCAATAGACAAGCTAAAAACTACAGTTGCAGTCATTCCTTTTTTTCTTTCAAACTTCTTTTTATTTGATAAGCATATTATGGAGCAGTCATTCTTCACAGTGAAAGACTAAACATGTTTTTCTTGGATTAAAAACAAAGCAAAGGTAAAATTTGAATCTTTAGCATTAATCACATAATGCAGTGATTTTAAGTTTCCTGATTTAGATCATTGTACTGTCATAATATAATGCCATTGTTCATAAGAAATGTACACTGAAGTATTTAGGAGCAAGTGAGTACAGTATCTATACATTAATGCCAACAGAGTCACATAGAGTGGAGAGAAGGGCAGAATAACAGTCATAGAGAAAGAGAGGGAGGGAAGACAATAAAGCACTTCAGACAAAAATGTAAGAAAATGGTTAAATCTTGGTAAATAATATAACAAGTTTTGTACTATCCTTGGAACTTTTCTTTATGGTTTAAAATAGACTGAATAAATTGTGCTTCATTTAGAGTGCCTGACCTATTGAGACCAGTTAATAGATGATGGGCATCATTATTAATAATGAATAATTGAATTAATTTAAATATTGGTTGACACAAGAAAGTTGATTTGCCTATATGATAACTCTGAACCAAATATATTAAATTTAATATATTTTTCTAAAATACTTTCATAGCTACCCCATTAATAAATAGTTTATTGTATTTTATTCAGATAATAAAATGTCTAAGATGTTAAGATCAATGATTTATCTTTCTAATATTTTAATACAAAGGAAAAGCTGGTGATATGAACAATAAAGATATTAATTTGTTGATAAATATCAGGTAGTTTCCTAATATAACCCATGTAAATGCAAAATAGCAATGCTATTGACTAATATTAAAATGATGTCGGTTAGTTCACAAATTATATAATTTCTCTGAGAGAGTAACACTGAGTGCTTAATGATTTAAATTTTTGCTACATCTTTGCTTAGTAATGTATTCTTCTTGGATATTAACTAATATCAGTAATGTCAGATGTTGTAAAACAATAAAATGCTCATGGCTAATTTCTTATCAGAAAAACCAGAGCTGGATCTGAGAATGTGTAAAAAGTCTGACATTGAATTTCTAGGTTGGGATTAACCATGATTTCGGGTAGGAGTCCTCTGTACAAAGCATTTGTATTCACAAATTCAACTGCTTCTTCTTTTTGCCTAGAACATACATGATTCTACTTATTTCCTTTATTATAAATAAGCATTGAGGAAATCACTACTATAGGCTATTTGCTATACACCAGGCATTATACAAAGGCACTTTTAATTAAATTCTTATCAACATCCCTGTAAATAATCATTTCATCTGAGGAATATGAGAATCAGGGAAGCTCAATGACTTGTTTAAGGTCAAACAGCTATTATAAGCCCATACACCATATTGCCTTGGTTTTTAGCAATTAAGTTACTTCAGTTTCTTTATTTTCAAAGTGAATAAAACCATGATTTAGCACGTAACAGTATTGTACAGATTATGAAATGATAATGCAATGCTTTAATACGAATATTAAATATATCCAAAATGTTATCGATTCCATCTCTTGCCTTATATTGTCCCTTGATATAAGTACATATGGTATATAACTATATTTTAGTAGAAAAATATATTCTTCCAAATTGTGTTTTCAAATATTTACTCTTATTATGGCATGACATTTAATAAAATCTATAATTAGCCAACAATGGCAGGTTTTTTTCTTATTTGGACAAAATGAAAAATTAAAATTGTTCTCTATGAAAAGGCTATTGTATGCAATTTATCAATCTCAGTTTTTCTTTCGAAAAATGGATCATTAAGTGCCCACTCTATGAGACACCAATATATACTCCATTATGGGAACAATTCACATAGGAAAATCAAACAAACATTTCAACTTAAACTGGAAGATAAATGAAGTTCCAAAATTCATTTGAATTGAGAAATTAAGGTCAGCATAGTAGCAGATGAAGTTTAAATTATTAGTCTGGAAATCAATAGAACTGCTTCACAGTTAAGTATGCATTTAGTAATATATGGGGTAGAAAAAGAAATACTATATTTAAGTGAGAAATTATACTGTAAATATGTGAAATTTCAATGAATATTCTGCCCACCCTTCTATAGCCCTGGTGTGGTAATACAGGAAAAAATGTGAAGCTTGTACATGATATAGAATTATTGTCTCCATTCATTCAGTGTCCATCTTTTTTCCTCTTCCCACAACAAAGCGAAATCAGATGGGATATATTTTTGTTTTTAAACCTTTTGGTAACCTATATCATACATAAAAATGGACACAAATTACAGTGGTTCAGATTGATAAATTTTGCAAAATGACCACACCTACACAGCCAGCATCCATAAGTAGAAATATAACATCACCAGCATCCCAGAGGTCTCCTTTATGTCCTCTGCCAGTCACTACCCACCCTCATTCCTCTTCAAGGCAAAAAAACATCCTGATTCCTAACAGCATATTGCTGAGCACTTCTTTGCTGCATAGAATAAAAAAGTATGCACTATTATGTCTACCTTCCCTTGTTCAACAGATTTGTAAGATTCATCCATATTGTTGTATGTAATTATAAGTCATGTATTCTTATTGCTGTATAGCATTCCATTGTGTGATCATGTCAAAATATATTTATTTTTTGCACTCTTGATTTTAAGTTTGGAAAGTATGACAAATGATGTCACAATGGACATTATTTTATACGTTTTTGTAATAATCAGCACTTACTTCTTTTTGGACATACACTTAGAAATGAAATTTTGAGTTACAGAGTATACAAGTGTTCATCTTACAAAGAAATTGTATCTAGACTATAAAATAACTCTTACATATCAATAACAATAAACCATCCAAAAATATTTGCAAAGATTTGAACAGAATATTTACAAAATAAAATACACGATTGTGAAAATGTTTATAGCTATTAATAAGGGAAATGAACATTAAAATCACAACAGTTTTCCTTTATACACCTACTAGAATGTCTAAAATATTGAATGAAGTGCGACTGGAACCCACATACATTGTTGGTGGTAACAAAACTGTACTACCACTTTGAAAATAGTTTTGTGTTGTACTTTCTTAAAAATATACCTACCATATGATCCATTATTCTACTAGTATGTATATATGCATGAAAAAGGAAATACATGAGGTTTGTGCAAAAGGTATCCAGCCATGTGATATGAAAAATAGAAACATTTACTGAAGAAGATACAAGAAACATTGTACATAAGATAATGACACCTCAGTCCCCTTCAGAGTAGGCAACTTGGGACCTCACATAGTTCTCCTAATTGCCATCAGCAGCCTCATTATATTTTCCTGAATCTCATTGATGGTCTGACATCTCTTTCCTTTGAAAGGTGATTTTAGTTTTGGGAAAAGTCATAAGTTGCAGGGCACCAAATCTGGGCTGTCAGGGGACTGGGTCACCTGGGTGATTTGATATTTTACTAAAAAATTCTGCACAAGACATGATGCATGAGAAGGTAATTGTTATGATAAAGCTGTCAATCACCAGTTGCCCATAGCTGCAGCCCTCTCAATAATCCAAATAGTTTCCATGGAGGAATGTTCAAGATTAACACAAAATTTGATACAGATTTTTTACTCTATTTGCTCAGTCATTTTGAATGTGACAGCCACACAGTACACACGCTCACTCAGTGGTGTCTACTGCCCACACTAACTAGTATGGTGAAGTTGTCATTGTTCACTCATGCACATTGCAGTCCATTCTCCTTGGCTGCTGAGTTACATAGATGTCATGCAAACCATTCTCATTATATTAATGGTGGCTAGACGTTTTCCAAACAGATCTTCATGTCTATAGAAAGGCTTTGAAATACACATTCATAGAAGTTTTTTCCCCGTAATAGCCAACCTGGAAATAATTCAAATGTCCATTAATAGATAAACATATGAACACATTTTGGTATATTTATACAGTTGAGCAATAGTACTTAAGGACAAGGAACAAACTGTTGATGTGCACAACTACATTAATGAATCTCAAACACATGCTAAGTGAAAAAAGTCAGGCACAAAAGAGCACATGCAATATTATATGATCACATTTATATGAAATTCTAGAGGAAACAAAAGTAAACTACAATATGATAAAGCAGATTAATGGTTGTATAAGTTTGGAGATGGTAGAGATTTAATTTAATGGGGCATGAGGGAACTTTCTGGGGTGATAGAAATTTTATATTATTTGAGAGTGATGTGATTCTACAGATGTATACAGTTGACAGACCATTAAAATGTAGAGTTGAAGTGGGCTCATTTTATTGAAAGTAAATAATTTTACAAAAATTGAAAGTGTCACATAGATGGAAAACTGTTTTTATTTTATTGTTATCATATTACCTGAAAGAAATGTACAGCTTCTGATGGGAAACTGTTTATCCTTTCCTCACCTATCTTTTCTGACATTGGTTCATTTTTTAAAGAAGTATGTTGAAACATCTATGCCCTGTGAGAAATTTTTAATGTGGGGATGCTCTGCTACAACATCAAATTAGATTGCATTGAAAAATAAAGCACTGCAGTCATGTGTAACTCAAACACTATTTCCAAACACCAAAGGTTATTTCCTAATACCAGAGGCAGTTTTCAGCTGTCTACAGGGTGAGTTAACTCCATAGTCCCCATTCATAATGAAAGTTGTACTACTTTTCTACAGTTGATGAAGCTGAAAATGGGCCCTGTGCTTTGGGGGTTTAGTTTCTCATTTGGACTTCACAGGGGAAGGCTTATTTCACAATTTTAAGTTAAAAATTAATTTAAAAATGCAAAGGTATTCCAAGTTTCTGCTTGGTGGAATGTCCTGAACATGTCTCATCTATTTGAAATTGTCTCAGAAGACTATTTCAATTATTTAAAGAATATATGCTCAGAGAGGGTCTAGAAATTATTTAGTAAAGGATGCACAATATTTATAAAGTAAATATATTAGCAGCAAGGATATGAGCATTCTACTCCTATCTTCAGATTCACTAATAATACTTTTTTTCTTACTGAGTATAAGTATTCCAGCAAGCAAAAAAACAGTGAACATGTTAGCTTTTTTTCTCAGGATTGGAGGTATAAAATTATTTTCATTTTATCTAGTTTTTATTTCTCTTGATGCTGGAAGAATGAGAGTGAGTTCCAATCAGGTTCATTCATTGCTTTCTACATGTGTCCTCATGGTTTAGATATTTAGAATATTTTTCAAGTAATATTCAGTTTTATTAAATCCAGAAATATATGCATATATTTCAGGATTATGTACATGTGTGTATTCCTATAAATCAAAGCTGAGATAAAAGTGAATACATAGTTGTCTATTTTTAACATAGCATTGTATGATAAACATTTCCTCTCCCATCCAAGTACTAACCAGACCCGACCCTGCTGGAAAGCATTATGCTGAGTGAAATAAGCCAGGTGTTGAAGGACAAATACTATATGATCTCACTTTTAACAGGAAGCTAAACAACAAAACAAACAAGCAAGCAAAATATAACCAAAGACACTGAAATAGAGAACAGGCTGACTGACCAGAGGGGAGAGGGGAGGGAATTTCAGGGGAAATAGGGGAGGGATTTAGAGGAACATATATAAAGGATACATGGACAACAACTGAGAAGGGTGGAAATGGGAGGGAGGGGGAGCACGGAGGGTGGGATGGGATGGGAGCAATAAAAAACTGTACTTGAAAAATAATTAAATTTTAAAAACTGGAAAAAAACATTCCCTCTGTCATAAACTAATCATAAATTCTTTTTATTGTTCAAGTACAGTTTTCTGCCTTTACCCTTCACCCCTCCCCATCACCCCAGGCCTCCCCACCTCCTTCCCATTTCCACACTCCCTTGTTATTGTCCGTGTGTCCTTTATAGTCATTTCTGTAAACCCTTGACACTTTCCCCCCATTATTCCCTCCCCTTTCTCCTCTGGTCACTCTCAGCCTGTTTTCAATTTCAACATATTTGGTTATACTTTGCTTGCTTGTTTGTTTTGTTGATTAGGTTCCAGTTAAAAGTCAGATCATATGGTATTTGTCCCTCACCACCTGGCTTATTTCATTAGCATAATGCTTTCCAGTTCCATCCATGCTGTTGCAAAGGGTAGGAGCTCGTTCTTTTTTTGTGCTGCATAGTATTTCATTGTGTAAATGTACCATAGGTTGTTGATCCATTCATTTACTGATGGACACCTAGGTTGCTTCCAGCACTTGGCTATTGTAAATTGTGCTGCTATGAACATTGGGTGTGTAGGTTCTTTTGGATTGGTGTTTCAGGGCTCTTAGGGTATAACCCCAGCAGTGGAATTGCTGGGTTCTTTTCTTCTTTAATAAAAAAAGCCTGGCTTACAAGTTTTGCTCCCCCAATTTTCAGACGTTTTCCCTTCTCTTTTCAAATTATTAGATTCCCAAATCCCAACAGCGAGAAGTATCTGAAATTATGTGTACTTTCATGTGACCTGGGCAATGTAACAATCACTCATATTCCCTCCAAGCTGCAAGTTTCTCTGGGACCTTCATTATATTGCAGTAGTTTGAAAAGCTGAGCTCCTACACAGTCTTGCCTGAAACTTAAACTGCTTTGCTTGAGCCTTAGTTGGCTCTTGTGCACCTCTTTTCTCTGAATAGCAGGTGTAATCCCTGATATCACTAATTGCTGTCTGGGGCTCTACTCCAAATAGGTTGTTTACCAAGAAATTTATGTTGATTTGATTATATTCAGTCTTTAACTGAGTAAACGTGTAACTGAGTATCTATAATGCTAGGACTAGGGGTAAAGACCTATATAAGAGCTCATAGTCTATTGAGATGATAGAGGTGGTACCTAAATCAATTATTTGTTTGTTGAAGAACTAGGAAACAAAGCAAATGAGCAGTAGCTAGGAGTGGTGTCAGGGATGCTTTCCCAGAGGAGGTTACACTTATAAATGGGTTGGATTCAAATGCAGCTCACTATGATAAACAGAGGGTGTGGGTGACATTTTAAATGAGAAAAATTGCCTATGCACAGCCTAAAAGCAAAAGATTTGGAGAATTCTTGGAACATATAATACAGGAAAACTTAGAGATAATTAGAAGTAGACAGGTGCCAAATTACAAAGAACCTTGTTCCAATGCTCAGGAGTTTGGACTTGGCACAGTGGTTATAGGCATGGAAACCCTTCCTTTCTCACCTTATCACTGGCCTAGAAATACTTGGACTTCAAATATAGAATTTAAGGTCTACTGCTGGAGCATTCTGTCCAGTCCCAAATCTCATTTTTATTCTCTATCTTACTATATTTTGGAGTCCAGGCTCTCTTCTTTTCCCCAGTCATCACTATAGTTGAGCAACTGTCATTTAGCAGATCAGGGCTGTCTACCCAAAACAAAACTTGAAAAATTGGCCCATGTTCTTATAATTAGTAAATGTGCTTCAAAATGTTTGCAGAAAATTGATGAAAAGGCCTAATTTTTAAGAGATTTCTATGTTCCAAAAGATAATTTTTTACAAAAAGTATGACAGATTTTATGATATATTTTACTTTGGAGGCCAAATTCCTTTAGCTCAGAGGAACTGCACAGGCTAAGAAGTCCAATCCTGCCCTCCCACCTCATTTTAATTCTTGTCCCTGATGGAAAGAAAAAGATCTAGGCTTTCTGGGTATTAGCATTAAAAAAACATGGGAAAACCAATTGGACTTGACTAGGGGAGTAGCATGATAACAAGCTGGAATTTCACATATTCCAGCAATAAATCCATATTGCAGTTTCATCATGGAACTTCACTGTGTTGTTACCTGTGGCTGAATCCTTCTCATTGCTACATTTAGCAGATAATTAAGTCCATTAAAAACTGCCTGATTTCATCATTCAAAAACGATGGTGGCGACATAAATTCGGTTCACTTAAATGATTTGAAATACTACATAACATTTTAGTGTAGCTCTCATGTAATGGTTCCTTGGCATTCTATAGAAATAATCATTCCATAAAACCATGCATTTTTGGAGCAATCTGTGAATCTGTTAAGATATTTGTAATTGCAGGACTTTTAAACCCACTTTCTGCACATTCTTATGTACTATACATTGACATTCAGTAAGAAAAAGAAAATCTGGTTCTTTGGTGATGTTAATGTTGGTGTTGTGTTTTTAAACAGAAAACATTCAATTTCCATGTGTTTAATAATGCGTATCATACAAAGATTAAAAAGAAATAATCATTCTCACTCTTTCATTGCTTCTCTTTCTATAACCTCAGGGTTGAAGAGAGAGCTTCATACAGAGTCTATACAGAAACAAAAATAAAGCTACACTGTTTTACTGAATTGTAAAGTGATGTGATTTCAAGATTTGGTAAGTGGGAAGATAGGGAGAAAAGAATGTGTCCATGTCACTCTGTCACCTAAGACATGCCTTGTACATCATCCTTGAACTGTTACTTAATCCAGAAAAATACAGTCATGCCATGTCATGTCATGCCGAGCCTAAATGATTCAAAGATTGCAGTTGAGGATCATAGATTCACCTTAGGCTTAGGTGAGAGGGATAAGAAGAATCTGATATAGGTAGCCAAGTGTATAATTGTTTAGACTAATTTGTGTCTGACCCATACAGACCTGCTTATACCATTTCCCAGAGCTTATATCAATATAGTCATCCTGGTGCCAAAAAGAACTTATAGCAGTTTACAAAAGAACATGCAAAACAAATTAAAGACTAAAAAGTAATTAAGTTTTGTTGTAGGTTAGTACATCTTAGACACAAAAATTATATGTATTTTATATGTAATACATATATATTATATAACCATATGGTCTGTCCAGAAGGTATCCAGCCATGTAATATGATAAATAGAGACATTTATTGAATAACATACAAGATACAAGAAACATTGTACATAGGACAATGATGTCTCAGTCCCTTACAAAGTAGGCACCTTGGGACCTCACACAGTTCTCCTGATTACCATAAGAGGCCCTGTCATGTTTTCCTGAATCTTGTCAACAGTCTGAAATCTCTTCCCTTTCAAAGGTGATTTTAATTTTGAGAAAACTCATAAGTCACAGGACACCAAATCTGGACTGTAGGGGAGCTGAGTCACCTGGGTGATTTGAAGTTTCACCAGAAAACTCTGCATGAGATGTGATGCATAAGCAGGCATGTTGTCTGGCTGAAGCTGCCAATCACCAGTTGTCCATAGCTGTGGCCTTTTGAATCATCTGAATAGTTTCTGTGGAGGAATATCCAAGTTTAACCAAAAAAAATTGATGCAGGTTTGTTGCTCTACTATCTCAGTCATTTTGAATGTAATGGCTACACAGTAGATATGCTCACTCGATGGCATCTACCACCGACACTAACTAGTACAGTGAAGTCATCATTGTTCATGCATGTGTATTCCAGTCCACTCTCCTTGTCTTCAAGGTTACATAGATGTCGTGCAAACTGTTCTTGTTATATAAACAATGGCTGTACGTTTTCCAGACAGGCGTCATGTATATTCAAATTTCTGTAATGTAATACACTTCACTGGAAGTTCTTTTTAGTTAGAGGTATTAGAAATAATTTCACAATTATTTTATGTTTTATGAAATGAACAAGTATTACTTTTATAATAATAAATATTCACCTGATATTTAAATGGAGTGAGAAAATTAGTGCCAAGAAAAATTAAAGAAGGAAACCATAAGGTGAAGTCATTGTTGAAGTTAATAAAAAATAAATTCCCCAAGTTACTGTGAACTTGCATTTATTCATTCATTCATTTACAGATATTTTTGTTTGTCTATCATTTTCTAAAACTTGGGAGGTATAAAGTAAAAAAGATACTTTTTCTGCTTTCATAGAACTTATGTTATAGTGGGGAAGGCAGATATTAATTAAATAATTATACAAATAAATAAAAATGTACATCAGTGATAAGTAATATGGAGAAATGAGTAATTATGCCAAAATATAATACAGTAAAATACCTTGTTTAAGTCAGAAATAATGTTGTTCAATGATTGATTCATTGATATAACACCTTGCTATTCAGGAGCCCTATATTTGCCTCTGAGCAACAGTACCCAAAGCAACAGAAATATGATTGATTATATGATTCATTCCCAAAAGAAGTATAACTATTTGTAAAACTGAGTCAGTTTTTTTTTTTTTGTAAAGGTCCTGAAAAGATAATACACTTTAACAATGTTAACTGCATTTTCACAGTAAGTGAGTCTATTACCAATCACCAGAGACTGGATTTTTGTTTTGCATTTCATTGCTGCAGTTTCTGTCCCAAAATCTCAATCACGCAAAGATTATGTAAGAAACCTGAGGATCATTGTTCCTCTGATTTCATTTCCAATAGTTGCATACTATCTGTACATTAGCCCAACACTTGATGTTTCCTCCCTAGGTAGTGCTTTATTTGGACTTCATTGGGATTTAAGTTTTAGCATTGTAGCAGAATATTCTCATGCCTAGAATTATTCTCTGGTTCAATACATCTGCTGAAACACATGTCCATCTCTCAAGCTATCTCTTTTTTTAAATATATTTTATTGATTATACCATTACAGTTGTTCTATTCCTCCCCTTCATTTCCCTCCACCCTGCACACTCCCTCCTCCACCATTCCCCCCTTTTAGTTTATGACCACGTGTCTCAAGTTCTTTAGATTCTATATTTCCCCTACTATTCTTGCCCTTGCCCTATCTATTTTCTACCTACTGTCTATGCTATTTTCTGTACCTTCTCCCTCCTTCTCCTCCTCCCACTCCCCTGTTGCTAACCCTCCATGTGTTCTTCATTTCTATGGTTCTGCTCCTGATCTAGATGTCTTCTTGGTTTGCTTTTGTTTTAGGGGTGGTTGTTAATAACTGAGTTTGCTGTCTTTCCACTGTTAATATTTTTTATCTTCTTTTTCTTAGATAAGTCCCTTTCACATTTCCTATAATAAGGGCTTGGTGATGATGAACTCCTTGAATTTGATCTTATCTGAGAAGCACTTTATCTGCCCTTCCATTCTAAATGTAAGCTTTGCTGGATAGAGCAATCTTGGCTGTAGGTCTTTGGATTTCATGACTTGAAATACTTCTTTCCAGCCCCTTCTTGCCTGTAAGATCTCTTTTGAGAAATCAGCTGACAGTGATGGGAACTCCTTTGTAGGTGACTGTCCCCTTATCTCTTGCTGCTTCTAGGATTCTCTCCTACATTTTAATCTTGGTTAGTGTAATTATGATGTGCCTTGGTGTGTTCCTTCTTGGGTCCAACTTCTTTGGGACTCTCTGAGCTTCCTGGATTTCCTGGAAGTCTATTTCCTTTGCCAGACTGGGGAAGTTCTCCTTTATTATTTGTTCAAATAAGTTTTCCACTCATGGCTGTTTCTTTTTCCCTTCTGGTACCCCTATAATTTGGATGTTGGAACGTTTANTGCTTCTAGGATTCTCTCCTTCATTTTAGTCTTGGCTAATGTAATGATGATGTGCCTTGGTGTGTTCCTTCTTGGGTCCAACTTCTTTGGGACTCTCTGAGCTTCCTGGATTTCCTGGAAGTCTATTTCCTTTGCCAGACTGGGGAAGTTCTCCTTTATTATTTGTTCAAATAAGTTTTCCACTCATGGCTGTTTCTTTTTCCCTTCTGGTACCCCTATAATTTGGATGTTGGAACCTTTAAAGATGTCCTGGAGGTTCCCAAGCCTCTCCTCATTTTTTTGAATTCTTATTTCTTCATTCTTTTCTGGTTGGATGTTTTCTTCTTCCTTCTGGTCCATTCCATTGATTTGAGTCCCAGTTTCCTTTCCATCACTATTGGTTTCCTGTGCATTTCACTTCATTTCAATTAGTTTAGCCTTCATATGTTCCTCTAATTTGGGACTATGTTCCTCTAATATGTGACTATAATCTACCAGTTCTGTGAGCATCCTGATAAATAGTGTCTTGAATTGTGCTTCTGAGAGGCTGGTAATTTCTTGGTTGCTTAGAGGTATTGGCTCTGGGACTTTGAGTTCTT
Organism: Sturnira hondurensis; assembly: GCF_014824575.4. NCBI lineage: Eukaryota > Metazoa > Chordata > Mammalia > Chiroptera > Phyllostomidae > Sturnira > Sturnira hondurensis. The sequence continues at coordinate 20,131 of NW_028077829.1, forward strand.
CTTGCACCATCTTTTGGGCTGTTCGTGCCTGTTCCATAGCAGGATCAGAGCCCTAAAGTGTTCACTAGAACAGGGCAACTAAGTCGCTGGGTTGTGACGTTGTATGTGGGGGCGGGGTCAAAGAGGGACAATGGCTTCCCGTCTGCCGCCTGCCGCGGCGGCCGGGGTGCCCCAGCCACCACCGTGACCAGGCCCACGCATTTCGCTCCACTGCATATGAGTGTGCCACCGCCATCAGCCCTCCACCACTGGGTTCGCCCCCTGGGGCCTCCGCGATCCGTTCCACCGTGCGTGAATGTGCGACCGGGGTCAGCCTGCCCCACACCCCGACCGGCCCCAGGCCGCCCGGGCGCCCAGGCCGGGGGACCCGTCCCGCCGGACCCAGCTCCGCCGCTGGCCCCGCCCGCGCCCCCTGTTCGTAGTTGTCGGACTTCCGTATAATTCCGTTTTCTGATGTTTGGTGTGTCCTAGTTCTCCAAACCTTTGTTGTGTTCAAACGTGGTTGTGGGAGAAGGCACAGTGTTTCCACCTATGCCTCCATCTTGGCGGAAGTCCTTTTTTTCCATATTTTTAAACTGGTAAACAGGTGGGGAAACACAGGAAAAGATAGAAGTAAAGGTCAAGCAAACTACTTTGGACACTAATGCAGGCAACTGAGTGGCTGCAGAGTCCCCCACCTCTATTCTATTTTTAATTGATACAAAATTGACATATAACACTGTAAAAATACAATGTGTGCAATATGTTGATTTGATACATGTATATAATGCAACCTTACTACCACCATAGCAGTAGCTTACATCCATATCAGCTTACATAATTATCATTTCCCATTTGTGGTGAGATTTAATATCTAGTCTCTTAGCAACTTTGAAATATGTGATTTAGTACTTTGACTATAATCAATACATTGTGCATTAGACCTCCAGATATTATTCTCCATCTAGCTGCAAATTTGTAAAGTTAAGCATCTCCCTCACATCTATTCTAATGTCTGTATTTTCAGGCTTATATGACAGTTAGGTAGGATACTAATTGCATTCATAACATTTGAATTATCTAATAATTTAGACACATTCTGTTATAAAGAAAATGATTAATTTGGTCAAATAACTGGTTAATTTAGAAGTAATTTAATTAGCAATAAATCATAGAGTAACAAACTAGATATGCAAAAATGTAACTTACATATACATATGACGCAATACAGTCTGTCTTTTAAGCTCCACATCTGCATAGAGAAAATGGACAGATCAATCTTTCTAGCATACTCAATTTAATTACATAATTTATAAGCCAAAATCAAGTAATGTAATCTCTGTCACTATCTCAATAGCTTAATCATTTTGGGTAAATTCTCAATCCTTAATGCTGTACTTCCTTACATTGCTAAGTAGTGGAGGTAGGGGATGCTTATGCCTTATTTTAGAGTTGTGGGAGTGGTGCTTGGTCATTGCTAGCAGCAAATTGAGTTTTCTCATGGTTCTCAATTTCTAAGCATCAGCAGCCATCCTTAGTCACAATGCCCAATGAATAGCATGGATTTATGAAGAGTATACTGTTTGGTTAAATCACAAGCAACATTTTTGAGACCTTGTTTTTGGATTATTCATGTGAATTGCTTGCAGACTAGACAATGTCAAAACTATTCTGTAAGATCTTTCTAGAATAACGCCTTATAAAAAATAACTATTCCACAAATATTTGGTGAATAGAATTCAGTAGTTTATTCTCTGATATTTCCATAAAGTATTGTTCAGCTCTTTATTTGGTGAAAGTTAGGGGATAGAAGTTAGGAGTGTAAAAGTTTCAGTCAATACAATATCTCTCTGTACATTCACCAGATTTGATTTATGTCTGTAACTTGCGTATGTAAGCTTCACTAGTTGGAGAGTATAAAATGAGGTCACATTGGCTTTCTTTTCTTATTAAATTTTAGTGCTCAATTTACAAGAGCTCAAGCTTCTACTGATTCAAATGTAGGAAAGTCCCAAACAAAGATTACCCCATTATTTCTGGTGAACTACAAAGAGTTATGCATATGTTCACAACTCATCTGCAGTGCTCTTCCTTTACTGATCTCATGCTTCCCAGACGTTGGCCACAATTTAAGACACCAAATGAAGAAACTCAATACTGTCAGTCTTCGTACCTTCTAGTACCAAGAGTGCCTTGTCTCAATGTTCACAAGAAGCCTGAGTCACACTTGATTCTCTGCAGAGCTGGAAACATTTGCCCTTGCCTTGGTTTGCTGTTTGGTTTTGTCACCTGGGCTCTGAAGTCACACTGTTCAAGTCCAGAATCTCCCAGATTACATCAGAATTGGAATCCCTTCAACTCCTTCAAATGTATTTACCACAAGAATTTATGCAACCAAAGAAGACCACTAAGAATTTGCACTTTTTATCTTCATCAACTGTATCTCTTTGAGTGGAAACTAGAAAAGACATACTTGCCATAGGCATTTGCAGAATGAATGCATACTGTCTTTATTTTTATTAATGAGAAATTTGAGGAAATGTATTTCCAGAATTCAAGTACATGCCCAGATTACATACAGTGGATTTTGGCCAAAATTCATTTTCCATCCCCTGAATAATTTACATAATTATTTCAACTTCACATTAAACTGCTCAGAAATAGAGCATCTATATTTAAATAACAATAAATTAATAATTATATCATAGGCATTCAACAATAATAAATGTACACTATTATATAAGCCAAAAATAGCCCTAATTCATGTAGTAATATATAGATTCTTTAGAGAAAAACAAATGTAAAAAAAGAGCAGTTACCCTGGCTTGTGTAGCTCAGTGGACTGAGCATGGGCCTGGAAACCACCAAACCACAGTTTGATTTCCAGTCAGGGCACACACCTGGGTGGCAGGCAAGGTCCCAGCAGGGGACACATGAGAGGCAAACATACATTGGTATTTCTCTTCCTCTCTCCTCCCCTTCCCCTCTAAAGATAAATAAATAAAATATTTTTTAAAAAATAGAACAGTAATGCAATGCCATTTACTAACTGCCAAGTGGAGAATAAATAGGATGTGAAAGACACCAGTGGAAAAAATTATGCATAATTAGTAACTTCAGTAATTCTTATTTCTCAATGATTTTTCATTTATGATTATTTTTCATTCTTAAAAGACTGTAGAAAAACATTGCCACGATAGAATCCACTTCATCAAAGGGGTATGTATTTATTGAAATATTGAGATAAGCAAAAAATGTTTTTTCCATTAATAATGAGAACTTTTGAACAATAATTGTGTCATTAACCTCTAGTTTCTATATTGTATGCTTAGCTTACCTAAACATGTCCCTTCCCATTGACAATTATGAAATTATTGTTTCTAGACCATGGATTCTTTTAAAATTTTTATTTGTTGTTTTTTTAGAGAAATGGAGGGAAAGAGAGGGGGGAGAAAGAGAGAGAGAAACAGACATCAATTTGTCAGTTGCTTTTTTTTTAGTTGTAGTGGTTTTTAATCCCTAAACTTTAAAAGAAAAAATAAAAAAGATTATAACAGAGAATATAGGACTTTTCATAGTACAATTAAACAGTACACATGTGACACAAATTGTCAAATTATGTCTAACATCTGATCTGGTCCTTGATCATGGTCACATTTTGGAAGACAGTTACAGATGGAATATGAGATTCCCTGGCAAAAGAACCTTAACATGTAGACTAAACATCATTTGAACCCATTCTAAATTAGTCATCACTGCATTTAAAACTTTATTTTCAGCTTACATCAACACTTAATCTAATGAGTTTCATAAATTAATAGTTACTCTAAAACAAAAAAAAGCTGCTTTTATTATTTAGTCTCTGATCACCTTTTTTAAACCTCTCATTCAGAAAACTGGCAAGTTTTTCAAAGAGTTCAACAGGGTGTGGGGACTGTTGGTTAATGTCCCCTTTCATCAGCAGTTTCAAAACCAAATCCTTGGGGATTTTGAAAGTGTAAGTAAATTGGTCCAAGTTAGTGTTCTCAATTATTTAATAATAGAGGGAGCTAAGACTCTTCCTAACCTCATTATTACACAGCTTCAGCTTGTTCTGTTTTCAAAGGTTAGTTGACATTCATTGAGCCAATGTTGATGGCTTATATACTATGAGATGTCACACCACAATGGGGCGTGGAGCTACTTTTTTAGGTTTTCCAGGCTTAAAACCCAGAAGTACCATTGTTTGGGCTGGTCAGAATGTTCCAGAAGTTTTTTGCACAAAGAGAAAAATTGTTTTAGTGTCTTTTTCATGAAAATATGCAAAATGTTGATTCAGCTCTGTATTGCACAAATCGTATCTCAAAATGCTGCCCAGGGCATGTGACATCCATCGCTGTAGGAAGTGGGGCACGAAGGCCACCCTTCCTGGGTGAACATTTGGTGAGGCGATAATTGGGGATTTTATTTTATCTTTTTACTTATTAAAAATTATTCTTCAAGTACAGTTGTCTCCATTTACTCCCCCACTACTCCCCCCAACCCAGCCATCCCCACCCTTGATCCCACCCCACCTTGGTTTTGTCTATGTGTGCTTTATAGATGTTCCTGAAATCCCTTCCCCCTTCTCCCCCACATTATCCTCTTCCCCATTCCTCTGGTTACTGTCAAATTGTTCTTAATTTCAATACCTCAGGTTATACTTTGCTTGCTTGTTCGTTTTGTTGATTAGGTTCCACATAAAGGTGAGATCATATGGTATTTGTCCTTTACTGCTTGGCTTATTTCACTTAGCATAGTACTTTCCAGTCCCATCCATGCTGTTGCAAAGGGTAGGAGCTCCTTCTTTCTTTCTGCTGCATAGAATTCCATGTGTAAATGTACCATAGTTTTTTGATCCATTCATTTACTGATGATCACATAGGTTGCTTCCAGTCTTAGCTATTGTAAATTGTACTGCTATGAACATTGGGGTGCATATGTTCTTTTGGATTGGTGTTTCAGGGTTCTTAGGATATAATCCCAGCAGTGGAATAGCTGGGTCAAAAGGCATATTCATTTTTAGTTTTCTGAGGAAATTCCATACTTTTTTCACTGTGGCTGCAACCACTCTGCATTCCCACCAAAAGTGCATTAGGGTTCCTTTTTTGCCACAACTTTACCAGCACTTGTTTCTTGCTTTGTTTATGATGGACACTCTCACCAGTGTGAAATGGTATCTTACTGTGGTTTTAATTTGGATCTCTCTGATGGCTAGTGATGCTGTATATCCTTTCATATTTTTCTAGGCCCTCTGTATATCCTCCTTGGAGAAGTGGCTGTTTAGGTTCTTCATTCATTTTTTAATTGGGTTGTTTATCTTCCTGGAGTGGAGTTGTGTGGGTTCTTTATATATTTTGGAGATCAAAATCTTGTCTGAAGTATCATTGGCAAATATGTTTCCCTGTATGATTAGTTCTCTTTTCATTTTACTATTGTTTTTCTTTAGCTGTGCAGAAGCTTTTCATTTTGATGATATTCTGTTTGTTTATTTTTTTCTTTTAGGCCCCTTGGTTTGGGGGACATATCAGTAAAATATCGTTGCATGGAATGTCTGAGATTTTCTTGCTTATGTTTTCCTGTAGGACTTTTATGGTGTCATGGCTTATATTTAAGTGTTTTATCCACCTTTATTTTATTTCTGTATATGGTGTAAGTTGGTGGTCAAGTTTAATTTTTTTTTTGCAGGTAGCTGTCCAGATCTCCCAATACCATTTGTTGGAGAGGCTATTTTTCTTCCATTGTATGCTTCTGCCCCTTTGTCAAATATTAATTCATCGTACAGACTTGGAATTATTTCTGAGCTCTCTATTCTGTTTTATTGGTCTATTTGTCTGTTGTTATGCCAGTTGTTGGGTTCTTCTTGTATGTGCCATGACTGGAGATTGAACCTGCAATCTTTGTGTATGGGGATGATGCTCTAACCAAACAAACAAACTAGGGCAACAACCTGTTGTCCTAATAGGAGTGTCCAACCTTTGGCATCTCTGTGCCAAACTGAAAGAAGAGTTGTCATAGGCCACACATTAAATACATCATTATGTATAATCACAAAAATATCCATATTTTAAAGAAATTTATGATTTTGTGTTGGGCCACATTCATAGCCATCCTGAGATACATACGGTCCATATGCCATGGGTTGGACTTAGTGGCACAGAGCATAGAGTCTTAAACTTAGTGGCACACTGTAATCACTTGGGAAAGCTTTAATAAAATAATTGACCCTGGCTGGTGTGGCTCAGTGGATTGAGTGTTGGCCTATGAAACACAGCTCATCCCTATGATTCCTGGTCTAGGGCACATGCCTGGGTTGTAGGTCAGGTTCCCAGTAAGGGGTACAGGAGAAGCAAACACTCATTGATATTTCCCTCTCTTTTCTCTCCTTTCCCTTCTCTCTAAAAATAAAAATGTATAAAATATATTTTTTAAGTAAAAATTTTGTTGCCCCAGTCTCACACATAGTGGTTGTGATTGAAATGATATGTGGTGTGACCTGGACTTTAGGAGACTTAACAATTCTAATGCACACCCAAGTTTAAGAATTTGGGTTCTAGAGTTAGAGGATTTCTTAGAAGATGCTCTGACTTCATGAGAAGACTTGTTAACTATATGGAGGCAGTATTTTATAAGATCTAAGAGTACATATTCTGAATTTTTACTAAGTTGGAGTTTCCAATCTACAATGTCATATATATTAATTTATACAAATTATTTAATTCAGATTTTTAACGGAACAAATTAAACCAATATTGTAAAGTATTCAGCAGAATCTGGCCCATTGAATACATTCAATACCTATTAGCAATTTATAAAATTGATTATTACTAATAAAGTAAATAATACACATAGATCATTTATTAAAACACCAGTCACACAAAATGCTTATTTATATTATTATTATCATTATTTACATAGGTCATGATTGCCTTCTGTGGTCCACATGACTAAATGTAAGCCCTGTGAAGCAGCTAATTTTTAAAGGCCTTAACTAAGAAATAAATTTATTGCTGCACTTAAAATACAGACTAGAATTAAACACCTCACATTTCTAAAGATGAAGTTGGATAAGAGCCCATATTATACCTTTTTATTTCCAAAACATAGCTCTAATAATCAAGTTAAGAATTAAAGTTGTTAGGAAGTAAAGTATTATATCCTATGCAGATAGAAGGGTTAACTTTCTCATCTTTTAGATAAAGAGTTTTTTTCTATTTGTTTTAATATTTTATAACAAGTGACACATCAAAAAGATCATACACCATGACCAAGTGGGATTCATCCCAGGGATGCAAGGATGGTTCAATATTCACAAATCAGTAAATTTAACACACCACATAAATAAAAGCAAAGACAAAAACCACATGATGATATCAATAAACACAGAAAAAGCTTTTGATAAGGTACAACACCCATTTATGATAAAGGTACTCAGCAAAGTGGGAATAGAGGGAGCATTCCTCAATACAATAAAGGCCATATATGAGAGTCCTACAGCCAACATCATACTCAGTGGGCAGAAACTAAAATCCTTTCTGCTAAGATCAGGAACAAGACAAGGTTGTCCACTTTCACCACTTCTATTCAATATAGTGTTGGAAGATTTAGCCACAGTGATCAGACAAGAAAAGGAAATAAAAGGCATCCAAATCAGAAAGGAGGAAACAAAACTGTCACTGTTTGCAGATGACATGATAGTATTCATGGAAAATCCTATATACTCTACAAAAAAACTACTCAAACTAATAAATGAATTTGGCAAAACAGCGGGATACAAAGTCAATATCCAGAAATCAAGGGCATTTTTGTATACCAACAATGAAACAGCAGAAGCAGAAATCAAGAAAAAAATCCCATTCCATATAGCAAAAACAAAAATAAAATATCTGGGAATAAACCTAACCAAGGAGGTAAAAGACCTGTATGCAGAAAACTACACAACACTGAAGAAAGAAATCAAGGAAGACACAAACAAATGGAAACATATACCGTGTTCATGGATTGGAAGAATTAACATCATCAAAATGTCCATACTACCCAAAGCAATTTACAGAATCAATGCAATACCTATTAAAGGACTAATGGCATATTTCACAGACATAGAACAAATACTTCAAAAATTTATATGGAACCATAAGAGACCCCGAATAGCAGCCGCAAGTTTGAGAAGGGAAAACAAAGTCGGAGGGATCACAATACCTGATATCAAACTGTATTACAAGGCCACTGTAATCAAAACAGCCTGGTACTGGCATAAAAACAGGCACATAGACCAATAGAATAGAACAGAGAGCCCAGAAATAAACCCAAACCTCTACAGTCAATTAATATTCAACAAAGGGGGCAGTAACATAAAATGGAGTAAAGATAGCCTCCTCAACAAATGGTGATGGGAGAACTGGACAGCTATGTGCAAAAAAAATGAAACTTAAACACCGAATTACATCATACACCCAAATAAATTCAAGGTGGATAAAAGACTTAAATATAAGCCATGACACCATTAAAATCCTAGAGGAGAACATTGGCAGGAAAATCTCAGATATTTCACGCAGCAACATTTTTACTGATATATCCCCTAGCGCAAGGGATGTAAAGGAAAGAATAAACAAATGGGATCTCATCAAAAGTAAAAGGTTCTGCATGGCTAAGGAAAACAGTACTAGGATAAAAAGAGAAATACTTGAATAATTAAATTTTTTTAAAAAGATAAAAAGAGAAGCAATTGTTTGGGAAAACATATTTGGCAATGATACCTCATACAAAGGTTTAATCTCCAAAATATACAAAAACTCACATGACTCCACTCTAAGAAGACAAGCAACCCAATTAAACATGGACAAAGGACTTGAACAGACACTTCTCCAAGGAGGACATACAGAGGATCCAGAGACACATGAAAAGATGCTCAATATTCCTAGCTATCAGGGAGATGCAGATTAAAACCACAATGAGATATCACTTTACATCAGTCAGAATGGCCATCGTAAACAAAGCAACAAACAATAAATGTTGGAGAGGTTGTGAGGAAAAGGGGACCCTAGGTCACTGCTGGTGTGATTGCAGACTGGTACGACCACTATGGAAAACAGTATGGAATTTTCTAAGAAAACTAAAAATGAACATGCCTTTTGACCCAGTAATTCCACTGTTAGGTGTACATTCTAAGAACCCTGAAACACCAATCCAAAAGAATCTATGCACACCAATGTTCATTGCAGCACAATTTACAATAGCCAAGAATTGGAAGCAACCTAGATGCCCATCAGTAAGTGAATGGACCAAAAAACCATGGTACATTTACACAGTGGAATTCTATGAAGCAGAGAGAAAGAAGGAGCTCCTACCCCTGGCAACATCATGGATGGAACTGGAAAGCATTATGCTGAGTGAAATAAGCCAGGTGGTTAAAGGCAAATATCATATGATCTAACCTTTAACAGGAACCTAAACAATAAAACAAAAAAGCAAGCAAATATGACCAAAGACACTGAAATACAGAACAGGCTGACAGGTACCAGAGGGGAAAGTGGAGAGAATCACAGGGGAAAAGGGGAAGGATTCACAGGAACAAATATAAAGGACACATGGAAAATAGCTAAGGTGGGGGCTAAAACTGGGAGGGAGCTTGGGAGCTCTGCGGGTGGGTGGGCAGAGCTGGGAATATAAGACTGAAATCTGTACTTGAACAGTAATTAAATAAAAAAATTAAAAAATTAAAAAAACAAGTGAAAGATTATTTTCATTTTTATTTAAAAATGATATACAAAGAAGTGATATCTAATACAAAGAGAAATAAATAACATGTATAATAAAATTAAGAAGGTTGGGTCAAATTCTTATTTGGAAAATACAAGACTTCAATTGATGTGATGTTAGATCTACTGCATATGCTTACTTTTTTTTGAAGTTTTGATTCTTTTTAAATTTATTTAATTATTTCTCAAGTACAATTTTCTGCCTATTACTCCCATCCCAATCCCCCTCCCATACTGGTATTTCACTCAGTTTTCCCTAATGTTAACATCTTACATAACCATAGTACATGTTATCAAAACAAAGAATCTAACTTTAGACCATTGTTATTGACTAATGGATGAAATGAATTTTGACATTACCAGATTTTATTTCTAATGCTTTTTTTTTCTGTTACAAAGTCCATTGCAGGATACTACATTTAATTTGTCATCTCTGTTTGCTCTCCTTCAGTCTGTGGCATTTCCTAAATTTTTCTTTGCCTTTTTGATCTTAACATTTTTGAAAAGTAATGGTCAGTTGTTTTGTAGAATGTCTTTTAAAGTGGGTGTATCTGATATTTTCTTGTAGCTAGACTATGGTTGTGTATTTTTAGGAGAAATACTAGAGGTGGTATAACCTTCTCAGTATAACAAATCAGGAGATACAAGGTAGATATGATTTAACCTTAAGCACTTTGTTAAGGTGTTGTCTGATGAATTTCTTCACTATAAGGTGACAATTATTCCATTTGTATTTTAAAAATATCTTGAGGGTGATACTTTGAGACTATGCAAATATCCTATTTCTCCTCAAAATTTTGTTTAATAATTTTAGCATTTAATAGTGCATCTTGCTTGCAACAATTATTAATTAGTGTCATGAAGATGTTCATTTCTCTCTCATTTCTCTCATTTCTTCACATTTATTAATTTGAATTCTTTTTTCTCTGAATGAATTGTGCATTTTATTATTTTTTTATTGTTCAAGTAGAGTTGTCTCCATTTTCACCACACCATGCCCCACTTCCCATCCATTTCCGCCTCCCACCCTTAAACCTACCCCTTTTGCCTTTGTCCATGTGTCCTTTATACATTTTCCTTGATGGCCCTTCCCCTATTATCCTTCTCCCCTCTCCTCTCTGGTAACTGTCAGTTTGTTCTTTATTTCAATGTATCTGTTTGTATTTTTGAATTCTTCAGTAAGAAAAAGTTATTGCTTCTTCTACATTTATAGGTTTATTTATCTCAGTATGGACTTTTCCTAGATATACATTTTTTTCCTATAGGTTTCCATCCAGTACTATAATTGATCATTTTGTTGTTTAAATTGTTTCTCCTTTATCCATTGGGGACTGTTTTAGGTTGATGTCTCTGCTCTTCATTGTGCCTTTTGCTTTGAACATTTTTCTTAACTTTTGGCACTGCATGTCTCAGAATCACTTTGTATTTTTTTGTTCCAATCTTAGTATGAACCAATTTTTAAAAAAAACTTTATTTTGTTTCCACTGGAGAATTGTATTTAGAAACCAATATCTAGGTACAAGGAGTGTTTATTTTTACTAGGGTATCACTACTTCTAGGCCTTGTCAATGAGCAGAGAATGGAAACCTATGTATGTACAATAACCTGTGGCTACCCACACCCATATTTACTTGTCTACTTATATCTATTTATACCTGTATCTATCTATGTATATGTTAAAGTAAAACATGATTTCACACTAATATCTCTAATTCCAATCTGATACAATGAGATTCATTCTAGGATTTGCCCTTTACTTTCTGTAAGTTCTTCCTCTTACAGTAGGAACTTGGTTATAATTTTCTATAACATGTTTACTTATTTCTTCAACTGTGGTACATACATACAGTAGTTTAAGAATTACTCACCTACAAGTATATACCTATGGGTTATCATTAACCAATATCATCTATTTATTAACTGAGGTATAGTAGTTACATAGTTTGGTTTTTACTTACACAATATTTAATGAAAATATTTTTCTGAAGTAACTTTGGCCTCAAATATATTTATCCATATATTTGCTGATGCTTAAACCTTAATAGGTAATAAAGTATTTCTATTCCCATATTCAAGATGAGATTTATCAATACTCTATGCCTTAATTCAATCCAATGGCACATTACGGGTAATGTGTAATTATGAAGCAGACCATCGTATATTTTGGAGAGTTTTGACCAGTAAACATTTCTTAAATTGAAAACAAAACTTCTTTTTCCAGCTTCCATATGTTAAATTTCATATTTAAATGCTGCAGAAGTTGACCTATAAAATAATCAATTAGTTTTTATTATGTAATTTATAGGCATATAATGGGAGAATTACATACATCTACTTGTATGTGTCAATAATCTAGCAGGAAAAAAAAAGAACTTTATTCCAGTTGTACGTGGGAGCCATAGCCAATTTCATACTATAAACTTATTTTTCCCACTGTTAGTGAACTGTGGCTGTCCAGATAAATATATACAAATACATATAATAGTATACATATACTTATTCAGAAAAAAAGTTTTATGAATGCATGCTCTGTGCCATCCCTTTTGAGGAATAATTGTAAATGCATTACTAATCTTATAAAAACTCCTGATATTGCTGCATTTTTTTCATAAGAAGAGACAAATAAAATAAAAGATATGTACCTTGTGTGGATAACTGAAGTTTGTAACCCATAAGTTCTTCAGTGACTTTTTAATAAAAGAAAACTGATGTTTTAAAATAAGATTATTTTATGAATCACAGCAAAATAGAACATTTATCATTATTAGTACCATTGTAGCTTTTCTCAGCTGCATGAGAGTTAGTGCATATTTATAGATATTTTTTTCTGCATGTTGGCATTGGGCCAAATCAGAGGCAAATGAGGAAGAAGACTGGCACCAAGTCAGAAATGCGTTTGATTCTAGGCCAAAAGTGATAGGGTGATACAAAGACACAGAAGGGCTTGTTGTTCATCCTAAGGCCTTGTTATTCACTGTCCCTCAGTACATAGTGAGCATGGCTTGAATTAGGATAGATATTGTCTTCCTTGGTGTCCTTTAAATCCTTTTGTTTCTGATTGCATTCTTTCACCTTGTTGTTTAACTCGAAGTACATGCTCAAAAGTAATTTCTTGAATAAATGAATAAATGAATGAATGAATGAGTGAGTTTTCAGGTGTTAGCTATGATGGGCCATTGGATAGAGAACCACAACCTGAAGCTCAACAGTGGATGACAGGAACACCCATGCTTTCCAAGCTGTCTTCTGGTTGAAATTTAGTAGTGAGTGCAGCTGAGGTTTCTGAAGAATCTTTTATCTGCACCCCGCACTCTGGACAAAGGCCTTATGAGCTCAAAAGGATAATGAAGCTGAAACTTTTGATGAGTTTTCTCAGGATTTTGTCTTCAGTAATTGATCATTCCTTCAGGCTATTGATTTTCCTTTTAAAGAAAAATTACTTTCTTTCTCTTTTCTATTTATGATGAATGAATAGCGGCATTCATCATTGTGAGCAACTCTTACTCCAATTTAATTTAGCTGTCATCATAATATATCCCAATCTTAGGAATAAAGTAGGATTATTGTTTGAAATCATTTTCTCATCTTTTCCTGTCTCCTGATTGATCAAAACCAATATTAACTAAGTGATTTCAGAGCTTCAGATGTGCAAGTCACATTCTCATAGGATATAAACTTGTTATTTAGCACTAAATAATTCTTCGAAGGCAAATGGAAAAAGAAAAGGAAAGCATATAGGAAGTTCTGTCCTTGCGTATCTCTTTATTCACAGTATCTATAGTCCTTAAAAGCTTAAATAAAATACCTTGTAGTTGTAGCAGTCTATTTAAGCTAAAAAAGCTTAATTTCAATTGTAGATAAAAATTCTACAGTTTCTCTCCAACAGACATACATTTTATGTTTTATGTCACAATTTCAATATTCTTATATAGTGTATCCATTAACAGGTCATTGGAACTATAATTATTTTAATAAGTTTGTATTTTAATTTTTATACTTGAGTTAAAAGTAATTGATATACTGCCATCACAGTATTAGAATATTCTGAATTTGGCCTTGGCTTAGTTGGTTATAGTGAAATCCCAATACACCAAGGTTGCACATAAATTTTTCAGTCAGGATACATACAAAAATCAATCAAGTAAGTGGAAAAGTGAATCAATGTTTCTCTCATTTTCTCTCTCAATAAATAAATAAATAAATAAAAATTTTAAAAGAATATTTTTATTTTGACTACATATTTACCTAAACCATTTCTGGGTTCCCTTACTGATGCATCTGCTTCTGGTGGTGAAGACTCAAGATAATGTCTTCTGATAATAAGGTAATATTTTTGCCCAATATATTTGTATGTAGATGATAGACATGTATGCTTTCTTACCTAAGAGAGATCATTATCAGGATTTTTTAGTAACATCAGCCACATATACACAGAATATGCCAATATACATAAGTATTAAATATGTATACATTTTATTGATATGCTATTAAAAGAACTCATGTGTTTCCTACATCTTTAAAATTATTCATTATCTCTACATGGCATATTGTAGTGGTTGAGGGCATGGACCTTTCAACCAGAAGGCAAAATTTGGATACTGGCTCTGCTGCTTAGTAGCTATCCAAACTTGGACAATTTATTTTATATATCTCTCTTGGATTCCTCAATTTTATAATTCATATAAATACAATATCTACTTTATTACATTGTTATAAAATTAAGTTAGTTAACATTTGCAAAATTTTAGAATACTGTCAGTTACCAAGTAAATATTATATATATATTTATTAAATGATTACAATTAATGTTTCGAAAGCTTTGAGAGCATCCTTTTGTAAAAACTCAGAAGCATCTCACTGTACCCCCTTTCCCTTCATACTTCTGTATTTAAAGAAAACATTTCTAGAATAAAATAGAATATCCTAGAATAGTCTGGGTTCTTCAGGCTATAATGAAGAAAGTTACAGCTGAATAATTCTTCATATGATGGAATAGGTAAGGACCACAAACAATATGACTGCATTTAATACAGAATAAATGTATGGGGAGATATATATTTATGTACAAAGCACGCTAATTTTTCTTGCACTGCCAAGATTGCACTAGCCATAGATTCAATACATCAATGTGGAAAAATCAGAATGTGTTTTCTTGGCTTTGATTTCAATTCTGTGAGCTAAATAAGGAGAGGTGCCATCATGAATACTCATTATATATGAGAAGAAAAATGTTATGAGAACCAAATGTTATGAATGGTTTTGTAGGTGAAAGCAATATTAAATCATATCTTTCCAAAGGACTATGTAAGATAGAAATTAAATAAGTGTGACAACTTAAGAAGGTGAAAATGTTGGTCTAGTATCTGAATTTTTCCTATGTACTTTATCATAATTTGCAAATATTTCTACACTCTGTTTCAGCCATTCATAAGGAAGCAGGGTCAAGAAAGTCCAAAGTTGACTTCTGCCCTTATACTGTTACCTTGTTACACTAGACTAAACATTCACATGTAGTATACAAGCCTTCATATACAGAGGTGTTCGTGCCAGGTTTAAATAGGAAAGTTGATTTTTTTCCCTTTTTTCTAAATATTGACTCAAACTTTTTCTAATGGTAGTAAAATGTAAAGAAGAAAAAAGAAGGTTGGCCATTGATACAGGATTGGATGACTTTTGTCAAATAACCTCTGAAATTTTAACTATCTCACTTACAAAATAGATATAATAACCACTATATCTTATAATGGTAGTACAAGATGAAATTATGGTTTTGGAATACTAACCATTTTTCTCTCCTAACTTATAAGCCCCAATGATCCTATTGCTACACAACCAATTATCCAAAAACTTAACAGTTTATAATAACAAACATTTATTATCTCACAATGTCTGTGTCAGTAATCTGCTGGATCCTCTGGCTCAGGGTTTCTTATGAGGTTGTAATCAAGTATCAGACATGGTCTCATCTCAAAGCTCAATGAAGAAAGGAGATGCCAAGAGAGCAGCAAGATCTGTATTCTCATTACTATATGACAGCAAGATCCCAGAGAGGTAATAGTTCTATTATCTCTAATAATAGATGATATTATTAGAGATAATAATATCTCTAATTATATCATTAATCAGATAAAAGATTATTATCTTTTGTTTGAATAGATGAAGGGTAACAATCCACCAGTGATTACACAGCCCTAGCATGTAATGTCAAATAAAAGAAGAATTCCCAAATTCTTGAGTACCGTGCAGAAGTAGCAATGAGTCACTAGAAGGGTCTATAAGGAAAAATGAGGGATGTCTCTGTGGTTTTTGGCAACTATCAGGTTGCATGAGCGAACTGGCAACACTAGGAAACAGATATCCATTTGCCACTTTGTAAGCTCCGAGGAACTCAAACACAAGGTTGAGGAAATGGGCAGGAGGAAATTTTGCCATGACAATGAGTCATTTTCTGTCACCCTGGGGAGTGTGGGTCCCCAAAATAAATCAGATCAAATCTTCATTCCCATTACTAAAAAAACATAAATAATTAAATAAGTAATTACATTAAACCTAGTCTATTTCTTTCACATTTGGGTTTGCACATTATTTTTACATTATATATATATGATACACAGGATATATGATATATTAAATAATGGCATGTATATAATATGCTATATTTTATACATGATATATAATATATATGATCTAGTTCATGTATTGAATTGTTGTAGGTACTCATTAGATGGTAGCTATTATTATTTTAATTACATCTCAAACTAACTGACATTCTGAACACCTCATAGAAATCAATTCTCTCTGTGTAAAGAACATAAACTCTATTACACCCAAGGGTCTATGTTTATGTTGATGGGAATATTGAGTGATTAATCAATGTATTTGCAGAATTATTTATCTAATAATTAATAATGCTCCTGTACAAAGATTGATGTCTGATCTATTTATAGACATCTTCTAATACCTATTTTTAGAATGGCATTTGATCTGTGGATATCTTATTTTCCCCACACAGAAAGCGGTTACCTTAACCCTTTCATGAAAATGTTATTTGAAAGTAGCTGGTTGTGCTGGGATACTACATTAATTAATCCTCTTAATAAAGGATTTAGACTTTTAAATTATTTTCTTCCATTAAATCTCAATAGAAAGTAAAATACACTAAAAATCATTTAGTCATAATTGCGAAACAATTATATAGGAGATGCCTAAACATCTGCATCAGAAAATAATTGCTGATATTTTTCAGTGCCTAATACTGTTCCCTGTGCTGTTCTAATTATTTTGTATATATCGCTTTATTTAATCTTCATCATGTTAGTATGAAGTAAATATAATTATAAACTCTGTTTTAAAGAGAGGACACTGAAGCCTGTTTACACATCTGGTAAGTAAATGAGCCAGAATTTTGACAAGTGAATATGGTGGCTAGAGTCTAATTCTTAACAACTTTTTCAAAAATAAACTTATCACATGATCAAAGTTAGGAGAGCATTGCAGTTAAGATTGAGAAACAACTCAAAGTGCATTTGGTTCAGAGTTCTGCCACCGATTAGCTGAATACATTTGAACAAGTCACTTGATATTTGTTAACCTCATTTTTTAATCTGTATATTAGTACTTATCTGTCAAGTTTGTGATAATAATTAAAATAAAAAGAGTCTGGGACATATTCGTTTCTCAGAATAAAATTTGTGATTGTTAAGTCTTCTGTCTTGGATTCTTAGATGATCAATTGAGATAATTTCAGTAAAAACGTTTTGAAAACTATAGGCCATAAGACAAATGAAAGAAGTTTTTTCTGGCCGCCTGTGAATGGTAATGCGGGGGGCGCATGCTGCCCTGGGAGCCTGGCCTCTGCCTCTGTCATGGCCTCGCCTGGCCTTTCAAGTGGGGGTGCATGCTGGCGGGGGCGCGCAGGGGCAGTAGGAGATGCGCAAGCGTGGGCGCCCGGCAGGCAGGAGACCGCGGGGCAGGGCTAGGGTCCCCGCGGGTGTCTAGGATCTGCAGGAGGTGGTGTCTCAGGGGTGAAGGTGGTGCTGTCTGGTGGCTGGCCCGGATGATCACACACACACAAAGAAAGGAGTAGGTGGAAGTAGAGAACATCAAGATACCTGCAGGAGACTGCACCACTGAATTTCACAGGTATTCTACCACAGAAGTTCACACCATAAACCTAGGGAGTCAGAACAGATCAATTTAAGAAGCTGAGGCTAACAAGAAGAGTCTCATAAGCAATGGGAAGACAAAGAAACAATGCCCAAATGAAAGAAAAGGTGGAAGTCTCAGAAATAATGTCAGATGAAAGAGAGGCAAGTCAGCTATCAGATATTGAGTTCAAAGCACTAGTTATCAGGAAATTCAAAGAGCTCACAATGAGCTACCAGAAACTAGAGGGGAGCTACAATGAGCTCTCCGCAAACTAGATCAACATGAAAAAGGAAATAGAAACTATCAGCAAAGGACAAGAGGCAATGAAGAATACAATTTCAGAACTGAAGAACACAGAAGAAGGAATGAAAAGCAGGATCGATGAGGCAGAAGATCGGATCAGCGAGTTGGAGGACACGGTAGAAAGAATCTCCCAGAAAGAGGAAGAAAGGCAAAAGAGGCTGAAAAAGAATGAAGAGGGACTAAGAGAAATGCGAGACAATATGAAACATAATAATATCTGAATAATAGGAATACCAGAAGGAGAAGAAGAAGAACAAGGGATAGAAAACCTCTTTGAAAGAGTAATGATGGAAAATTTTCCTAATTTGATGAGAGAAAAAGTTACATGAATCCAGGAATCACAGAGTCCCATTCAAGAGGAACCCAAAGAGGCCCACTTCAAGACACATCATCATTAAAATGGAAATAAGTTTTTTCTATTAATTAACAGTATTAATATGAATAGCTAATAACTTCAACATGCTAGGCAATGAGGAAAAATTTTGTATATTAGCTAAAAAAACTTTATAGAAATTTTGAGAAACCCCAAAACTATGAAGTACTATTTTACACATGAGAAAACTGAGTCACAGAAGAGCTAAGTAGCATATATTATACCCAAGAAGTAGTGGAGTTTGGAGTTTTTTCAAATATAATTAACTGCAAAACTGTATGATTTATAGCATAAAACATATTGATTAAAAAATTTTAGAAGCAACCATTTCAGTGTAACAAAATAATTCTATTGTAACTTGGAAACCAGTTATTTTAACTGGTGAAGTGATATATTTAAGACTATTGATTTCTATTGTAATAGTTGATAATTTTTAGGCAATACTGAATATACCTTGAGTAGGGAAAGGGAGTTGGAAAATATCCTGAAAGAAACAAACTTTTGTAGTTTATTTTTTTCCAGTTTTTTATTATTTTTTATTGTTGTTCAAGTACAGTTGTCTCCATTTCCCCCCACCATTCCCATCAGCCCCACTCATCCCCACCTCCCGCTTTGAATCCTACCCCCATTTGGCTTTGTCCATGGATCCTTTATACATATTCCTTGATGACCCTCACCCTTATTTTCACCATTATACTGCTCCCCCTTCCCCTCTGGTTGTCATCAATTTGTTCTTTATTTCAATGTCTCTGGTTGTGTATTGCTCTCTTGTTTGTTTTGTTGATTAGGTTCCACTAACCTTTGACAGAGTGTGGATGGATCTGGAGAACATTATGCTAAGTGAAATAAATCAGGTGGTGAAAGATAAACTTGCACTTTAAAAGATGTTATAAAATGCTCAAATTATTTTACCCATCTAGTTTTGCAGCAGTCCATCTATACATTACTTTATTCCTTCATATATTCAATAAATATCTGTAAATCTAGACTAGTGTTTGCTCTTATACTTGCATTTCACAGCACTGGAAGAAGATATATCTGAGTTCACATTGCAGCCCCAGAACTTCCTAGTTGCATAATTTGTAAAAGTTATACACTCTCAAAATGCAAGTAATAATAGTATCTATTTTATATAGTTGTTGTGAGTCCTCAATGTGGTAATGCATCTAGAACACTTAGCACATTGTCTGGCATATGACAACCACTTAGTAATCCTTAGTTATCATCATCATCTTTTTTATCTTACCATAAATGTTATTCAATTTATGGAAAACTTTTTATTTTAAAATTTCACTCTGTATTAACTGTTTCGCAAGAAACAAAGGACTTATTTCTCTGGACATAATGGGTTATCTGGAAACAGAAGCACTATTTTCCTAGATGCAATCTTAGAAACATTATTCAGATTCCTAGGTTGCTCTGACTCATTACATTAATCCCATTATGTCATTTTGTGAATGTTATTTATCTAGTTTCAGCCAAGAGATAGGCCAAAGGTCTTCAGAGCCTTAGCTAAAAGTCTAGAAAAAACAGTAGTGAAGAAAGTTGTTGAAAGGAAGGGTTGTAACTGTGTTGAAATGAGCTAGCTATGCAGGGGAATGAAATCAATAAAAATGAAAGAGTCTAGGTTGGAATAAATGGATTGATTGAAAACTAATAAATTATTAAAGAAGCAGAGACAGGCCTGGAAATGAGCCCAAAAATGGAGGTTTGGTAGATAGTGGGAAAAGGTCAGTGCAGATGCAGGACACTCAGTTCCAGGAATAGGGACTAGAAAGACAACTAGAGAGACACCAAGGAGAAGGCAAAGAGATCTACCCTTCCCTGAGGTAATATGGGACAGAGGTTCTAGATCTAACTGTACTTTTCCACCTACATTTTTGCCTGTGAAGCTTGACAGCTAAGCAAAGAATAAATAGACCAAGGAGGACTGTGTGGACAGCATGCTGAAGGTCATGAAGAGTTACTAGAGATGTAATTCAGGGGGTCAGCACTTCATATTACAACATTAATCTTTATATTTGCAGATGATTGTCCATGTGGACTTAATATTACATTCTGCTTCCAGACAAATGGACAAAATACTGTAACTGTGAGCTTTGCTTGGAATCACTTCATATTTTTCATTGCTAATGAAGCAGTCACAAAAGGATAAACGTTTAGTACATTAACATAAAATCTTTGAGGTGATTTTATAAAGCTCAGCATTTATTAACAACACAACTACATTATTTTTAACAACCTGGAATACAACATTCATTTATTCTATTTGCCATTTTCAGAGGTCACCAGATACAGAGGTCCCTGGCAACATTATTAGTGAGCTAAACATTTTAATACATAATGTAAAAGCTTTTTATAGAGGAATATAAGTTTAGCTAGAGTGTCCACTCAGCAGTAAGGTATGCAGATTTTTCTCTATATATTGAATCAAAATTGTTGACATGTTGCTCCATATAGTCTTTAAAATCTGATATCTCCCTGGATTTATTGTAAACTCTGTACAGAGGATTCTGAACCTCACAGAGCACTATCTGCCATGGTACTTTGTCTCCAAAAGTCATTGCTCAATAACTTCATCTGCCTGGAAAAAGTTGGCACTGTGGAGATTAGACTACTTTTTTTGGCCAGTTATAGGGCAATGGAAAGATGTTTACATAGTCTAAAATGTATCGATTGATTGTTTAAACATTTTCTTTCCCTGCCTCTCAAGAGAATATAAAAGTTAAAGGCAAGACAGAAATAGTTCTGCAAAGTGCAGTGTGATATATATACTGATAGGTATACTTCTCTCTCAGAAAATAAAAATAAAAATATCTGAATGTTTGAATTTTGCAAAGTTTACATTCTCTTCTCTCTTTTTATTGTTGTTCAAGTACAGTTAGTTGTCTCCAGATTCTTTTCGTAACAGTAACCTAAATTTACACTGCTGTGTATCCCAAACAGTCCAGCCTTCTCAGGAAAAAAAAAGTATGCTTAATATAATTACAAATTTTCTTATGCCTCAGAGTCACCATCAGTGGCACTAAATACTGCCTGTGCTAATTTCCTATTGCTTTTGTAAAAAATTACCACAAACGCGAGTTTTAACCAATACAAATTTATCACCTTTCTGTTTTATAGGTCACAAATCTTTATACAGGTTTAATTGGGTTAAAAATAAAAGTATTGGCAGACCTTCCTTTTTGGAAGATATAGGAGAAATTCTGTTTCCTTGCCTTTTCTAGCTTCTAGAGGCTGCTCATATTCTTGGCTCATGCCCTTCTTCCTACATCCTCAAATCCAGCAATGTAGTTTTCTTCAAATATCCCTCTCTTCTGACCTCTGCTTTTATTGCCACTTTCTGATACTCTTGCCTCCCAGTTCTCAGGATTGAGTCCATCTGGATAATCCAAAATAATATCTTAATCTCAAAAATTTTAATTGTACAAGTTCTCAGTAAGTTGTTGAAACTTTTTTCTGCCTCAGTGACTAGCTCTTGTGTGCATTGTTTTTTCCAATCTGATTTTCTCCTTCTAAGTTTCTATGAAGAATGAGATGATTCAAGTTGATAGATATAAAGAGAGACAGAAAAGAATAGATAGGAAGAAGATTAAAGCTAGACTCTGAATGAAATCTGAGGTAAAATCTTCTGTTAGTAAAGGTTATGGTATGTACGTTGTCCATTTAAAAGACTTTATTTCTTGCTTCTGATTTTCAGATGTGTTCAGAAGGGTTTTGTCTCCTAAATTATTTAGTACCAACTAATTATTCGTGATCTCTCTCCCCACTTAATTCTCTTAATTCTTTTTTTTTCTGTTTTTGTACTCACACTGCCCTCATGTTCCTTAGAATGCCCTTCTCTCGTTTTATCTTTTCCAGAATCCTTTTCAACCATAAAGACTTCTTGAAGACTTTTTTACCCTTTCTTTCCAAATTAATCACTCTCTTCTTTGTGCTGACATTGAATTGTGTTCCTGTTAAAACAGTTCTCATTCTGTCAGATTTTGTTGTTCATATACATGCCTTCCCCTGCTAAACTGTGAGTTCCTCGACTGTGGGGCTGCATGCTGTTTAGTTTTGTATTTGAACACATATCACACTCCCTGATACAGAGTAAATTTCTGGGGAGACCAACAGAGTTTGTTGAGTATGTACCCAATATGGATGGTCAAGAAGCTATGCTGGCTAGGTGAAATGGACGCTTGCTAGTTCTAAAGTCCGATCACCACCACTCCATTATTTTTCACTTGTTAAAACTCTGCAAGGAATACCTTTTGAATGGATGCATAAAGGTAAAGTATGTAGTTATTGGTTATTATCACTTTAGTGCTTATTTTATTTGTCACCCCAAAAGGGAACCTCAGCAATATTAACAGCCACAACTCAGTACTGAACTTGCTTTGTCTTGTTTATAATTCCAAGTAGTTCTTTCAGGTGAGTATCCTTATCCATATTAGACAGTCAGGAAACCAATGGTAAAAAAGACTTTTGCTCAAGAGCACACTATTATCAAGCATCAGAACTGGAATATGAACTCAGATCTGCCCAAAATCACATTATTATAAGTGTTAGAACTAGAATAAGAACCCAAATGTAACTTTCCTCTTAACCTCTATGCTGTGTGACTTCCTAGATTTATTGTTTCAGAGGAATGAGTAGAGTATGTGTGTGTGCTCTTTCCACTAAATGTAAAAATTTTATGTATGTGTTTATGTACACGAGTATATATACATACATATTCTTTGCTAATAGCTGCATATTAACTTGATTTATAGAAGTACCATATTTTGTTGAACCATTGCATTGTTGATATTAATTTATTTCCAGAATGCAATGTTTCTTCTTTGGCATCACCAAACAATGTACCTATAAATATCCTATTTATGCTTTACCCACTGAAACCTTTATTTCTGTCACTATATCACCTATGGTGGGATTATCAGACCAAATGTTACAAATATTTACTTTAATAAATATTTCTTGGATACTTCCTAATAATACTGCCATTAATAAATAGTTCTAAAAGCAGTTTATACAACTATCAATTTCCTCACCACCCACACCCATCAACAAATATGTTCATCTATTAAAAAATATATTGTTAGGTGTATTTTTTTAGTATATTTCCCTGACTCCTAGTAAAGGAGTGTATAGAATCATATTTATTTCATTTTTTTCTGATATTAACTCAAACACAATAATAAAATACATAATGCAAAAACTACCAGTAATATAAGAAGAAATAACACATAATCACAACTACTGTGGAAAATTTGAATAAATCTTTAAAAACAATTAGAGATGGAGTAGATTTTTAATGAAGATTAATATTCTTAATAATCTACTATGTGCATACTTCATATGTTATAGGTAAAACATTCTTCTCATATGTTGATGGAAGCTTTATGGAAACTGTTTGATAATAGGTAAACAACAGAATATTTGCATTTTAATTTTCTGCTAAGAACCTAGAAAGTATTTATTGCACTATGAATATTCTTTATCTTACATTACTCCATATATCTACACAGTAAAGTCTTCCAGTTTCTTCTGAGAAGGATTTCCTGAGGATATAGCCTTAGCTATAGAAGAGTATAGAAGTATGCATGTCTATTAGTTTTTGATTGCTGTGAAACAAATTAGCACACATTTACCAGCTTAAAACAACAAACATTTATTACTTTATGGTTCTATGGGTTAGAAATCTGGGAAGATCCAGAATAAACTCTCTTCTGTACTTCTTACAAGGACAAATTGAATGTACTGGCCTGGCTGATTGCTTATTTGGGAGCTCTAGGGGAATATCTGCCTCCAAGATCATCCAGGTTGGTGGCAGATTTTAGTTCCCAGTAGCTTTAAGTCTGAGTTGCCATTTCCCAGAGGGCTGTTACAGAACCATGGGTTACTTTCAGCTCATAGAGGCCACTGTTGTTAGATCCTTGCCTCATGTCTCCTCCCTCTAATGGTGAGTAAGGAACCTACATCCTGTCAAATCTTTCTTATGCTTGACACCTGTTGATATCCAGTCCTAGTCTCAGCTTGATGAAACTCTATTCTATCAAAGAGTTCATATGATTAGGTTATGCCTATATGGAAAATCTCCATATTTTGAGGTTCATTGATTAGTAACCTCAATAACATCATCAAAATGAATTTTGTCATGATCTGTATCATCATCATAGAAGAAGCACCAAGGATTGGAGATCACGAGGAACACCTTGGAATTTTGCCAAGTACAGCATGGCTGAGACACAAGTAACTTTGGAAATGTAGATAAAAATACCTTTTTAGTATGTGTTTATATGAAAAGAAATTGAAATGCTACTACTTGACAGAAAAAGATGCTAAGTATCTAGACATAGACGATCAAGGCTAGGTAGCATGTAGTCTATCCCAAGCCAAAATTACAAATTACCATATCTGTAGGCACTGGAAAGTGTTACTAGGTTGACTGAATTTAATTTCAGGTCATTTTTTATTACAAAGGAGAAGCATGCCCATTATAGAACATATATAAAATATGAGAAATCATAAAGAAAAAATCAAAGCTAGTTCAAAAACCACCACCAAGGTAAGTAAGCACTGTTTACACTCAAACATCCTGAAGGATTTTTTTGACTTTGGATCTTCAAACTTTTGGCTTGACAAACAAGTTAATGTGTGGAGATGTGTTATGTGAGAAGCTAAGGAAGTAGGTAAATTCATTGTACTTTGAACTTCCTGGAAGAGAAAGATAAAAATACCAGGAATGTGTAATGGACCTAAAGAAGCATGGCCAGAGATGGGAAGGAGGTATCAGGAGATGGTTCGAGGAGACTTGGAGTTTTGAGCAAAAGAGGAGAGTAGGATTAGGAAGATGTGGAAGAGATTGGAGCAGTTGTAAAAAATGACATTAAAAGTTGGAAAGATATCTATGTGTTGTGTATTAATAAGACCTTCTGCTGTCTCTCCACAAAAGCTTTCAGAAGACACCACTTATATTTGAATGTTGTTTGGACTCAGATTTGTGTTTCATTTATCTGTCTATCATCTCTATCTATCTATCTATCTATATGTCTATCATCTATCTATCTAAAATATAGTTGGCATACAACATTATATAAGTTTCAGGTGTAAACATATTAATTTGACATTTCTCTATCTTAAGATGTGAACACCACATTAATTCTATAACTATCTGTCACCACGCAAAGTTATGGCACTATTATTTACTAAATCCCCCTTCACCTTTCACCTCCTCTGTTGTCTTTTAGATGGGATATCATGCTGAGCCTTCCCTCAAGATAGCCCAGAACATTCCAGTTTAAGAAACAAAGAAGAACATTTTTTTTCCATCTTTCTACCAAAGTGTCAAAAATGGTGCTTTCATCCTATTCTTGTTTTTCAATTTTCTCAGTTCTTTCCCTGAATGTGCAGTGAATTGAGTGTGACAGGAAATAGCTCTGCCCTCTCATAGCTTTTTTTTTGCATGGCATATCCATCTTTGCTTGAGTTTTTAAAAAGCTGCATTTTGTTTTACTTCTATAAAAAGAAAATTAGTAGCATTTCATTCCTGTTTATTTATGTGTCAAATATATACAGGTTGAATTTTTAAATATGTTTGTTTTATGTTTCCTTCATTAAAAAGATTTACTATTATTAAGGTATGGAATCTATCTCATTTCCTTCAAATCACTTCTACTTAGCAATTGTTTTAAAAAAGAAGCTATGTGAGTTCTGTCTTCTAATACATACTTGATGTGCACTTATTATCTGCTAAGCACTGCTCAAAGCACTGGAAATTATTTGCAGTGATGGGTGGTCTTTAAGTCAATAGTAAGCAACTGGGATTCAAGAAATTTATTAGGATTAGCATACTGAAGAAAGAAGGATCTAGAATGTTTCAGCTTCTAACCATGGGATGAAATTCTTATTCTTATTTTTATCTTTCGGAAGCAAAACTTGAGTCTGGCGCCTTAGACTCAAAATAAGGCCCACATGGCCCACTCGGCCATCCTGACACCCTTTTTTATAATCTTTCAAACAATATTTATAGTACAGAGAGTGTTTTTTGAAAATAAAGACTATGGGCTAGTTCAAATAGATGTTCTATTCTTTAATACTTAAAACTGTTAAGGAGCCCTGGCTGGTGTAGCTCAGTGGATTGAGCGCGGGCCTGCGACTCAGACGATCGCGGTTCGATTCTCAGTCAGGGCACATGCTTGGGTTGCAGGCCAGTTCCCTGCAGGCCAACTCCCAGCAGGGGATGCACGAAAGGCAACCACACATTGATGTTTCTCTCCCTCTCTCCTTCCTTTCCCCTCTAAAGATAAGTAAATAAAATCTTTAAAAAAAACTGTCAAGGAAAAAGGATTTTAGCTTCAGCTGCCTCTAGAATTCGGAAAGCAATAGCAGTAGTAGCAGTAGTAATAACTTTTTTCAAGAATAGTAGAGAGAAAATTTATACGAAGAGATTTTAAAAAACATTTTATTTATTATTAGAGAGAGGGGAAGGGAGGGAGAAACAGAGGGGGAGAAACAGAGGGAGTGAAACATCAAAGTGTGTTTGCCTCTTATGCATTCCCTACTAATCACTCATCTACTGGGGACCTGGCCTGCAACCCAGGAATGTGCCTTGACTGGGAATCTTACCTGCAACCCTTTGGATCTCAGGTCAGCACTCAGTCCACTGAGCCACACCAGCCAGGGCCTGAGAGATCTTATATATGGACAAATATATCTAATATCTAGCTTACTTTTATTAATAAAGTAGGTTTAGCCAAGGCCTAGGGTTAAATGTCACTTACCTGCCTTGCATGTGCATTGGGCATGTGTATTGCTCTCAAGAATTCTGACTCTCCCTCTGGTAGGGTTTTGGGAACCACCCTACCTGGTTTCAGAAGCTGTAATCCTCCCATGGCTAAGGCTGAATGAGAGACCTTGGGGCCCTAAGCCACTAAGGAGACAAGGCTTATCTCCCTGGCAGGGACACCACCTCTGCCCCCTTTACTTCCCCTCGTCTGGCCCCAAGTGGATGAGCGATTAGCCAATGGTGGGTAAGATTCTTCAAAGAAGGGATGACTTAAGACAGGCACAGTCACGAAGGGACCCTCAGGGAAGGACTTGGGAGGCTATAGAAAAAGTGAGTGATGGACCCTTGCCCCTCAGCTTTAACATAGCCTGAGTCCTCATTCTGTCTGTGAGAAGTCTCCTAATCTTTTGGCTGCTTTACTTCCCCTGCCTGACTTAAGCCTGAAACAATGACAGAGGGCACTGCAGACCTGGGTAGGAAAGGGTGGGTTTCTGGGGTGATCAAGCCTAAGAAAGAATGCATAAAATCCTGTGAAACCTACTTTGCTGATACCCTCAATTTAAATGATAAGGGTCCAAGCATGAAATGAGTTTGTTTTTACAAAGTTTTATGGCCCTTCAGTTATCTGACCCTGACTCAAAATAAGCCCTCAGAGTTCTT
The DNA here is from genome assembly GCF_014824575.4 of Sturnira hondurensis. NCBI lineage: Eukaryota > Metazoa > Chordata > Mammalia > Chiroptera > Phyllostomidae > Sturnira > Sturnira hondurensis. The sequence continues at coordinate 48,143 of NW_028077829.1, forward strand.
TCAATGTTATTTATTGTTTGATCATTACTGCCTGACAATAATTGAGCTTTACATACACACCCTGTATTCCTATGCAAATAAACCCAATAAAAGTCATTGAGGAACAGACCCCTGGCCCTTCTCCTTTGAGAGATAGGCCACCTTTCATCCCCAAGAAGATCATGTCTTGGTAGATTTATTCTCATCCATGGCAGCTGGTAGAGGGGGGCCCACAGTAGGGTCATTCAGTTGGTTGGAACATCATCCCATACACCAAAATGTTGTGGGTTTGATCCTCCAGCAGGGCACATATCTAGGTTGTGGTATCAAACCCTGGTCGGGGCCCTCACAGGACACAACCAATCAATGTTTCTCTCTCACATTGATGTCTTTCTCTCTCCTCCTTTCTCCCTTCTGCTCTCTCTAAAATCAATAAACATTCTCCTTTGAGTGAGAGTTTAAAAAAGAATTCTCACCCTCCTATTTTAATCATGTCTATTGGCTCTAGAACATTTAAAATGGCACTCAACTACCAAAATGGAAAAAAAGAGAAAGATCTGGAGAGACTGGTTTCCTTTTTTAATTTAACTTAATTCAAATTCAAATTTAAATGATTTTTTTCATTTTTAAAATTTTATTTATTTTATTTTTAGAGAGAGGGGACAGGAAGGAGAAAGAGAGGAAGAGAAACATAATGTGTGGTTACCTCTTACATGTCCTCTACTGGGGACCTGGCCTGCAACCCAGGCATGTGCCCTGACTGGGAATTGAACTGGCAACCCTTTGCTTCACAGGCCCATGCTTAATCCACTGAGCTACACCAGCCAGGGAAATTTTTTAATTTTTACCAAACTCATCTCATCCATGTAAAGTTTTAGATCTCTTTCTCTCTCTTTCTCTCTCTCTCTCTCATACACACATGCACAAACACACACATACAGCCCTCTTCTCTCCTGCTCCATCATCTTGCTAAATTTGACCAAAAGCAAATACTTACAATGAAATTCAGCTTTGTTTTTACTTTGGTGCTTTATATTTTCATTTTTTAGCTTTTCTAATTTAGATATTTTCTACTGACTTTCTACTATTGAGGACAAAGATTATGCTCTGTTTCACTGCGCCTTGAGCCTGATTTTAGCCCAGTCTCACACAGGAACATTTTCCTCCTTGAAACTCCTCAATAAAACGGTTTAATACTTTTTATTTTGATAAATTTTCAACATTTTCATTATTTTGGATATGGAATTATTTCTTGTAAGTCAACCACGCAATAATGTACAATGATTATACCACCCTTTTTTGCATTTTTCATCTACTTCTGAGTTAATAAGTTGTCTCTTTATTGGTTTGCCTAATAAATATGTATCAAATTAACTCATTCTGCAATTAGCTTTGTTACAATAAATTTAAACATGTCAAAAATCTGTTATTTTACTTCTGTTTGCCTTGAGAAATATCCTTCTTGGAGCCCTTGGTCATTGAGTTCTGATTGGGAATATTTGCTCTCTAGGCTGGCTGCACAGCTGTCATCCTGATGTCTCCTTTGGTTATCTAGCCTGGGGATTATCTATACTTCTCTTATGTATTATGGTACCTGTTTCTCAGATCCTTTGTGTGGTGCACATTTGATGCACTCCTCAGATTCCCTTTCAGTGAAGGATTTGTTATGTAGCTGTTGCGAGTCCTGTCTACAAACAGTTGTGCTCTGTCAGTCCCTGTCAAGATTGCTTCACCTTCAGAAGTTTACCTTATCCAAGGCCAAATCCCTTTCTGGAGCAAACCACAACCAAATATGATTGATACAAGAATTTAAAAGCCTGACATCTTGACTCAATTTGGGACAATTTTAAATGGCCAGTCAGTCTAGCTCCCAAACTCCTAATGGTGTCAGCCAAAATTTTCTTTGGGCCTTCATTGCAACTCATCCTCTCTTTCAGCACAATCTACCCTTTCCCTTCTACAGGTGTTGATACAAATGGTGATCCTGAATAAATATTCTGCATGCCGAACTTCACCTCAACCTTTTTTGCATGAAGATCCAATATGCAGTAATTTATCCTCTTTCTTTTTCTTTTGCTGCCTATTTCTGGTGTAGCAAATTTTTTAGTAGTAGTTTCCTGAAAATAGCTAATTTCTAGACTTTCTATACTTCTTCCATACTTCTTCATTACTATTAATGCATTAGTTGTATACTAAACTGGAATTCTGGTATAATCCACAAAAATTCAGTAAGCAGGGACAGCAGAATAGTTTAAAAATAACTATAAGTATATTCCACTTTATAGATCCTGATGTGGTTAAAAATGAAGTAAACTGATAAATAAAGTGACATTGGGTTCATTTTGTTTTAAGAACGCTTGCTATATTACTAGAAGTAAGGACAAAGGGTGGGCAATAGATATAGAATGCAAAGCTATATTACACAATAATATGTAAATAAAAAATAAGTATAGCTACTCATAACTTATCAACTGTGATTTATTGAAAAATTTATTTTAGATACTATCTATGTGTCCTCATTATGGACCATATATTGTGCTAAGTACTTAGATACATTATGAACAATAATTTTTAAGCTAACCCACTCAGGCACATACTATTAAAATTTTTATTTTACCAGTAAGAGACTGAGGATCAATGAAGTTCATTTTTAAAAAATTACTGAGTTATTAAGTACTCAAATTGGTGTTAAAACTTAGTTTTTAGCTGATTCTGGATTATGCTCTTTACATCTATACTGCACAGCCTGCTCTATGAGAAATGTTCATTTGTTTATTTATTTTCAGCTTTATTAAGATATAATTGACATATAAATTGTGTAAGTTTAAGGCATAGAATCTGATTATCTTATACACAAATATTTGGAAAATGATCAGCACAATAAATTAGTTAGCACATTCATCACTCACATAATTACTTTTCCTTTTGTGGTGGGAACATTTAAGATTGACTCTTCTTAATGACTTTCATGTATATAACATAAAATTTTTAACTACAGTTACTATGCTATACATTAGATCCCAAGAACTTACTTCATTTTATAACTAGATGTTTGAACCCTTTGACAGACATTTCCTCATTTCTCTTATCCAAGCCCCTGGCAACCTACATTATTATCTCTTTTTCTCTGAATTCAGCTGTTTTAGATTCCACATATAAGTGAGATCATATAGTATTTGTCTTTGTCCAACTTATTCCACTTAGTATTGTGTGATGCTCACAAGGTCCACCCATGTAATTGTAAATTTCAGGATTTCCTTTTTATTCATGGCTGAATAATATAACACTGTGTGAATATAGATTTATTAGTATATTTTATACAGGTTTTGATCTCAGTGGCATTCCTGAATAAATATTACCACATGATAAATTCTTGCCTAGCATCGTTTAATATAGAAATTAAAATAAATATGTATTAATAAATGTACTTACTATTTATAATATATTACATTTATTAAATATAATGTACACAACAATGGTACTTAATATGTATCACATTTTTTCCCATTCATCCATTGAGTTTTCTTTCACTTACTTCTATAAACTTTAAAGTAAGCCATGAGAAACTTGCTCCCAGCACAATAGAGTCTCAACTAATGTAAAGGTTATTTTTCTAAGTTAACTTTAGAGCTTAAAACAGGTATGTCACTATTGCCTTTTAAATACTTTAAATTATCCGTATTGTATTTCTATTATGCTTAGCCTAGCATAGTCAGTCTTTTTCTTCATCTGTTGAAACAGATTGTTATTTGAAACAGAATGCCCTTTTTAATATCGAGCATACATTGAAAGAGTTGACTTGATAGTGACATTATGTTAAATGAGAAATATGTATCATTAATCACTGGATTTACACTGAGCCCTGAACACAAACAGTTTAAGTCATGTAAGTTAATTGTGCATAAAGATGGTAAAATCCTATAGCAGGAATTGGAAATTTCTTCTACTAAGGATCTTTATCAAAAGAGGGTGCAAGGTTTGGAAATTTAAAAAAGATGATGGAGAAGGGATGATTTATTTTCCAGTGCTGATTTGGAGAAAAAAAAAAAGAAGTCTAGGACAAGTAAACCAGAATACTAAAATTGCATTCATGACTATCAGGAAAGATCGTTTTCTAACAAAAACAAATGATATGTATTTTAGCATAAAATAATCATGATTTTAGTGAAGATAAAAACTTTTCAAGTAGATAGGAAGTTTAATAAATAGCTAATCAACATGACATATAATTTAAAGTTACCCAAGGTTGTTTTGCTTTTGTTTGTTTGGGTCTTTCTTTCTCAGGCTAATCTAAATTACTCTCTACCTTTGGAAGTCAAGATGATCCTAGAAGGCAAAACTCAACTCCAAATTGCAAAAATTGAAAAGACATTAAATTATTGAAAGGTGAAGCAAACAGGATAAAATGCCTCTTGGTATTCCTTATACAATAATGCAAATGAAATTAATTTCTTTAAACTTCATAGGAACAGGAATACTTGAGTGTTTAGAAAGAAACTGACGATAAAAGGAAAGTTTATGTTACTATTATCACTTTACTATGTAAATATGTGTTATAATCTTTTTTACTTCATATTATATCTGTATTGATTTTATTGGACAAACAGATCATGATTTTCCCTGTTACAACCATGAACATCATCCTTTTGGCTGAATATTTCTTATGTGAACTGAAGGTCTTTAAACTCAAATTCCTGCACTGGAAATAGTGAGGGACTTAAGCATCAGTGTTGGAAAATAATTGTATTTGAAAATTACAATATTATTTAATGTAAAAATAGTTTTCAGTTGCAGCTGATCAATAAATGTTATATAAGACACTTGGTGTCTCATATAACACACTTGGTGAATGTCAGAGGAGACACAGGGGTCTTTGGACTCTTGCCCAGCATTTTCTTTATCTCAAACTAACCCATCATTTTATGATGAATCTGTAATTGTGTAGAAAATATATTACACAGAGTAAAACTTGTACATAAGGACAGAGCTGAGAGTCATACAGTTGGTTTTATTTTTCATTCTTTTGGTATAATTTTGTGACTAAGAAGCTACCACTTTTTAAAAAATATTTTATTTATTTATCTTTAGAGGGTAAGGAGAGAGGGAGAGAAACATCAATGTATGGTTGCCTTTCATGCATCCCCTGCTGGAGGCTCGCCTGCAGGGAACCAGCCTGCAACCCAGGCATGTACCCTGACTGTGAATCGAACCGCTATCCTCTGGTTCACAGGCCTGTGCTCAATCCACTGATCTATACCAGCCAGGGCAGAAGCTACCACTTTTGCCCCAGTTCTCCATCTTTAAAATTCATTTATGTGTCTGTGACAGAGAGACTCTAATTTGTAGTGACTTAGATACTAAAAATGTTTATTTGTTTTTTAATAAACAGAATATAAATCATCCAGAATCAATAGGCAGGTTACTCTGTTTCATTTGGTCATTAAATACTTTGACTACTTTCTTTTTATTTTTTTACCATTATTTCTGAACATTGTCCTCAACAGCATAGTTAAAGGTGGGTTTCAGGCATGTGTGTTGTCTTTCCCTTTTAAAAATTTGTTTATTTTTTATTGTTGTTCAAGTACACTTGTCTCCATTTTTACCCCACTGTAGCCCCACTCCCCACTCATCCACACTTCCCACCCTTGAACCCTGTTGCTTTGTCCATGTGTCCTTTATACACGTTTCTTGATGGCCCTTCTCCTAGTATCCCCTATTATCCCTCTTTCCCCTCCTTTCTGGTTACTGTCAGTTTGTTCTTAATTTGATTGTCTCTGGTTATGTTTTGCTTGCTTGTTTGTTTTGTTGATTCCACTTAATGGGTGAGATGGTATGGCATTTATCTTTCACTGCCTGGCTTATTTCACTTAACGTAATGCTCTCCAGATCCATCTATGCTGTTGCAAAGGGTAGGAGCTCCTTCCTTCTTTCTACTGACTTGCATTCCATTGTATAAATGTACCATAGTTTTCTGATCCATTCATTTACTGATGGGCACTTAGGCTGCTTTCAGCACTTGGCTATTGTGAATTGTGCTGCTATGAACATCGAGGTGCATATGTTCTTTTGTATTTGTGTTTCAGCATTCTTAGGGTATAGTCCCAGCAGTGAAATTGCTGGGTCAAAGGCATTTCCATTTTTTTAGATTTTGAGGAAATTCCATACTGCTTTCCACAGTGGCTACACCAGTCTGCATTCCCATCAATAGAGCACTAGGGTTCCTTTTTCTCCACAACCTCTCTATCACTTGTTGTTTGTTGACTTGTTTATGATGGCCATGCTGACCAGTGGGAGGTAGTATCTCATTGTGGTTTTAATTTGTATTTCTTTGATGGCTAGTGATGCTGAGCATCTTTTCATATGTGCCTGGTCCCTCTGTATGTCCTTCTTGGAGAAGTGTCTGTTCAGGTCCTTTGATCATTTTTTAATTGGGTTGTTTTGTTTTCCTGGAGTGCAGTCATGTGAGTTCTTTATATATTTTGGAGATCAAACTTTGTCTAAGGTATAATTGGCAAATATGTTTTCCCATACGGTTGGCTATTTTTCCATTTTACTGCTGTTTTTCTTAGCTGTGCAGAAGCTTTCTATTTTGATGAGATCCCATTTGTTTATTCTTTCCTTTATATCCCTTGCTGTAGGGGACATATTGGTTTAAATATTGCTGCATGAAATATCTGAGATTTTTCTGCTTATGTTCTCCTCTAGGACTTTTATGTTGCCCTGACTTATATTTAAGTCTTTTATCCACCTTTAATTTATTTTTGTATATCATGTAAGTTGGCGGTCAAGTGTCATTTTTTTGCAGGTAGCTGTCCAGATCTTCCAATACCATTTGTTGAAGAGGCTATTTTTCTTTCATTTTATGCTTCTGCCCCCTTTGTCAAATATTAATTGACCATAGAGACTCGGGTTTATTGTTGAGCTCTCTGTTCTGTTCCATTGGTCCATGTGTCTGTTTTTTTTTCCTTTTTTTTAAATTTAATTCTTGTTCAAGTACAGTTTTCTGTCTTGTATTCCCAGCCCTACACCCCCCCAGTGCTCCCCACCTCCCTCCCACTTCCACCCCCCACCTTAGTTATTGTCCATGTGTCCTTTATACTTGTTCATGTGAGTCCTTCCCCTTTTCCCCTGTGATTCTCTCCCCTCTCCCCTCTGGACCCTGTCAGCACGTTCTGTATTTCAGTGTCTTTGGTTACATTTTGCTTGCTTGTTTGTTTTGTTGTGTAGATTCCTGTTAACGGTGAGATCATATGGTATTTGTCTTTCACTGCCTGGCTTATTTTGCTCAGCATAATGCTTTCCAGGTCCATCCATGATGTTGCAAAGAGTAGGAGCTCCTTCTTCCTTTCTGCAGCATAGAATTCCATTGTCTAAAGATAAATGGATAAAATCTTAAAAAAACCAGACACATTTACACATGTGTCTGTTTTTCCCCTCTAAAGATAAATGGATAAAATCTTAAAAAAAAACCAGACACATTTACACATGTGTCTGTTTTTTAAAGATTTTATCCATTTATCTTTAGAGGGGAAGGGAAGGAAAGAGGGAGAGAAATATCAATGTATGGTTGCCTCTCGTGTGTCCCCCGCTGGGAACTGGTGTGGAACCCAGGCATGTGCCCTGACTGGGAATCGGACCTCAATTCGTTGGTTTCTAGGCCTGTGCTCAATCCACTGAGCTACACCAGCCAGGGCTGTTTCCGTTCTTATGGGAGTAGCAGGCCATTTGCCTTATAGTGGCCTTGTAATATAGTTTGATATCAGTTATCATGATCCCTCCTACTTTGTTCTTCTTTCTCAAATTTGCCGTGGCTATTTGGAGTCACATATCGTACCACATAAAATTTTGAAATGTTTGTTCTATATCTGTGAAATACGTCATTGGCATTTTAATAGGGATTACATTGAATATACAAATTGATTTGGGTAATATGGGCATTTTCATAATGTTGATTGTTCCAATCCATGAGTGTGTGTTCCTTTTCATAATAAAAGGGATAGCATAGAAAAATTCAAATGTGTGAGATTCAGTAAAAGTTGCATAGTGGAAATTTTTAAGTTGGAGAAAAAATGAGAACTACTGAAAAAATGCTTCTCTTGAAAATTATAAAATAAACACAGGATAAATAGAAATTAGAAGGGAGAAATTAGAAAACAGAAAGGAGAAATATGTATATGTAAGAATAACTCATAAATAAAATTATAAACAATAGAGAACATAACAAAGTCCAAGTCTATAACATTTGTAAAACTTAAACTTCTGAAAATATTTTTCAACAAAATATAAAATAAAAATAAATATCAGAAAATAAGTAGAAACAGGTATAGTAGAAATATTATAATGAGAATATTAAAATACTAAGTCAATTTGATGCTACATTTAGAGAATATATTCCAGAAAATATAATAATCAATGTAAGAAGTAAAAAATTTGAATAAGTCAATAAATTATATCTGTTTATTCTGTAGATAAAATACTTTATTGACCAGTATCACACCATGCAAAATAACGACAAGACCCAAGGAAGTTTAAAGTACTATTTTTACAAATCTTCAAGAAAGAGACAATTTTTAAAATATTTTTTTATTATTGTTCAAGTACAGTTGTCTCCATTTCCTGCCCACCATTCTCCCCCACCCGACCCATCCCTACATTGTAACCTTGATCCTACCCACCTTTGGCTTTGTCCAAGTGACCTTTACACATGTTCCTTGATGATAGTTCCCATTCTTTCCCCTGATCTCTCCCCTTCCCCTCTGGTTATTGTCAGTTGGTTCTTTATTAAAAATATATTTCATTGATTATGCTATTACAGTTGTCCTATTTTTCCAATTTTATTCCCCTCTGCCCTGCAACCCTCCTCTCCCCCCCCTTTAGTTTATGTCCGTGGCTCGTACATATATGTTTTCTGGCTTCTACATTTCCTATACTATTCTTACCCTCCCCATGTCTATTTTATACCTACCATTTATGCTACTTATTCTCTGTACCTTTTCCCCCTCTCTCCCCCTCCCACTTCCCTGTTGATAACCCTCCAGTGATCTCAATTTCTGTGGTTTTGATCCTGTTCTAGTTGTTTACTTAGTTTGTTTTTGTTTTAGGTGTGGTTGTTAATAACTTAGTTTGTTGTCATTTTACTGTTCATGGTTTTTATCTTATTTTTCTTATAGAAATCCATGTAACACTTCATATAATAAGGGCTTGGTGATGATGAACTCCTTTAACTTGACCTTATCTGAGAAGCACCTTATCTGTCCTTCCATTCGAAAGGAAAGCTTTGCTGAATAGAGCAATTTTGGATGTAGGTCCTTGCCTTTTATAACTTGGAATACTTCTTTCCAGCCCCTTCTTGCCTGCAAGGTTTCTTTTGAGAAATCAGCTGACAGCCTGATGGGAACTCCTTTGTATGTATCTGTCTCCTTATCTTTTGCTGCTTTTAAGAGTCTCTCATCTTTAATCTTGGGTAATGTAATTATGATGTGCATTGGTGTGTGCTTCTTTGGGTCCAATTTCCTTGGGACTCTCTAGGCTTCCTGGACTTCCTGGAAATCTATTTCCTTTGCCAGATTGGGGAAGTTTTCCTTCACTATTTTTTAAAATAAGTTTTCCATTCCTTCCTCCTCCTCTTCTCCTTCTGGCACCCCTATGATTCAAATGTTGGATCATTTAAAGTTGCCCCAGAGGTTCCTAAGCCTCCCCTCATATTTTTGAAGTCTTGTTTCTTCATTCTGTTCTGGCTGAATGTTAAAATCATCCTTCTGGTCCAAACTGTTCATTCAAGTCCTGGTTTCCTTCCCATCTCTATTGGTTCCCTGTACAATTTCCTTTATTTCACTTAGCATAGCCTTCATTTTTTATCTAATTTGCAACCATATTAAACCAATTCTGTGAGCACCCTGATTACCAGTGTTTTAAACTGTGCATCTGATAGGTCAGCTATCTCTTCATTGCTTAGTTGTATTATTTCTGGAGCTTTGATCTGTTCTTTCATTTGGGCCATTTTTTTTGTGGTCTCGGCATGCCTGTTATGTAGTTAGGGGCAGAGCCTTAGGTGTTTACCAGGGTGGGGCAACCCACATAGCTGTGTTATGATGCTGTATGTGAAGGAGGGGTCCATGAGGAAACAATGCCACTTGCTCAGTCCTCTGCCAGTTTTCAGTCACTTTCCCTGCTACCCAGAATCAAATTGGACCCTCCTGGTGCTGATTCCTGGGTTGGTGGGCTTGTGTAAGTTCTAGAACCCTGTGGGTCCCTACAACGAACTCTCCTGTGAGGCTGGGAGGTTCTCCTGCTTCCACCTAAACCCCCATAGGTGTTTTCAGTCAGAGATTTGAGTCTTTATTTTCCCACACTGAAACTCTGGGTCCCACAGTCTGTCTGGCTCCCCAGGTGTTCCTTCTGGTTTATCTGCACCCAGTTTTCAATCCCCCACCTCTCCGTGTTGCCAGCCACTGCCTTGCCTGCCACCTGCTGCCCTTCCCTCCCTGGTCTGCCAGCTGCTGTTTTGCTGTGAGTCCTTTCTGCCCAGCTGCCTATCTCTCCTCCTCCTACTGGTGTAGATGAATGTTCCTTCTTCAAGTCCTTGGTTGTCAGACTTCTATACAGTTCGATTTTCTGTCAGTTCTGGTTGTTTTTTGTTTTTCAGTTTTTGTTGTCCTTCTTTTGGTTGTTTGAGGAGACACAGTGTGTCTATCTCCATCTTGGCCAGAATTCCAGTTTGTTCTTTATTTCAATAAAGAAACAAACAATTCTAATCTAGTAAAACTCTTTCAGAAAAAGCAAAAGAGAAGAAAATCTGTCATATTCATTATAAGTCTGGAATAACCTTGACATCAGTACTTGACACGGATGGTGCAATAAATAAAAATTATAAGGCTATATCATTAATTAGAATACATATAATAAACTTCAATAAAACATCAATAAATTCAATACATCAATGCATAAGATATATGATGCATCATAGAATAGTAATATCTAACTAAGAATCATGAGAATAGTTTCATATCAGAAAATCAATTACTATAATTAAAAATTCAATCCCTATGTATGATAAAGCTATTAAAGAACTAGGAATATGAGATTTTCTTTAATTCATAATGGGTGTCAATCATAAACCCATAATAATCATCATAGTTACTGTTATCTCTTTAAAATTTGTTATTTACTTCTCAAGGTTAAGTCAAGAATGCTGCCTATCTTTGCTCCAATTCATTATAGCATTGGACAGGCTAATATATGAAATAAGACATAAAAAATGTAACATAAAGCTTGTAAAGGAGACTTCCAGCCAAGATGGAGGTGTAGGTAGAAACATCATACCTCCTTGCACAACCAAAAGAAGGAAAACAACAAGTTAAAAACAAAAAACAACTAGAACTAACAAAAAAATTGAACTGTATTGAGGTCTGACAACCAAGAACTTACAGGAAACATCCATCCAGACCAGTAGGAGGGGCAGAGTCAGGCAGCCTGGATGGAGAGTATTCACAGCAAGGTTGCAGCAGGCAGACTGGGTGAGACAGCAGATAGCGGAATGGGCACCCAAGGCTGGAACTGGGCCATCCCACATTCATGCACAGATAAACCAGGTGAAACAAAGGGGGAGCAGGAACTCCTAGCCTTACAGCAGAGTGTCTTGGAGAGACCCATGGGGTCTTAGAACATACACAAACACACCCACACAGGAATCAGCACCAGAAGGGTCCAATTTGCTTGTGGGAAGTGGAGGAAGTGACTGAAATCCAGCAGAGAGCAGAGCAAGCACCAGTGTTTCCTCTCAGACCCCTTCCCCACATACAGTATCACAACACAGCATAAGGGTTACCCCTCCTGGGTGAACAACTAAGGCTCCACACCTCACCACATAAAAGGCACATCAAGACAAAAAATGGCCCAAATGAAAGAACAGATCAAAGCTCCAGAAAAAAAATACAACTAAGCAATGAAGAGATAGCTAACCTATCAGATGCAAAGTTCAAAACACTAGTAATCAGGATGCTCACAGAAGTGGTTGAATTTGGTCGCAAATTAGATGAACAAATGAAAGCTACACTAAGTGAAATAGAGGAAAGTGTACAGGAAACCAATACTGATGGGGAGGAAACTGGGACTCAAATCAATGGAGTGGACCAGAAGGAAGAAAGAAACATCCAATCAGAAAAGAATGAAGACACAAGAATTTTTAAAAAATGAGGAGAGGCTTAGGGAAACTCCAGGACGTCTTTAAACATTCCAACATCTGAATTATAGGGGTAACAGAAGGGGAAGAAGAAGAGCAACAAGTGTAAAACTTATTTGAACAAATAATAAAGAAGAACTTCTCCAATCTGGCAAAGGAAATAGACTTCCAGGAAGTCCAGGGAGCTCAGAGATTCCCAAAGAAAGTGAACCCAAGGAGGAACACAACAAGGCACATCATAATTACATTACCCAAGATTAGAATGAAAAAGAGAATTCTAGAAGCAGCAAGAGATAAGGAGACAGTCACCTACAAAGGAGTTCCCATCAGACTGTCAGCTGATTTCTCAAAAGAGACCCTACAGGCAAGAAGGGGCTGGAAAGAAGTATTCCAAGTCATGAAATCCAAAGACCTACAGCCAAGATTGCTCTGTCTAGCAAAGCTTTCATTTAGAATGGAAGGGCAGATAAAGTGCTTCTCAGATAAGGTCAAGTTAAAGGAATTCATCATCACCAAGCCTTTATTATATGAAATGTTACAGGGATTTATCTAAGAAAAAGAAGATAAAAGGCATGTATAGTAAAATGACAGCAAACTCACAATTATTAACAACCACACCTAAAACAAAAAGAAAAACAAACTAAGCAAACAACTAGAATAGGAATAGAATCACAGAAATGGAGATCACATGGAAGGCTATCAACAGGGGAGTGGTAGGGGGAGAGAGGGGGAAAAGGTACAGAGAATAAGTAGCATAGATGGTAGGTATAAAATAGACAGGGGGAGGGTAAGAATAGTATGGGAAAAGTAGAAACCAAAGAACCTATAAATATGACACATGGACATTAACTACAGAGGGGGAATGTAGGTGGGGGGCACAGAGTGGAGGGGAGTGAACAGAGGAAAACTGGACAACTGTAATAGCAAAATCAATAAAATATACTAACAGAGATTATAAAGGATATAAGAAAATGATGATACTTTGTAGAGTATTTAATTTTCTACATAAAATTCAAGAATATATCTATACAAACTATTAGAATTAATAACAAATCTATTACATTTATTGTATGCAATTAGACAATGCTATAATTAATAGTATTTCCATAAAACTCAACTACTAATTAGAAATTATCATTAAAAATTGGCCATTTGTAATAGCAACAATAACAAAAAGTATCCTCCTTAGGATTAAATATGGAAAAATACATGTGATACCTTGATGGACGTAATTATACAACTTTATTGAAAGACATAAATGTTGATCTGTTCGGAGCCACCCTTCCTGGTTTCAGGAGCTGTAACCCCCCCATGGCTAAGGCTGAGGGAGTGACCTTCGGGCCATAAGCCACTAAGGAGACAAAGCTTATCTGCCTGGCAGGAGCACCACTTCTGCTCCATTTTTCATAATTGGTCCCCAATGCTTGATCAGTTAGCCAATGACAGGTAAGATTCCCCAAGGGGGGAACAACCTAAGACAGGCATGATCACATGGAGGCCCCAGGGAAGGACTTGGGGGGCTATGGAGACAGGGGGTGTGTAGGGGACCCATTTGTTTAAGTCTGGCAAATGTGACTCAGCTCTGGATGGAAAACCTACAGAAGCGAACTGGTGGGCAGGAGCCAGACCAAATGCATACAGATTGTTATGGCTTGCTCTTGCTAAAATTCCATCACCCTGGTCTAAAACAACAAATGTGTGTTATCTATCTTCAAGGTAATATCCAAAGCCTATATGAGTTTTCCCAAGGACAGAGCTAGTCGGCTCATCATTATTCCCCTCTGCATGTTATTTTCATTTCATTGATTGTACCTAAAATGTAGACAGTAATATTCTATGTAATAGATAATAAAATTTTCTCTGATGTAAGACCCCAGGAAAACAATAAAAGCCTGTCTAGGCAAGGGTCAAGGCACTCCCCTCTTGGGGGAGTGGCCGAAGCACCCATAGGCACTCTCCCCTTGAGAGAGTAGTCGTACCTGTTCCCTTTTTCTCCACAGGATTGCTGTCACCTGTGCATTCATTCTCGCCATCAGCCACAACAGGCAGACTCTGCTGGCCAGAGTCTGCCACAGGGGTGATGGACCCTAGCCCCTTGGCTTTGACAAAGCCTGACTTTCCTGAGTCCTCAAGAAGTCTTCAAAAATTCTTTGGTTATCTTTCTCCTCTGTCTGACTTAAGCCTGAAACAATGACAGAGGGCAGTGCAGCCCTGTGCTGAAAAGGGCAGGCTCCCTGGGTGATCAAGCCTGAGAAAGGGTATGTAAAATCCTGTGAAGCCTACTTTGCTAAGAATGCTCTTAGTTAAATGATAAAGGCCGAAGCAAGAAATGTTTGTTTCCCAAAGTTTTGTAGTCTTTTAGCTGATAGACCCTGACTCAGAAGAAGCCCTAATAGTTCTTTGTATGCTATCTACTGTTTGATCCTTACTGCCTAACAATGATTAATAAACTTTACCTATATTCCCTTTTAAATTGAGACCCAATAAAAGCCTGTCCGGGCAAAGGTCAGCATGCTCTCCCCTTGAGAGAGTGGCCAGGCCGTTCTGAAGTGCTCCCCGCTTGAGGAAGTAGCCATTCCGTCCCTTTTCCTCCACAGGACTCAGTAGTCCATATGAATTTGTCTCAAATCCCATCCATAATGCCACGGGCACTGTGGGCCAGTGCACGCATCGTTGATCTTCCAGATTTGTAGAATGAACATCACTAAGAGTGAATCCTAAAAGTAAACTCTGGTCTTTAATGTGACATGATTAAAAAGTAATAATTAAAAAGTACCATTCTGGTGAGTGATGATAATGGGGTATGCATGTGTGGGTTCAGGGCTTAGGTGGAAAATCTCTGTACCTCCCTCCCACTTGTAAAATTGAAAATGCTTTAAAAAATAAAGTATTAGAAAAAAGTACTCTAAGATTTGACCATAAAACTAAGGATTTTAGCATGTTTGTACCTAAAATGTCACAATATCATATTGATATTAATTCCCTCAAAAATTGTCTTGAGTATAATATTTGTGAATCAAAATTCCAGCCAAGATTTAATGTAATCTAAGTAGCTGAGTTTAAAATACAATGAAAGTGCTAAGAATAATTGATATAATTGTGAAGAAAATATATAAGATGGGAAAGTTTACCCTACTAAATGTGAAGACATTAAAAAGCAAAAATCATTAAAAATGCATGAATTGCCAAATGGAAAACTAAATGAACCAATTGAATGAATAAAAACTCCAAAAACTACATGATGTATATGTAAAAGAAATTTTAATGACTAGTGGTAATTAAATGCTTGGGTTCACATCCTTGTTCTTCCACATAGTGGTTTCGTGACATTGGGGAAAATATTTGACCTGTTTTACATCAGTTTCTTTGATGATAAAGTGGAAATAATAATACCTTCTTTGTGTAAGCATTATCAAGATTATATGGTATAATGCAAATAAAATGACTAACATAACATATGTACAAAGGTTGTTAGCTATTATATGAGCATTTGGTATACAGCAAAAGTGTCATGGAAAATTAGTTCTGAAAAGCTGAATTATAAAACAAATTCTACTGAAACAATTTACAATCAATGCAGAAACATAAAATGGGACTTTTAAAATAACACCATAAATCTTTATTCCAGATAAACTTGAAAAGGAAAAAAAACACATTTTAGGGAATGTAGAAGAAAGTATAGGAAAATATCTTTTAATCATTAGACATCAAAACTGAAATTTTCTGTAAGACAAAAGCAACATGAACTGTATCAACTATAATAACCAACTCAGAAGATATTTGCAATGTGTGTAACTGAAAATAAGTAACATCCATAATATATAAAGAATTAATAAGAAGCAATAAGAAAAAGTCAAATAAAAAAGTCAAATAAGCTAATAGAAGTATAGCTAAAGACTAAGGACAAGTAATTCATGGGAGAAGAAACATGAAAGGCCCATTAATCTAGGAAATATATACAAATTTGTTAATATACAGTGAAATACAAAATTAAGATATACTTTATCTCATACCAAGTAAACAATATTAAAAAACCAAGTTTGGGAAAAGGAAATGGATGCAGTAGACTCCTTTATAGTGTCACTAGGCATGTAAATTGCTAGAACAAATCTGAAGAGCAATTTGCCAATTCCTAATAAAGTTGAAGGTAGATAGTCCATAAAAGCCAGTAGTTTTACTCTACGATATGTGCCCCCCTCAAAAAACCTTGTATCATAACATCTATGTTCTGAATTGTGTTCTCTCAAAGTTCATGTGTTGAAGTACTAACCTACATAACCTCAGAATGATTGTACTTGGAGACCTGGCCTTTAAACAGGTGATTATGTTCATTAGGATGGGCCTTAATTCAATCTGACCTATTGTTTTTTATAAGGGGAGGAACTTCAGACGCAGAGAAAGGGAGCAGGGATTCATGTGTGCAAAGAAAAGTCCATGGGAAGACACAGTGGGAAGTCAGCCATCTGCAAGCCATTCCTCAAGAAAAATTAAACCTGCTGACACCTTGATCTTAGACTTCCACCCTCTAGAACAGTGAGAAAATAAATTTACATTGTTAAAGGCATTCAGTCTGTGGTATTTTGTTATGGCAGCCCAAGCAAACTAATACAACAATATATATCCATGTATACATGGATTTTCATAATAATGAGAAAAATGAAATAATCTTAGTATTCATCAATAGATGGATAAAAATACCATTTTATTTCTCCAGAAAAATAATTCTCAGTTTGTGCTACAATTAAAAACAATTTCTCACTTGATTCTGCTAACATTTTGTCCAATTTTTGCCTTCGAAGGCAATAATAGCTCTTCAGTATGTACTAAGAAAAAAGCACAGAAAGTTCTATTGCTGCAGCAGCTGCTGTTGCTGCTGATTTCATAACCCAGCATCTCCTTGCCAGATACACAGCTGACCAGATTTGCTGGTAAAATGTGAGGCATCCTAAGTTGTTAATTTATTGAACACTGTTCTTTAATATCTATGGAAGACTTATTCATGATATGTTCAGTTTTTAAATAGTAAAAAATAGTTGAATGGCATTTAATGTTAAGTAATATCAATATTTTAATTACTAACCTAATATTACTAATCTAATTACTAACCTGACAGCTTTAATGTGATGTGGAGAGTTTTACTTTATCAAATTGAATAAATAGAAACAAGAATGTGACACAAATGAAATGAGAAAAAACACTTGACATGCAATCTCATTATTGAAAACAACAGTATCGGGGAAGACAATTTAAATAAAAACCACAGAAATGAGATAAAATTCAAGAAAGATTTTTAAGAGCTACTACAAAGATTTTTGCTGTGGGCTTTAGAACAAGGAAACAGATGGGGGAAATAATTGTCCAACATTTATGTTAATGTGCCATAAAACCCCAATTATCCAGGCTGCTTGGGGAATCAGGTGTTTGGTTATTTATTTTTTATTTTTTGGTTAGCTGAGAGTTTCTCTAAATTTCAATTGTATCCCAACCATTGTTGTTGAAAATTGTTCTAAACCAGTTGAATAGTGTGTAGCGACTATAATTGTATTTTTCTTTGTGGATCTTTTAATGCTTTTAAGTTCATTGTTCTTTGTAGATCTTGTCATGTTCTTCGAGGTCATTAATTCCAATTCTGCAGGACTATGATGGTAGACATGGATTCATGGGTCAACCTAGGATACTTTGGAAATTATTTTTTTAAATAAATACATAATGTGAAATTCTTTTGTATTGAGTTTCCTCTTTCTTTTAAAGCAGTGCCCTCCTGTGCAAGCAGTAAATGTGATTGTGTTCTAGGCATGTATCAGGGGTCCTTAGGGAGTCTCCTGACTCCCAAAATGTTCCCAGCCTCACCTATCATTAGATATGTACAAACTTGAAAATGTAAATTAAGCATTTTAAAATACAATTATTTCTGAAAGAGCTGCAATTTATTTATCTATATTATAGTTTAAATTAGTTTGATCCAATTGCTTTCTACCAAATAGCTACCAAATAAAAGCAAATAGAATGTAACTTTTTAAAATAAATTTTCATCATTTTACTTTTTAAAAATATTTTATTTGTTTGTTTTTAGACAGACGGGAAGGGAGGGAGAAAGAGAGAGAGAGAAACACTAATGTGTAGTTGCCTCCCATGTACCCACTACTGAGGTTATGACCCACAACCCAGGCATGTGCCCTGACTGGAAATAAAATCTGCAACCCTTTGGTCCACAGGCTGATGCTCAATCCACTGAGCCACACCAGCCAGGGCTAGCATGTAACTTTTAATTAGGAAAGGGATTTTAGAGTATATAGTATTTCCAGGGAATCATGCAATGCCTATACAATAATTAATGAAAGAAAAAAAAAACTGTATCTTTACTAGGAGTTTTAAACTTCTCATTATTAAAGTAGCCAAAGTTAAATAATCACACGATTTTGTGATTGCCCATTTTACTAAATGTTATCTCTTAAAACAGTGCATATTTTATGATGGTAAGGTCTGTCTTATTCATAGTACACATCATACTTTTATAATTAATTAAGAAGTGAAGTTTTACAATTCTACTCACCCTACTTAGGATAGCATCTGGTACAGAGTAGACATTTGATAAATATTTGTTGAAGAAATGAATGCATTAATGAAGTAAAAATATTTGTGAAGAGTAAACACAGATAGAAGGGATTTTATAAATAACAATTGGTATTATTGTGTCAAAAGTACTCTGAATATTTAAAAATGAGGAAATTGAGTTCTAGAGATGTTACATATATTCATAACACCTTATATTTCTTCTTCATAATTTTTTCATAATTTATTACTGAATAATGGTTGTTAGTCTATTGTTAGTTTACCATCTGGAATATGAGTTATAAAAAGGCAGAGGCCAGTGAAGAAGGGGGCTATTTTAGTTATGTTATATTGCAAAACCTAAGTGAATATCTGCCATATAGTAAGTGTTTGACAAATATTGGTTGAATAAATCAATGATTAAAATTTAATTGATAACATATCAGCTTGTTTGAGCTTTAAAAGAAATGTTTCAGGAGATGTCATGTGTTCATGATTAAAACATCCATTTACAAATGAAACTTATTCCACCCAATGTCATTCAGCAACCACATAACTGAATTTCTGCGTTGTTACTTTGTCTACAGGATATGGTATAAGAGAAAATTATTTATGTAAAATTAATAACAAGCATAACTTTTGAGCTATGTTGGAAGATATTTTCAATACTTTGAAATATTTCAGCATTAATTTTATTTTATGTACAAGATGGAATCTGTATGCATCATATATATATATATATATATATATATATATATTGACAGATAATAAGTAGATAGGTAGATAAATAGATAGATAGATAGATAGATAGAGACCCTAGACTTCATCATGTTATAGAACATATTGCTAAATACTTTAGGCCATATAGCATGCAACAAACTAATTACCATTTGTCATATAGGCACTGAACTTGGCTTTAAACACAAAAATATTTAATCCACAATTTTTGTTTTCAAGTAAATTACAATGTGCTGAGAAAGATCAATGCATGATATAATGTATGGTATAATAAATATGTGTATAAAGTTATTTGAGAAGGATTCATTCTCCTTGAGTGGAGGAAGTGAATAGATATGATCAGAGAGTGAAAGAGAGGAGGTTTTATTTATATTGGACTTTGAAGGATGAGTATGCTTTTATCATTGAAGTTAATAATAACAGATATTTTAGGGAGAAAGAAGTGCATGAAAACTAGGTCAGGGACTTCCAGCCAAGATGGAGGCATAGGTAGACACACTGTGCCTTCCTGCACAACTAAAATAAGGACAACAAAAATTTACAAACAAGAAAACAACCAGTACTGACAGAAAATTAAACCATATGGAAGTCTGACAACCCAGGAGTTAAAGAAGAAACATTCATCCAGACTGGTAGGAGGGGCAGAGTTGGGCAGCTGAGTGGAGAGGACTTGCAGCAAAGCAGTGGCTGGCGAAGCCAGGGCATGCAAGGCAGCAGCGGGTAGTCCCAGCGAGGTGGCAGATTGTGGAGGGGTGTGGTGCACAAGGCAGCTGGCAGGCCAGGCGGTCCCACATTTGTGCACAAATAAACTAGGTGAAACTGGGGAGCAACCTAGGGTTCCAAAGCAGGGAAATAAAGCCTCAAAACACCAATTGAAAACACCTGTGGGGGGTTGAAATTCTGGGAGAGACTCCCAGCCTCGCAGAAGAGTTTGTTGGAGAGACACACAGGGTCCTAGAATGTACACAAACCCATCCACATGGAAACTAGCACCAGAAGGGCCCAATTTGCTTGGAGGAAGTGGTGGAAGTGACTGAAACCTGGCAGAGAGTGGAGCAAAAGCCACTGTTCCCTCTCTGATTCCGCCCCAACATAAAGCATCACAACCCAGTGACTAGGTTTGCCCGCCCTGGTGAAGACCTAAGGCTCTGCCCCCCACTACACAACAGGCGGGTCAAGATTAAAAAAATGGCCCAAACAAAAGAACAGATCAAAGCTCCAGAAATAACACAACTAAATGATGAAGAGATAGCCAAACTACCATATGCACAGTTCAAAGCACTGGTAAGCAGGATGCTCACAGAATTGGTTGAACTTGGTCACAAATTAGATGAAAAAATGAAGGCTATGCTAAGTGAAATAAAGGAAAATGTATAGGGAACCAATAGTGATGGGAAGGAAACTGGACTCAAATCAATGGAGTGGACCAGAAGGAAAAAAAAACATCCAACCAGAAAAGAATGAAGAAACAAGAATTTAAAAAAAAATGAGGAGAGGCTTAGGAACCTCCAGGATGTCTTTAAATGTTCCAACACGTGAATTATAGGGGTACCAGAAAGAAAAGAGGAAGAACAACAAGTGGAAAGTTATTTGAACAAATAATGAAGGAGAACTTTCCCAAGTTAGCAAAAGAAATAGACTTCCAGGAAGTCCAGGAAGCTCAGAGAGTCCCAAAGAAGTTGGACCCAAGGGGGAACACACCAAAGCACATCATAATTACCCAAGATTAAAATGAGAGAGAATCCTAGAAGCAGCAGGAGATAAGGAGACAGTCGCCTACAAAGGAGTTCCCATCAGACTGTCAGCTGATTCTCAAAAGAGACCTTGCAGGCAAGAAGGGGCTGAAAAGAAGTATTCCAAGTCATGAAATCCAAAGACCTACAGCCAAGATTGCTCTATCCAGCAAAGCTTTCATTTAGAATGGAAGGGCAGATAAAGTGCTTCTCAGATAAGGTCAAGTTAAAGGAGTTCATCATCACCAAGCCCTTATTATATGAAATGTTACAGGGATTTATATAAGAAAAAGAAGATAAAAAACATGTATAATAAGATGAAAGCAAACTCACAATTATTGACAACCACACCTAGCCCTGTCTGGTGTAGCTCAGTGGATTGAACTCGGGCCTGTGAAGCAAAGGGTCGCCGGTTTGATTCCCAGTCAGGTCACATCCCTGGGTTGCAGGCCAGGTCCCCAGTAGGGGACACATGAGAGGCAACCACACATTGATGTTTCTCTCCCACTCTTTCTCCTTCCCTTCCCCTCTCTCTAAAAATAAATAAATAAAATATTAAAAAAACACAACCACACCTAAAACAAAAAGAAAAAAAACTAAGCAAACAACTAGAATAGGAACAGAATTACAGAAATGGAGATCACATGGAGGGTTATCGACAGGGGAGCGGGTGAAGGAGAGAGGGGAGAAGGTGCAGAGAATAAGTAGCATAGATGGTAGGTAGAAAATAGACAGGGGGAGGGCAAGAATAGTATGGGAAATGTAGAAGCTAAAGGACTTATCAGCATGACACATAGACACGAACTAAAGCAGGGGAATGTGGGTGGGAGAATGTGTGCAGGATGCAGGCGAGTGAAGAGGGGGGAAATGGGACAACTGTAATAGCACAATCAATAAACTATATTTAAAAAAGAAAACTAGCTCGGAAGCATGAAAGAATATTGTATACTTGAGGGCATTACAGTAGATTATGGAAAATATACTTTGGCCAAGTTTTAAAGAGCCTTTTATATCAAGCTAAGAAATGTGAACTTCATGGGGCGGGGGGCGGGCAGGGTTGGGAATATAAGACAGAAACCTGTACTTGAACAAGAATTAAATAAAAATTATATTTTAAAAAATAAATAAATAAAATAAAATTTCTTCCTTCATTAAGAGAGATACTGTTTCCAGAACTTGGAGAATAAATAACGTTCTCGAAGACTGAAAAAAAAAAAAAGAAATGTGAACTTCATCCAAAGACTAGCATAAGGTACTAAGTATGTGAAAGCTGAAGACTGATGATGTAATTGGCATTGTTTTGATATTATCACTCTAATAGTGTGGGTAAGTGTTTGGATCGAGGGGATTTAGATGGAAGAGGCCAGTATCAAGATGGTTTCAATAACTCAATTGAGAGATAATGAGAATTTAAATTACAAAAGTGGCACTGATCATAAAGAAGAAAACAGAAATGAAAGACAGAGTTTAATTTGTTCCTGGGGATGGTTTTATTGGTTTCACTAGAGTCAGCTCACATTCTATTCTATATTCTGTGTAATACTATCTTTACATTTAAATTCAGTAAGCATTATGAATGGTTAACTAATATACAAGGTTCTGTGTGTATTAGGTAAATAGACTAATAAGATGCACTTTGCCCTCAAGTTGCTCACAGTCCATTGGCAATACATTCTGCAGGAGATACACTGGAGCTTACAGTTCACTGACAACTTAATCAAGTAAATGATATTCAGTATAGCATTTAGTATAATATTTACAATAATTTATGAGAGAGACAAAATATATTCAGCCAAGGGATATAAAAGAATACTTCAAAAAGAAGATGTTTAAGCCCTGGCTGGTGTAGCTCAGTGGATTGAGCACGGGCCTGTGAACCAGAGTATGGCAGTTCGATTCCCAGTCAGGGTACATGCCTGGGTTGCAGGCCAGTTCCCAGCAGGGGATGCACGAGAGGCAACCATACATTGATATTTCTCTCCCTCTCTCCTTCCCTTCCCCTCTAAAGATAAATAAATAAAATCTAAAGAAAAGATGTTTAAACTCTTGAAGAAAAATTGAAAATGACACCCCATATACTTGGTACAAGGAAGGAATGAAATGGATGAAGTTTCTGGGACAGATTTCAAGAGACTTGAATGCCATGCTCAGAAATTTGGGTATATTTTTTGGTAAATTTGTTATGTAAAATAGATGGCTTTTAAGCAGAAGACAGACTAGATCAGCTCTGTTTTCCAAAATGTATTCAGGTTAGAGTGTGGATATCAGCTGAAGGAATGAAATCTTGGAAACCAGGAGAACATTTAGACAGCTGTTTTGGTAGTCCAGGAGAGTGTCAATGAGGCCAAGCATGGGAGAATAGCCGTCAGGATGTAGAAGAGAGGAGGAATTGGAGGCATATGTAGAAAGTAAAAGCTACTGGACTTGATGTAGTAAGTAAGGGAGAAGAAAAATTCTAGAATGATTCCCAACCACAGAATTGTTTTACATCATGCAATCCCGGAAGTGCCAACATAGAAGCAAGCCAAACCTGACTGAGAATATCTTATAATCAGTGTGTGCTTATGGCTTCATTTTCTGTGAAATGATGCCCTTCTATAGAAAACAACACTGAAATATGTGGCAAAATTATCTCAAATATTATTTCTAAGTAGCATAATGATCATGGCACCCAAACTGGACTTCTCATCTAACTCAGACTATAAATGTCACCACGAGTAATTTTGTTGTAGTTGATATATACATAATAGAAAAATTGCTTTACATATATGCTTTTGCTGAAATTAGCTTCATCATTATCTTTCAAACTGGGTGTAAGATACCTAAAATAATGTGGTTGTTTCTAGAAAATCTTACAAACCCTAAGTAGAAAGTGAAGCTGACATGCTAACATTAAAAATGTCTACTGCCTGTTGGTTTTTAGAATGTTGCCTGCATGACAAAATAGCCTATTGTGGAAGAATTATTCAGAGATCAGTAGTACATATCTCAGCATTGAGATAAAGGACTTTGCAGTTGAATATGGCTGGGTTTGGTGATTACTCAGCCTTTCTAAGCTTGATTCTCCGCATAGGCAGATTAGGATTTATGATGGTAGTGACATTTTCTTCCTAGGATTATTTTGACAATTTATTTATACTGCCTATGTGAAGTTTTTTGTTAACGTGGTTTCTAGCACAACTGAAGAAGCTATAAAGCTAACATTTTATTATTTCTTATGATGAAGAAAATTAACATATGAAGCAAAATAAAAGAGAAGCAAAGAGAGAAAACGTGAAAGCTGGTAAGGGAGAGGAAGAACTAGAGATAGAGGGAGAGGAGGAATCCTAATATCATTGGATCTCAATAAATTCCTGAGCATTTTACAAGCAAACTTTCCACATTTCCTTTCACTTCTGATTGAGATAATCTCATAAGGAGCTTCCATATTCTTTACTGACACTGTTTAATCTAGTCTTTTAAGAAGTTTTCTAAGAGTCATTCATCTGGATTTTATTACATGAGCAAATCACACTGATTAAATTTTCTAGTAGGTTTTTCTCCTCCCTGCCATGTTAGACTGTGCTTGTATCTGTAATCATGATGTGCTTGCCTCTTTTGTCTTCTTAGATCATTTAGTTTCCAATTCAGTACAGTCACAGTGCTGACAATTGTGGTGTGTGGATAGGGTTATTGAGAACAGGATACAGTGCATGACTTCAGAAGCCAGGATCAGCAAGGTACACGGGTTTGGATGCAAGGATACTAGAATTCTTAAGTATTTAGCAAATTGTTCCTTTTTACTGTGCTGTCTCATTTAGAGCTGTTCTGAGTAAATTTGCCAAGAACTTACTCAGACACTATCAGAGATATTACAAGAATGTTATTTCTACCTTTTAAACATGATTTAAACAAATTCCAATCCCCTATCATGTTCATGACATTTTTCTTAGTTGTTGGGCTTAGAGGAAGATGAGAGCATGACAAGGTGACAGGAAGGTACAACTATTGATAAGGTTAAGAAACATGGTGGAATAAAACATGTATCTTAATGAGTTAGAAGTAAACACTAAAATTTTAAAAGAGAAATTATAGTTTTTAAGTAAGCAAAACAATATTTGATATTTACAATGGAAGGCAGAAAATGAGAAATTGAAGTGGAAAACATTAATTGAGCAAAGAAATGATTAAATGTATAGGTAAATTTTAACCAACACTGACTGCTTAAAATAACAATGATAATGTTTAATTTGAGAAATTAACATATGGAATTAAAGCATGAGAAAACTGAGGGGAGAGGGGAGGGAATTTCAGGGGAAATAGGGAAGGGATTTAGAGGAACAAATATAAAGGATACATGGGCAACAACTAAGAAGGGTGGAAATGGGAGGGAGGGAGGAGCACGGGGGGTGGGATGGGATGGGAGTAATAGACAGAAAACTATACTTTAAAAATAATTAAATAAATTTTTAAATAAATAAATAAATAAATAAATAAAATATTTTAAATGCCCCCCCCCAAATAAGAAATTATGAAAGCTAGGCGAAGACTTTTAGACAACCTGTAGATTACAGAATCTTAAAATAAAAGCAATACCAGGTTAAAAAATAAAGTCTGAGAAAACAAAGAGAATGAAGGGGAAGTGTCTAGTCAAAGGACATGTATAAAGGACTCATGAACAAAGCCAACAGGATGGAGACTGATGGTGGGAGGGAGGCTGGGTAGGATAGGAAAGAGCAATGGAGGAAAAAATTGGGAAAACTGTAACAGAACAACAATAAAATAAAAAAGAAAATAATTAAATGGAAACATTAAGCAACAGAAAATAAAATAAAACAAACATAGTAGAAAGAACGCTTATAATTTGCATTCTAAAGGTCTTTTCTTTTATTCAGAATGAAGTAGTAATGTTGATAAACTTTAGAATGAAATATTAAAATATTAAGGGCGGGCTGTCTCTGTGTCTCCAGTTGCTACTGGGGGCTGCTGCCCCAGACACCTGCGCCTTGACTCCACTTGCACCACCAACCTCCATGAATCCTCAGGTACACAATGGTTCGAGCCTCGGAGATGAGTACCTCACAGACCTGCTGGTGTTTGACTTCCTCCAGCACGGCCCCAACAACAACTTCCAGGAGGAGATCAAGGGGCTAGGCTGTTCCCTGCCTATGCCCGCTGGCCCCCAGAAGGACTGCAAGGAGAAACTGCAGAGAGACGGCAGCCGGTGAAGCCACTTTGTCTCAGAGGGCCAGAATAGAGGTTCTGAGACTCAAGAGGACCTCTTCGGGAACATCACCTGGCAGCTCGCCCACATTGGGGATATGATGGACCACAGGGTCCCCCCAAGTCTGGTGGACCACCTGGTGATGCAATTTAGGGACGGGAGCCTGTCTGAGGCAGACCAGAGGGAGTGCCTGGCCACCACAGTGGACGAGGTCTTGCAGGCCTGCCCTAGAGACATGGAGGAAGAAAAGACAATGCTGCTGGTGACCATGCTGCTGGCCAGGAAGGTGGCCAGTCACACAAGGTATTCCACACAACGGTGAATTTTATTAACCAGAACTTGCTAACCTGTGTGAGAAACTTATTCAGAAATGAGATGGACTGATGGTGGCTGCAGATGGTCTGGTCAGTACCTGAATCTTGTGGAGACAGAGCCCAACCACTTACATGAAGCTCCTAGAGCAGATGGACTCATCATAACAGCTGTGTGTTCCTACTATTTTAAAGGTTATGGTTGAATCTGGTGCCCCAGTTAGAAGTCTCCCCATTGATATACTTGAATGAAAATGGCAACTTGCACATATTCAAACAAGCTCGATCTTATCTTATAAATCTACCTGTTATGCCACATTTTTTTTCAGCTGTGTGGGTCCCCACTCGGAAATTAAAGTTAGCCCTGGCTGGTGTAGCTCAATGGATTGAGCGCAGGCCTGTGAACCAGACGATCGCGGTTCGATTCCCAGTTAGGGCACATGCCTGGGTTGCGGGCCAGTTCCCGGCAGGTGACACACCAGAGGCAACCATACATCAATATTTCTCTCCCTCTCTCCTTCCTTTCCTTTCTAAAGATAAAGAAATAAAATCTAAAAAATAAGAAAATTAAAGTTAAAAGCAGATTATAGGACAGAAGGTAAAAACACACTTCATGTTTTTTGTCCAAAAAACAAAACACTTTATTAAAGTGCAGCCTTGGGGAAAAAAGATGTTAAGGGCAATTGTTAAAAGCATACAAGTAGTCTGTGTAGCTTCCAAAATTTGCAACAGTAAATTAAAAAATGAAATTCAAAAGATTCTCAAGCCATCAAAAAAAGAAAATAGAAATAATAAAAATCATTTAAAAACTCAAATAGAAAGCACAAGTTATGATTATGGAAATAATTCCAATAAGTCATCAATTAAAATAAAGGCTAGGATAACATTCTCAGTTAAATGACAAAACATTTCAAGTTGCATTAAAAAATTAACTATATACTGTTCATAAAATACACACTAAAATGTAAAATTAACAGTAAAAAAAGAATATATTCATGTACACATAAATGTATGCACACACACCAAATATAGCTTATATGTGCAAGTGTGTATGTATGTGTCAAACACTAAATAATTCAATATAAAGAAAGCTGGTGTAGCATTATTAAAAGTAGACAAAGTATTTTACCAGTGTCATTACAAAGGATAAAATCATCTATCTAAAGTCTTTATAATATATTATATGAAAAAATGAACTGCTATTAGTTTTCTCTTACTTGCTATACAATGTGATCCCAATGAATATATTAGAGCCCTCTTTTCCTTCTATCTATACAAAACCATACCTGTGTATTGTAAATGACTTTAAAATGGATGAACCAAATTGATGAGAAAGAAAAGCATTTCTCAGGCATAGGAAAAGGGAAAACGAACATACACAATCTGTATAAAAAAGTGTATAAAGGATACATGGACAAAGCCAAAGTGGGTAGGTTTGAGGGTGGGAGGCAGGGATGGGTGGGGGGGCATGGTGGGGTAAAAATGGAGAAAACTACTTAAACAACAATAAAAAGTAAAAAAAGATATAATTAAGATATAAGGGCTTGAGAAAGTACTGTGAAATACTATAAAGTAGTATGTAAATGTAAGCTATTATTGCTCATTTTTGTATTGCTTTCTTTGTTTTTCTTTATGTTTAATATAAATCATTAAATCTTTCTAAATACAGAAAAAATACCAAGACATATTTCAAACAGAAATGTTACTATTTGCAGTAGCTAAGAATTAGTAGAAACTTAGGTGTCTATAACAAATGTAACCAATAATAGATGAATATTATGGCATACTTTAAAGGGGTCAAACTAATAAATTAGATGGGCATACCACATCATGGCTAAATTTTACAAATACAGTGTTAAATAGAAAAAAGAAATACAATAACTTCTATTGAATTATTATTATTCATGAAATTTAAAAATGCATGCTTATGTGAAGGAATAGAAAGCATTTATTGAGGGGTTACTATGTGCCCGATACTTTCCCAAGGGCATCACCTGTATTAAGTCATTAAATCCTCACAATCAGACTAAAAAATGAAAATCAAGAGTGTTGAGCAGTTTTTACCATCTTACATAGCTATTTTTTTAGCTTTTTAAAAATATTTTATTTATTTATCTTTAGAGGAGAAGGGAAGGAGAGAGGGAGAGAAATATCAATGTATGGTTGCCTCCCGTGCATCTCCTGCTGGGAACTGGCCTGCAACCCAGGCATGTACCCTGGCTGGGAATTGAACCGCGGTTATTTGGTTCGCAGGCCTATACGCAATCCACTGAGCTACAGCAGCCAGGGCTTTACATAGCTACGGAGAGCTTAAATTTAAATTGAAACACAATCTGATTTCAAATCTTCACTCTTACCCACTATGGTATACATTATATAGTTTTGCAAGTACACATACATGTCCAGTGAAGATGGGGCAGGAATCAGGAAAAAAATGATAGAATGACAAGACAGGAAACTTGCACAGATAAATAATGAAAGAAGGACATGTCCTGAGGATTTTGATTAATGCACTATTCTACTTTTGAAGTCAAAAAAGTAACCAAAAAAGGAGAGAGAGAGAAAAAGACAGAGAGAAGGACATAGGTTCAGATTAGTGGAATTTAGAAGAGTTGATCTTGTTGCCTGTCTTGTTGCTGAAAGATTGCAATTTAATATTAATAACATTTCTATGTTTATTATTTAATGTTCTCCTTCTATCTTCCATATTTAAGATGTGAAACTACATCTAGACATTGCCTGGAAACCTCTTTCTGTTGATGGCCATACTTCCAGTGTTCAACTGACAAGTAATAATAGAAATATAGTGACAGGCTCAGTGCCCCAGCAACTATGTTGCTCTTCTGATGTTATTTTTATATCTTTTAAGCTCTTGCTTCGGAAAGTATAGCTGAAAATGGGCACAAAGTCAGAACAGATACTAAATGTTTTGAGATGTTTTTTTTAAATTTTTAATTTATTTATCTTTAGAGGGGAAGGGAAGGAGAGAAGGAGAGAAACATCAATGTATGGTTGCCTCTCATGAGTCCTCCACCGGGAACTGGCCCGCAACCCAGGCACGTGTCCTCACTGGGAATCGAAAAGCAGTCATGTGGTTCTCAGGCCCTCATTCAATCCACTGAGCTACACCCTCCAGGGCTGAGATAAGTTTTATAGAGACATAAAACAATGTTATAATTTTTGATAATGTCACTTATTGGTTCAAAATAAATCTGATTTCCTCAACGACCTGTTTAAAAATAAGTACAAGAATGAGCAAGTCACTAGTCACCAGACCTAGATATATGTATAGAATTTGCCACTAGTAAAAGATCAATAATGCTAGAGCTATCAGGTCAATACATAAGAGTGCACTGAAAAGGAAGGAAGGCCCGATTTTATGATGATATAAAGAACTTAAAATATCAGAGAGTAGCACCAAGACATCTGGGAGACAGAAGAAAAAGTGACCATTCCTTCATTTATGCAAACTTATTGTGTTATTCAAGGAGTTTTGAAAAGCAGATACAAAGAAGGAATTTTTCATGCAAGAGAATTTTCAGGGGTGTTGTTTGTGAGAGACAATGGAGAGAAGAGGTCAGAAGAACCATCAGCAGCAATACAGATCTAAACATTGTAAAGGAGAGACTGAAGAAAGGAGTATTGCATGGATGCATTTTAGACTACAGAGCAGTCGTAAGAGAGTTCTCCAAGGCAAATGGGAGTTCTGGAGACAATGCCAGTCATCAGAAGAGTCTCAACTCTTCCTCATGCTGGTGTTCCTTAGTATTCCTGCTTCAGTTCATCACTGAGAGAAGCCTGGGCAAAAGGAGACCTTCCATGTAAGGTGATCACAGTATGGTAGCAAAGACTGCTGGTCAACCATAGACAAATATCTGAAAGCAGCCGAATATCTGAAAAGTTGATTTTTATGTCTCCAAATCTATTATATACTCAAGACTGTACTAAATAGTAAAGGGAGTAGAGATAAATGTGCAAGCATTATGGAAACTATGTGTCCTCCACAAATTCCTAAGTTGAATCCCAAACCCTCAGTGTAATGGTAATAGGAGGTAGAGCCTTTAGGAGGTAATTAGGTTTAAGTGAGGTCATGAGGGTGGAGCCCTCATGATGGCATTAGTGCCCTCATAAAAAAGGAAGAGCGGGACTCTAAGATGGCATCAGTCATACCAATGAAGGAGAAGAAACTCATGGATGTCAAAGTAGGGGAACTGCCAAGCTGGATACTGATGTGGGATTTCACCCCTAAAGGCATTGGTGGAGCACTTTAAAGAGGTTACTACCAGTATTACAAGTATGTCAATGTGAAGAAAGGGAATGTTGCTGGAGTTTCTATGGTGCTGGCAGCTTACATGCTTTTTTACTGCTGTTCTTATAAGGAACTCAAACATGAGTGGTAATGCAAG
Organism: Sturnira hondurensis; assembly: GCF_014824575.4. Lineage (NCBI taxonomy): Eukaryota > Metazoa > Chordata > Mammalia > Chiroptera > Phyllostomidae > Sturnira > Sturnira hondurensis. Next base: position 79,246 of record NW_028077829.1, read on the forward strand.
TACCACTAAAGAGGACCCACTGTGGACACCATATTCCTGACCATTATCTTTGCACAGCACCTCTGAATCTTTTCATACTGTAATTAACACCTGTAATAAAAATGACTGTTAGAAAAAAATACCTCAGAGCTTCCTATCTCTCTGGCATGTGAGGACACAGTGAGAAGGTGTCTGGAAGCCAGGAATTAGACTCTTGCCAGGAACCAAATATGCTGGCTTCATGAACTTACACTTCTCAGTCTCCATAATGGTGAGAAATAAATGTCTGTTATTCAAGCCACACAGTTTAAAACGTTTTATTATAGCAACCTGAGTAGATTAAGACAGTAGGTGATAAAGCTGAAGATGGAGGTCATGCTTTAAAGGTGCTAACAATGTAGTGATGGAAGCAAATACATTCGAGCAACAAAAAGGAGGAGACAGAAAAGTGCAAAATACTATGCTAAAACATAGTATTGCCAACATAGTATTGCCATACTATGTTGCCATCATAACACTGTTTCTTGGGTACTTTTGCCTTGGAGTTGGCAGGGAAATGGTTGTATTTAGTGAATGAATATAAAACCACCCCTTTGCACATTGTAATTCTGTCATTTTCCTTACCATTCTATAATATTTGATAGCATCATCAACTTGAAGGTTGTGTTGTGGATACAAGTGAGAAAAAGAGCAATGAGTTGAGCCTGTTATAACCAATATTAAAGAGATGAAGAAAAAACATATATTGTAGAAATAAAAAAATAATCATTTCAAGTAGGTGAATTAACTAAAGTTTCAGAGAAAGTGGCATTTGATTTTGGTCTTGATGAAAAAGGATTTTAATAGGCATATAAAGAATAGAAAGGTATTGCAGGATGCAGGAAGAGCCTGAGCAGATGAAAGGAAAACTTGATATAATTTAGAATTGACAAATATATCTCTGGCTGGCATGGCTCAGTGGATTGAGTGCTGGCCTGTAAACCAAAGAGTCACTGGTTTGATTCCCAGTCAGGGCACATGCCTGGGTTGTGAGACAGGCCCTGAGTTGGGGGCATGTGAGAGGCATCCACACATTGATGTTTCTCTCGCTCTCTTTTTTTTCTTCCCCTTTCTCTAGAAATAAATAAATAAACAAACAAATAAATAAATAAGCAGAATTGGCAAATATTGAGGCAATCACTATGGGGGCATTGGTTATTTGGAGACATTTTTTGTAGAAAAAGATTGAACTGTGGATTGAGACTGATTGTAAAACTGGATTGGTTATCTGTTTTAAAGGTATGTGTGTGTGCTTGTACATGTGTATGTGTGTATGCTCCGTTTCTTGCTGCAATGCAGTGAAGTGTTATTGAAGATTTTGCTGAAGAGTGTTAGTGGGCTGTAATATGATCAGATTTGATTACTAGAGAGCTTTTTTAGATCATAGTGTGTAACTTAGATTTTAAAAGGATTGGATTAAAGATAGAAAAGAGACTGGAGATAGAGAAGGCATCACTTCAGTTCAGGGAAAACATGATGAAATAAGGAAGTGAAAAAGGGAATAGAAGAAAGAAAATAATTCAAGACACATTTGTGAGATGGAATTGACAGGACCTGGTAAGTAATTAGGTGGAAGATAAGAACAAAACAAACATTATTATAGCAAAATCTTCTTCTACTCAGAAGCCACATTGTAATTATATTTACAAATTGATTTCTGTGTATTAGCAGGGAAGATTTTGTGTAGAAAACTGAACCCGTCCTTGAACTAAATATATGCTTCTATTACAAATTCTTAAATTGGCATTGTATTTTATTATAAGGGTCTTATAAGTTTGGTAAATGTTTTTTTTCAACCTCATATTATAACTTGAATTATTCTGTGCAAACTAATTCCATTGATTTCCCAGACTGTGATTATTTTTGAAACTCACTGCTATGTTTTGAGAATCTGCCTGAAGACACATAAGACACAATTCTTAATTAAAATGAAAACTGAGTAATGAACATATGGAAATATTGTGAACTTTAGTTATTTCTATAAAACATGTACATGTATAAACAATTGGTATCTATCTCTTGGAAAAGAGTTGGAATAGATTAGATCCATGGCTCCTCTCAGAGTTTATGCTGGACCTAATCACTGTATTATCTAAGTTGGAAATTTGGGAATGGAAAGTCTGTTTTTGCTCTGAAGACATCAAATCTAAACATTATAGGTCATTCATTCACTTGACAATTACTTTTGGTGCTTGCCATATGCCAGACACTATCACTTTTAACTACTGTTATTACTAACACTAATGGCAAAGTATACAAATATAATAATAATGGTCAGATTATATCTCATTCTATTTAAAGTATTTCTTTCTGCTGGAACATATCAATCCTATGAAATTATCTGTATGTCTTAAAGACTCATAGTCCTTAAATTAACTTCTGCCAAAGCCAAGGTTTGTCACTATTTTCTAGAAATCTTCAACCCCCCAGGGGTACTCAAGATTCATAAACAGGTTCCAGCTCAGTATAGAAAGTGACTTCCATAACCTGACCTCACATAATTAATAGGTGCAATTGTCTTTCTAGAGGATCTCCTGTTCCAAAAATAGAATTTTTCTTACCATTCTGTTTTTTTTTTTGCTTCGCACTTTATAGATATACCAAATGCATGTTAAAATTTACTATTTTATTCAACAACTATATTAGATCTACTATATGCTGGACACTATTTTAGGTGCCTAGATCATACTTCTGTATCAGACATACATGATACCTTTCCTCATGGAATTTAGAATCGAGTGGAGGAGAGGGACAATATATAAAGAAGTGAATAAATAAGATTTATTTGGAATGGCATAACCCATGGATATAACAAACTAGTGTATCTGATAGAGTGTGACAAACACAAAAGGTAGAATCATAGACCAATGCCTCCATAAAAATACTTATTTTCTTTCTTTATAGACATATCGAACTCATGACAAGAATACTTCATTGTTTAAATAAACAACTATTTAGTGAACATCTATGCTATTGTAATATTCTAGGCAATGAGAATAGAGAAATCAGCCAGAAAAATATTTCTGCCAAATGGAACTCATATTCTAGTGGGCATGGCATAATTCATCATAGGTTCCATTGATAAGGGTGGTCAATGTGTCCAAAGTTTTTCCCAAATAATGTGGTGCCAATACCACATTATATTAATCAACTTCTATAAAGAAATTTGGAGGTGACAGCCCTCAGAGCAATAAATGTGCTATGATGAGTCTTAAATTCACTTAAAAATCACAAATCATTAGAATTGATAAAGTTGAATATTTCCAATTTGTAAACTATATATGTGTAAACTCATGGATCCTCACTATTTACAACACAAAAGATGAATCATAAGAAAAGTTGTCTTCCAAATTACAGTTAGTACAGAGCAGATAATCATTCAGAAATCATTTATTTGTAGAGAAACAGTTGAACAAGAGATTAATAAACTCACCAGGCTGTTACTTTTCAGAATATTAATTTTTTAATACTAAAGCTCTAATGAAAAAAAGAAGACATTATACACATAAAAGCAAGCAGTGTCTAACACTCGAAGAAACTGCTATTGGGTTTCATGAGGATGGGTTGAAAGGGTGTCCATCCAACCTGTGGCCGGCAGGCCACATGTAGCTCAGGATGGCTGTGAATGCAGCTCAACACTAAATCATGAATTTACTTACAACATTATGAGATATTTTTGTGATTACTTGTCCGAGTATATTTAATATGTGCCCCAAGATAACTCTTCTTCTTCCAGTGTGGCCCAGAGACACCAATAGTTTGGACACCTCTGGAAGCAATATCATAGAAACCCTTATAGTGAGAAATATGTTGTTCTATTTAAAAATATGTTAATTGTATTGTTTTTTTTAAGTTTTTTAAAAAAGATTCTGTTTATTTATTTATTTTTAGAGGGGAAGGAGAGAGGGAGAGAAACATCAATGTATGGTTGCCTTTTGTGCGTCCCCTGCCGGTAGTTAGCCTGCAAGGAACCGTCCTGCAATCCAGGCATGTGCCCTGACTGGGAATCGAACCGCGATCGTCTGGTCCACAGGCCCGCGCTCAATCCACTGAGCAACGCCAGCCAGGGCTAATTATATTGTTCTTGAGTGGTAGTTCAAGAACTACCACTAATGGAAACAGTATATGCAGAACACTGAATTACTGAGGGTCAAAAAGGCATAGAACATAGCCTCTACCAGAATTTATGACTGATCAATGGAAACACAGAAGTCTGTGTAATTTTACAATGAACAAATTAAGCGAAATGTTATCCAAAAGAAATATATTAATATTGAATTTAAGCAAGATTGAGAAATTAATTTGTAATCACACTACCAGTAAATATCAGTTATTATTAGCTTTCATAATTAACTTTAGCATATTCAGTAGTAAATCAATTCTGTGGAAATTCTCAGAGAATTCAAATTTACTAGCCTGTATACAAAATTAATTGTTATATAAAATTGTTTCCTCTTTTAAAGGTTGCTTTCAATCATATGACTATGTTTTTTAACATGACATTTGATTACTTGTTTAATGATATTTCCATTTTTAGCTAGCTATTTAACTGGCATTATGCACACATAGTCAAGTCAGTGCTTATAACTAATGCATGTTGGTTCTTTTATGGAATAGAAACCCAAGAAGCTTACCAGTTAATGATATGTCATGATGCTGTATTATATGTATGGAGGAATATTTTGTCTCTGGAAATGTTTAGCATTGCTGGCATATGACAATAATGAAAAGCAGATCAATTTCAGTCAATTTTACTATTGCTTACAAATTCCTTAGAGAACATGCAGCAGTTTGTTGCCTATACTCAGGGAAAACTGCTCCCATTGTTCCACTCTTTATATATGCAATTGTCTATTGACATCTTTTCTTTGCTTGTTTCCCAGATATCTCACTTATAATGTCTGCAAATCTAATCCTCTTTATGTGTTCCTGACCTTAGTAAATCAAACCACCATCCACCTGACTCACAATACTGACATCTAAAGTAACTCCAGATTTTTACCTGACTTCACCTCCCCTTCCCATGCCACAACAGTTATGAAGCCTTGCTTCATTAATTCAGATTATATTTCAAAAATAAATATCTAATCATCCACTTCTCTCCATTGTTTTTTAAAGATTTTATTTATTTATTTTATAGGGGAAGGGAAGGAGAGAAATATCAGTGTATGATTTCTTCTCATGAGTCCCCTTCTGGGAACTGGCCTGCAACCCAGGCATGTGACCTGACTGGGAATCGAACCTTGATCATGTGGTTTGCAGGCCCACACTCAATCCACTGAGCTACACCAGCCAGGGTGACTTCTCTCCATTTTTACTGTGCAGAAAATTGTGATCTCTCACTTGATAATTAAGTCTCCTGCTTTGTATCCTATTTCTACTTTTGTTTCCTCCAACCCATTTACCTTCATCACACTTTATTATGATATTTTAAAAATATACATGTGACCCAGCACCTTTGATGCCTCACATGTTATAATATGTTCTCATTGATCTTGAGATTAATTACAAAAGTACAAGACTCTATATGATCTGCTCAGGACTCCCAATTACCATCTTTTAAACTTCTTCCTCTCTTCACTAAAACTTTAGGTTTATAAGAGCAGGATTGTTTGTCTTATTCACTGTTGTATCCTCGGTGCTTAGAAGAATGTTCAACATATAGTAAACACTCAATAAATACTTTCCAAATAAATATTTCTGTCTCACTTCTCAATGCTTTCTGTTGGAATGAACCATATGGAATTGCCATTCCTGTAGTCCCCAAATAATAACAGTTTCTTATGGTTGAAGTTACTTATTCGATTTACTATAAACCCTCTTCAGTTACTCCAAGGGCTTATAGATTTTTCCACCTTAGAGTCTTGACAAATCTTCCTACAGCTATCAATTCTGTACCAACTTGAACAACCTCATGCTTTTTTCTTGACCAGATATTACTCGTCTTTTAGGTCTCACTTAAACATAACTTCCTCCAGGATTTTTATGAGATATCTGCCTAGAGTAGGTCTCCTGATGCTATTTTTCATTTAATACCTAACACTTTTTAAAATAATATATGACATAGTTCTTATTTGTTCACTGCCTCTAAGAAGCACTGTAAAGACCAAATTGTTGTTTATCTTATTTACCAATTAATCTCTAGTAACCAGCCAAATGTTTAACATGTGCTCAGTAACTACTAATGGAATGACTTAATGATGGGACACAGGTATATGGAGAGATATACCAGAAAAGGAGATGTGTGTTTCTTTGTGTTTTAAGCTTGTGAAATCCACCTTTAAGAAGAAAAAAGAACAAATATAGAGAAAAATTGAAACACCAGAAAGGGGATAAAGAATTATCCCCTTGATTAGGGAATTGTTGTCCCCAAGATTAAGGTCCTTAAGGAAGGAATAATAGGATTCAGAGAGATTAAACTAATGCAGACCTGTACATTCAACTACTGATTAAACATTTACCCTTGGATGGACCAGAAGCACTAAAGCTTGACACGCCTAAAATTTAATCTATCATTTCCCCTTGTCAAGCCAGATAGATACCAAAGCAACAACAAAAGCTGTGCTCTACCTCCAGTATACTTGGGCTCAGTGAATGGCAACACTATCCATCCAGTTTTCCAAGTCAGAAACCTTGGAGTCACACTTCACTCCTCAATCTTCCTTAGCTCTCATATTCAATCTATCAGCAAGTCCTTTTAAATCTGTCTACAGATGATCTGCCTCCTCTGCTAGACTGTGTGATCAGCAAGAAAAAGAATTATGTTGTTCTTTTTACTACCAGGTTCCCAGAACCTAGGACAGTGCCTAGTATACAGTAAGTACTGAATATATATTTGTGAATAAATGAATGAACAGAAAATGTACCACTTTAATTAAGAAGAAGGTAGTTAAAGAAAGCTGAACAGAGCTGGTTTCTACAAAGAACAAGGCCTAACAGTTAAATCAGTAAATAGTATCAATAAAACTAGGCCTGTGAATAATTAATTGGGTCATATGAATGGTCGTATGTATTGATTTCATTCATATGTAGTTATTACACATGTCCCAAATGTTTCAGCATAAACCATGTTGTGACAGACCCAATGATGTCATTTATGATGATGTCCATGATACTGACCTAATCAATGGATGTTTAATCTAAATCCAAGTATGGGATTTCTACTATCATGATCTTTCATAATTGAATTTAGTTACATTGAATGGGAAAACTTGTCTGTTACTTTCCTGTGCATATAGGTCACTAATCACTAAACAGATTTATCTCTCTAAGGAAGTCGGTTCATCTCTGTGCAAGTTCAATTGCTTCCTCTAAAATTTGAGAATTAATACAATAAAGACAACAACATCAACAACCACAACAATATTATGTTTGAACCACTCAGACAATTCTTTTTTATTGTTTATTTCACCTTATTTGTTTTTATTTTCTTTTGTTTTACTTTATTTTATTGTTGTTCAAGTACAGTTGTCTTCATTTTCACCTCACCATGACCCCCCATGCCCCACCCATCCCCACCTCTCACTCTCAAATCTACCCCCTTTGGCTTTGTTCATGTGTCCTTTATTCATGTTCCTTGATGGACCTTCTCCTATTTTCCTCCACTATTCCTCTCCGCTTCCCCTCTGGTTACTGACTGTTTGTTCTTTCTTTCAATGTTTCTGGTTATATTTTGTTTGCTATTTATTTTGTTGATTAGGTTCAACTTATATGTGAGATCATAATTTACAATAGCCAGGTTCTGGAAGCAACCTAAATGTCCACCAGTAACTGAGTAGATAAAAAGCTATGCTACATTTGCTTTTGACTTCTGGCAAAAATAGAGGCATAGATAGATACATTGTGCCTCCTCACACAACCAAAAGAAGAACAACAACAAATTTAAAAACAAAAAATGACCAGAACTTCCAGAAAATCAAACTGTATGGAAGTCCAACAATCAAGGAGTTAAAGATGAAACATTCATCCAGACTGGTAGGAGGGGCGGACATGGGCAGCTGGGGTGGAGAGGACTCCTGGTAAGGTAGTGGCTGAAGGACTGAGGTGGCCAAGTCAGTGGCTCACAGACCAGCTGACAGAGTGGGCAGTTCCACATTTGCATATGGATAAACTGGGAGGAACAACTGGGGAGCAAGACAGACCAAGCAACCCTGGGTTCCAGTGTGGGGAAATAAAGCCCCAAAATCTCTGACTGAAGAAACCTGTGGGGTTGTGGCAGCAGAATAAACTCCCAGCCTCACAGGAGAGTTTATGGGAGAGACCCACAGGGTCATAGAAAGTACACAAAACCATACACCCAAAAATCAGCACCAGAAGGGTCCAATCTGCTTCTGAGTAGCAGAGGAAGTTATTGAAAGCCAACAAGAGCTTAGCAAGTGGTTCTGTTCCCTCTCAGACCCCTCCCCCACATAAAGTACCACAACACAATGACATGGGTTGCCCCACCCTGGTGTAAGGCTCCACCCTGACTACAAGACAGGTATCCTGAGATTTTAAAAAGTGGGCCAGATGAAAAAACAGATCAAAGGTCCAGAAAAAATACAACTAAGTGATGAAGAGATAGCCAGCCTATCAAATGCACAGTTCAAACCACTGGTAGTCAGGATGCTCACAGAAATAGTTGAGTGTGGTCACAAAATAGAAGAAAGAGTGAAGACTATAAAAAGCAAAATAAAGAAAAATGCACAGGGAACCAACAGTGATGGAAAGGAAACTGGGACTCAAACCAATGGAGTGGAACAGAAGGAATAAAGAAACATCCAACCAGAAAAGAATGAAGAAACAAGAATTTTTTTAAAAATGAGGAGAGGCTTAGGAACCTTCAGGACATCTTTAAATGTTACAACATCGGAATTATAGGGATACCAGAAAAGGAAGAGGAAAAGCAACAAGTGAAAAACTTATTTGAACAAACAATGAAGGAGAACTTCCCCAAGTTGGCAAAAGAACTTCCCCACGATTGAGATATTTTTGTCCTCTTTGAGATTTTTTTAGTAAAGATTAGTTGAAGAAATATCGGACTGCTTGTTACATCCATAAATCTGTAGTAAGGAATATTGCACATGCACTGTAACCTGTACTTTTCACAATGACCCAATGCTTTAAGAACTCTTTTTCTTAGATTCCACTTATAGGTGAAATCATACAGTATTTGTCCTTCACTGACTGTCTTATTTCACTTAACATAATATTCTCCAGTTCAACCCATGTTGTTGCAAGAGGTAGGAGTTCCTTCTCTCTTTCTGCTGTGTAGCCCAGGAAGTTCAGGAAGCTCAGAGAGTCCCAAAGAAGGTGGACTCAAGGAGGAACACACCAAGGCACATCATAATTACATTACCCAAAATTAAAATAAAGGAGATAATTCAAGAAGCAGCAAGAGATAAGGGGACAGTCACCTGCAAAGGAGTTCCCATCAGACTGTCAGCTGATTTCTCAAAAGAGACCTTACAGGCAAGAAGGAGCTGGAAAGAAGTATTCCAAGTCATGAAATGCAAAGATCTACATCCAAGATTGCTCCATCCATCAAAACTTTCATTTAGAATGGAAGGGAAGATAAAGTTCTTCCCAGATAAGTTCAAGTTAAAGGAGTTCATCACTACCAAACCTTTATTATATGAAATGTTAAAGGGACTTAATCTGAGGAAAAGAAGATAAAAACTATGAACAGTAAACTGCCAACAAATTCACAACTATCCACGACTGAACCTAACAAACAAAAACAAATTAAGCAAACAACTAGAACAGGAAGATAATCACAGAAATGGAGATCACATGGAGGGTTATCAGTTGGGAGGGGAATGGGGAAAAAGGTACAAGGAATAAGAAGCATAAATAACAGGTACAAAATAGACAGGAGAAGGTGAAGAATAGTATAGGAAAAAGAGAAGACCAAGAATTTATAGGTATGACCCATGGACATGAGATAAGGGGGGTGTGTGAGAATGCAAGTGAGAAGGGGTGCAAGGTAAAAAGGAATAAAGGGGGAAAATGGGATGACTGTAATAGCATAATAATAAAATATATTTTAAAAATTATGGTACACTTACACAATGGAAAATACTACACAGCAGAAAGAAAGAAGGAGCTCCTACCCTTTGCAACAGCATGGATGGAACTAGAGAGCATTATGCTAAGTAAAATAAGCTAGGAGGTGAAACACTCATACAATTCTCGTAAATACATGTTAAATTGTAAAGCATGCATTAGCATACATATATGTGAATCATCTTATAAGATAAAAGCCTGCTCATAATAAAAGTAGACATACCTATTTATAACACCCAATCTAGACAAATGCATTATTTCCCCCTGGTGCTGTGGTGACAAATAGTAAAAAGGTAGATAGATTCAAAGTCCCACCATACCATATGCATTGCTCATATATTTTGTTTGAGGAAGTATAAATCCCTTTCCTTATAGTTCCCTAATAAGAAAAAGTGAATAGAACTTAGAAACACTGACAGCTTTAAGGTTTCTTTCATTTTTTCCTTCTAAGTCTAATAAGTAAATGTCAATGTTTTTTTTTTTCTTTTAAGAGAAAGTGTCTAAGACCTGAAATTTTAGCAATCAGATTTTTAGGGTTCTTTGCAGGATGCTTGCCATGGATTTTATTTTTTTATTTTTATTATTTTTAGAAATTTTTTCTAAAAATTTATTTCAAAAATTGCTTTCCTATACAATATAGTTGTATAACAAGTATAATGTTAATGCAGTTGTTTTTTATTACTTAAGAATACTTTTTATTTTTGTATAAATTATAATAATAAAATTTAAATTAAAATGTTCACATCCTTATTTCTCTTACAAAGCTGAACATTTATCTCTCTCTAGTCTCTTTCATTTGAACCCAGTAGGTTTAGTTTTTACAGACTTCTTTCATAGACAAGCAGTAGGTTCAACTTATTCTCCTGCAAAAGGTTATGTGCGGAACCACTCAGTCTCTGTAAAAAGACTCATGTCTTCATCAACTGCTAAGATGAGAAGCCTATGCTCCCACACGACTTACCCCAACCTCATTCTCAGGAAATCTAGGTTTTCAGAAGAGTTATTATAGTACTCAAGCCATACTCATCAAGCCATTGCCAATTTTATAGGCTTGATTTGTGGTGATCATCTTCGTGACTCAGTACATGTTATGTTTATTTATCATTTCATAGGTGCCAAAGGTTCTTTGGTTTCTTCCCCAGGATACAAGGCATCAAAAAGTTGAAAATCTTCTACAATTTCTAAAATCTTTTTGAAGCTATTCTCTCAGTTGTGAGATGAGGGTAATGACTACAAATTCAAGGAGTAGCTAGCAGTAGCTAGACTGTATTTATTCCTTTGGGCTACTGTGAGATTGAATGAGCAAATACATGCAAAGTGCTTAGAACAGTGTCTGGCACATTGTCAATACTTAATATGAACTAAGTACCCTATTATTATACTATTTTACAGGGAAAAATCTGAGAATCTTATGGCTTAAGGAACTTACTCTGAATCACATAGCTTATAAGTATCAGATTTATGACTTCAACCCAGATTTATCATACTACAAAACTCATGTTATCTTTATTAGCAGAGAGATCTGAAACCTGAACAATTGAGACATTTTTGTCCTCTTTGAGATTTTTCTAGTAAAGATTAATTGAAGGAATATTGGGCTGTTTCTTACATCCATAAACCTGTGGTAAGGAATATTGTACATACATTGTAACCTGTACTTTTCACAATGGCCCAATGCTTTAAGAATTCTTATTATTAGATTCTACTTATAGGTGAAATCATATGGTGTTTGTCCTTCACTTACTGGCTTATTTCATTTAGCATAATGTTCTCCAGTTCAACCCATGTTGTTACAAGAGATAGAAGTTCCTTCTTTCTTTCTGCTGTGTAGTATTCTACTGTGTAAATGTACCAACGAGCAAACTAGAACCAGAGACATGGAAACATGGAACAGACTGCCAGCCGCCAGCAGAGAAGGGGTGGAGGAATGGTGAAAACAAGAAGAGTAGTAGTCAAAGAACATGTATGAGTGACCCATGGACATGAAAAACAGAGGGGATTGACTGTGGGCAAGAGGGGTGGGCTGGGTGGAAGAGGGCAAGGGGAAAAATCAGGGCAACTGTATATAATAACAATAACTTTTTAATTATCAAAAATAAACTCTTTTTTAACTTTTTTGTTTTTGTTTTTGTTTCTTTTTTAATGTATTTTATTGATTATACCATTATGATTGCCCCATTCCCCCCTTCACTCCTCTCCACCCTGCACACCCCTCCCCCACCATTCTCCCCCTTTTGTTCATGTCCATGTGTCACAAGTTCTTTAGATTCTGTGGTTCCCATAGTATTCCTGCCTTCCCCCTGTCTATTTTCTACCTACCATCTATGCTACTTATTTACTGTATCTTCCCCACCTCCTCCTCCCACTCCCCTGTTGCTAACCCTCCATGTGATCTCCATTTCTATGTTTCCGCTCCTGATCTAGCTGTCCTCTTAGTTTGCTCTTGTTTTAGGTGTGGTTGTTAAGAACTGTGAGTTTGCTGTCCTTTCACTGTTGATATTTTTATCTTCTCTTTCTTAGATAAGTCCCTTTAACATTTCATATAATAAGGGCTTGGTGATGATGAACTCCTTGAATTTGACCTTATCTGAGAAGCACTTTATCTGCCCTTCCATTCTAAATGAGATCTTTGCTGGATAGAGCAATCTTGGCTGTAGATCTTTGGATTTCATAACTTGGAATACTTCTTTCCAGCTCCTTCTTGCCTGTAAGGTCTCTTTTGAGAAATCAGCTGACAGTCTGATGGGAACTCCTTTGCAGGTGACTGTCCCCTTATCTCTTGCTGCTTCTAGGATTCTCTCCTTCATTTTAATCTTGGCTAATGTAATGATGATGTGCCTTGGTGTGTTCCTTCTTGGGTCCAACTTGTTTGGCACTCTCTGAGCTTCCTGGATTTCCTGGAATTCTATTTCCTTTGCCAGACTGGAGAAGTTCTCCTTTATTATTTGTTCAAATAAGTTTTCCACTTGTGGCTGTTCCTCTTCCCCTTCTGGTACCCCTATAATTCGGATGTTGGAACGTTGAAAAATATCCTGGAGGTTCCTAAGCCTCTCCTCATTTTTTTTGAATTCTTGTTTCTTCCTTCTTTTCTGTTTGGTTGTTTCTTTCTTCCTTCTAGTCCACTCCCTTGATTTGAGTCCCAGTTTCCTTTTCATCACTATTGGTTTCCTGTGCATTTCCCTTCATTTCCCAGTCAGGGTACATGCCTGGGTTGTAGGCCAGATCCCCATTAAGGGACACGTGAGAGACAACCACACAAAAATGAACTCTTGTTATTCTCTTTGTACAAATAAAATGAGCACATAGATAATAAGTATCATGCCCGGGGTGTCACAGGTAAGATTCTAACTCTGTTCTGTCTAATTACAGGAACAACACTTACAAGCAATTTTATTGCCTTTCACTATAATTTCTGGGGGTCATTGTATTCCTATGTCTCTCTCAAGAAACTGAAAATTGACATGTGCCTTCAATATGCCAAAGCACAGCCCATCCTTTCACATTTTTTATAGCTTCAAATTGCAGCCACACATGTGTTCTTCTCATCCTCAAATATTTTATATTATTTTTTATGGAATTGTATAAATGTGATTTGTTTATTGATATGTTATACACACATATACTCACGTACAATGTGTACATATACACACATACAAACATGAATATATACACAAAAATAGGAGTTACAAAAATGTTTGAGTGGACTCTATTATAAATTATTCCATTCATGTATATCTATAGACACTACTATATATATATGAATAAATATAATATATATTATACAATAAATGTATAGTGCTTTTCTTCCTTCCTAATTTCCCTCTTTCCTTTTTTCACAAGTATTCATCAAACCTTCTCAGATACACTAGGACCCAAGAATGTTAGGCAGTCGTTCTTCCTGCATGCATTAACTAGTAAGTATCCAAGTCTGACAGCGGAAGTCAGCCACCGCATTTCATGGTGATGTTATTATATATTTACATGGACAGTGAAAGTCTCTTCATGCTGCTCAAGAGATTCAGGAAAGACAGCTAAGTGTGTCACACTGCATTTATAGATTAAGTAGTCCCCATTACTGTAGTCTTGATTTGAGGAAGACAAATGTCTGGAGCCCTCGGGTGAAAATTGTATGTTCTTTGTTATCTGAAAATAGCGTGTCACTGCTGGAGCTAATTACCTAGAGATCTCTACACAGAATCCATGTACCTGTGTCACGCTTTGCTTCTAAAGTAGAACAATATAATGGTAACACATAAAAATATTTTTTTATATTTTCACTAATGAGCTTTCTTCTCAGTATTGCTAATGACATTAAAAAATAATAGCAGGGTTGACATAATGTCTTTATGGTAATTATCATTCCACTTCTCTTTTCTTCCTATATTCTTCTCATGTTACCTTTTAATGTGTTTCTGCTCATCAATTCAATTTATCAGTAGGCAAGAAGCATGAAACAGTGCTGATTTGCTCTGGGTCTTCTTACAAGTAAACTCTAAAACTCAATTTTCAAGTTCAGTCTTCAATTGGATACACATGACCCAAACAATAACTGATTTGGGGGATACCATTATTTACAGAAGTTTAGTCTAATGTAAATGCAAAAGAAATATATTAAAGTGTCATATATATTTTGCATTTACATAATCTATGAATTTCCTCTTGCTTCTCCCTTACAAAGGGATTTAGGGTTGTAATCTATGAAATGACAACCTACTATTCATCATAAATTATAAAACATGCAGAGACCCAAGAGATCTTCCAGGGAAGTTTGTAAACTCTGATGTGCATGTCTGTATACAAGGTGTTACATGAATGCGGTTAGTCTAAAAGAATGTATTTTCAGTTCCCTCAATTCTCCATGTCATCTTTCTAAAATCAATCTGCCTGAAAGCAGCTGGAGTGAGATTTCGAGCAAGTTCTCCTTTTTCAACTCTCTTTTCACAATCTTCCTTCTCCATTTATAAAAGAAAGTCAGTGTTCTCAAGTTGTCCCTGACATCACAGCATGGACTATTTCCCTGGAAGAGAAAAACCTCTAAAGTAAGAGACACAAGCCAAATTTCAAATAATTGTAATGTGAATCAAAGTATCACAGGGTGACACATTCTTTGCAGTGCATGTGGTTTCCAATTCTTTCTTTTCAACCATATTGAAGGAGGACTTAAACCAGTCAACAGCTGATATATCTTTGATATGCATCAAGGTTCAAATAAGTATGAGATGTTACTAGTATATAACTCCATTGCCATCTTATTATTTACAAAAATAAATTTTTAGGCCTAACATATATACATACACACAGACACACTGACACACACACACCAAAAAGTTCTCAATGAATGAACTAAATTATAGCATGATGTACTATTTTATCTATTTATCTAGGGAAAAAGAAAGGTGTTGAAAAATTATTATTCCACAGAGGCTGCACCAGTCTGCACTCCCACCAACAATGCAAAAATGTTTCCCTTTCTCCACATTCTTGCCAGCACTTGTTTTTTGCTTTATTGATAATAGCAATTCTGACATGTGTGAGGCAGTATCTCACTGTGTTTTTATTTGCATTTCTGTGATGATCAGTGATGTTGAACATCTTTTTATATGTCTGTGGAATCTAATGAACATACTGAACTAACAACCAAAACAGAGACAGACTCATTGATAGAGAACAGATGATAGCTAGCCATGGGGAAAGTGGAGGTTAAGGGGTGGAGAGATTGAGCCAAAGGGAAAACTGACTCTTGGAAATGGACAATAGTGGTGATTGCTTGGGGGAGGGTGTATAATGGGGTTAAAATGGTAATGGAAAAATATATATTAAAAATTAAATTTAAAAAAGGATTAAATAAATATGAAAAAACAAAATTATTATCCAATGCTTTTAAAAAATATATTTCTTTTAAACTTTTTCATTTTATTACTTTGTTTTTAATTAGAATAACTTATGAATTATTTATTAAAGTAATAATGTCTAAATGAACACGTATATGTATATATATACATATTTTCATGCCAGTGGAATATGCTCTGATTTCCATGATCTGATGTTTCATAAAGGCTTAAGTACAAAATATATTACACTAGTATAAAATATTGTGAAAATGGCTATATAAGTTACAAGACAAAAAGAACAATTATGGTATAGATCATTCATGTATTTTTAAATGAATAATTATGTAACTAATTGATTTAGTAAATAAATGCTATTGGATGAATTTGAAAAAATGGTGAAATATTTTTATTTTTAAAATTCAATATATGTAGCATTCTGTTAAGCACACTCTTTGTGACTATTTAAATATATAGTGACCATTTTTAGATTTTAATTTATAATTTTGTGATGGAGTTTTTTTATGGTCTCTGAAAGCAAAAACAGCATGATGAATACTGTTCCAGTACAGCAATCATCAAATAGTTTTCACAGAAGAAAGCTTCCATCAACTGATATCTTATTAGGAATCTCAATAATGAAACATGGGTTTGGAATAGCTGTGCACCCCCTTTTTCACCCACTCCAATCTAACTCCAGCATGACCTTGATGTATCTTCTTTGTAGATCCTGGAAAACTGTTTTCAAATCACTGATCTAGTACAACCTCCTGTTTTGCAATTGAGAAGTAGTGTCTCAGGGCCAGCAAACAACTGAGCTGTGCCCAAACTCAAGTTATCTGACTTCAAGGCAAAAATATAAAACAAACAATCACAAGATATCAGTCTACTCTGATAGTTCAACTTAGTCTTTAATAAATGAAAAGATGCTCAATATCTCTAGCTATCAGAGAGATGCATGCAAATTAAAACCACAATGAGACACCACTTTACACCAGTCAGAATGGCCATCATAAACAAAGCAACAAACAACAAATGTTGGAGAGGCTGTGGGGAAAAGGGGACCCTAGTTCACTGTTGGTGGGATTGAAGACTGGTACAACTACTATGGAAAACAGTATGGAATTTTCTAAGAAAACTAAAAATGAACGTGCCTTTTGACCCAGCAATTCCACTGTTAGGAGTATATACTAAGAACCCTGAAACACCAATCCAAAAGACCCTATGCACCCCGATGTTCATAGCAGCACAATTTACGATAGCCAGGAGTTGAAAACAACCTAGATGACCATCAGTAAATGAATGGATTTTAAAACTATGGTACAGCCCTGGCTGGTGTAGCTCAGTGGATTGAGCGCGAGCCTGTGAACCAGATGATCGTGGTTTGATTCCCAGTCAGGGCACATGCTTGGGTTGCAGGCCAGTTCCCAGCAGGGGACTCATGAGAGGCAACCATACACTGATATCTCTCTTCCTCTCTCCTTACCTTCCCCTCTAAAGATAAATAAATAAATTAAAAAAATAAAAATAAAAACTATGGTACATTTACACAATGGAATTCTATGCAGCAGAAAGAAAGAAGGAGCTCCTACCCTTTGCAACATCATGGATAGAACTGGGAAGCATTATGCTGAGTGAAATAAGTCAGGCAGTGAAAGACAACCTAAACAACAAAACAAGCAAGCAAGCAAAATATGACCAAAGACACTGAAATACAGAACAGGCTGACAGGGACCAGAGGGGAGAGTGGAGAGAATCACAGGGGAAAAGGGGAAGGATTCACAGGAACAAGTATAAAGGACACATGGACAATAACTAAGGTGGGGGTGGAAATGGGAAGGAGGTGGGGAGCACTGGGGGGTGGTCAGAGCTGGGAATATAAGACAGAAAACTGTACTTGAACAATAATTAAATTAAAAAATAAAGATTAAAAAAGAGAAAATGGGTACTTGATATATAACTCCTTTGTCTGTGTTTCTTTAAACACATTGACTTTAAAGCTTTTAAACACATTGTGAAAATCTGCATCATAGTTCTCTTGTTTGATTAAATACTTGACACTATTACAGATGTCCCCATTTCCCCTCTGCCTTTGCCCACCTCTAACCATTCCAAACCCCCTTTCCTCTGGCCATCACCACAATGTTGTCTGTGTCTATGAGTTGTGCATACAACTTCTTTGAATAAGGGGCTTAGGTTATTCAAAGAGTAGAGTAAAACTTCAGTATTGTTTAATGCAAGTAAAATACAAATTTGATTAGGTCAATTGTTTTATGTTTATAATATGATTAAAGAAATAAAGTTTTATTACTGTTTGAGATATGGTATAAATGAGGGCATAAAAAAGTAAAATAAGTGAAAACTATTTGCATCCATATTCAAGGTTCTGTAGCATTAAGTCCAAATTCTTTTTAGTATAAAAAAATAATATAACCAGAAACATTGAAATAAAGAATAAACTGACAGTTGTGAGAGAGGAGGGAGAGAGGAATGATGGAGGAAAATAAGGGAAGGACCATCAAGGAACATGTATAAAGGACATATGGACAAAGCCAAAGGTTATAGGTTCAAGGGTGGGAGGTAGGGATAGGAGGGGCAGGGGACCATGGGGCAGTGAAATTGTAGACAACTGTACTTGAACAACAATGAAAAAAGGAAAAAGACTTAAACAAAAATTTTAATTACTAGACACAAATTAATAAGAAAAAAGGTTGCAGCTTTAATTTTTTGAAACTGCTGTTTCAAAAGCTTGATTGTCTACAAACATATCTGTATATATATATATATATATATATATATATATATATATATAATTTAACATATTTTCAATTGAAATTAAAGACAGGTCATATGTCTTATCCACATGAAGACATGTAACTGTTTGACAATTTTATGTATTCATTGTTCAACGAGTCATGTTTGTGTCTAGTTGAATAAGCCATTATTGTTTTTCTAGCAGAATTTTTTAAAAAGTAGACTTTCCTCTTCTAACCACCCTCAGTGTCATCTTCACAGTGTCATCTTCAACTTAATTCTGCAAACAGAATTATACCATGCAATATGTTTCTAATTTATTTTATTATTAGTATTAACTTGACTTTCTAATTTATTTTATTATTAGTATTAACTTGATGTCTTATGAACCACCTATAAAATAAAATATTAAATAACATTTTACTGGGATTAATAATGACAGTCAAATTAGCTATTCTCATTGCCTGCACAAATTACTCCTAGTTAATTAAATGTATGCATAGAAAATATGTCCCAACCCTGTTGTCAATATTTCCTGCCTCTCTCTTAGCTTTATGTCTGCACTTCTCTTACCTCTGCTACTACTATCTTCCTTGCACACTCTCTGGCTGATTGGCCTCATTGCACTTCAATTCTTCCAACACCCTAGCATATTCTTGCTTCACAGTTTTTGCACTGGCTGTTTAATTTCCCTAGACACATCACTCTCTCACTTTTTTTGAGTCTCTTTTCCAATGCTTCTTTGCCAATAATGTCTACAGTTAGTGCTATTCTGCTTTCTTGTCTTTTGAATTTATTACCATCAAACAGGTTATATAACTTATTGCTTTGTATCACGATACCTTTGTTCCCCAAATACAAATTCCACAAAAAAAAACATTTTTTGTGTCTAAATGAATAAATGAATCTTGATTTCAAACATGGTGAAAAATTTTAAAAATTTATATTAAAGAATATAGTAATATAAGAGGTCTATCCAGAAAATGTCCAACTATTGTTAACGTAATGAGTATGGTTTGCATGGCATCAATGTAACCTGACAGCCAAAGACAGTAGACTGGAATGTGCATGCATGAACAATGACGACTTCACTGTACTGGTCAGTGGGAACAATACACTCTGTTGAGTGAACATATATAATGTGTGGCTGTTGCATTCAAAATGACTGAGTGAATAAAGCAACAAATCTTCAAATTTTGCATTAAGCTTGAACATTCCTCTGTGGAAACTGGATGATTCAGATGGCCACAGCTGTGGGCAACTGGTGATTGGCAGCTTCATCATGACAACATGCCTGCTCGGGCATCACATACCATGTAGAGTTTTTGGCAAAACATAAAATCACTCAGGGCTCTCAGCCACAATACAGCCAAGATTTGGAGTATGGAGATTTCTGGCTTTCTCCCAAACTAAAATTACATTTGAAAAAGAAGAAATTTTGGACCATTGATGAGATTCAAGAAAATACAATGGGGCAGCTGATGGCTATTGGGAGAATGGTGTGAGACCCCAATGTGCCTACTTTGAAGGGGACTGAGGCATCATTGTCCTATGTATAATGTTTCTTGGACCTTGTATCTTCTTCAATAAATGTCGTTATTTTTCATATTGCATAGCTGAACACCTTCTGTATAGAACATGTATGACTATGGGATCTCCTACTTATGGAGGATACTAGCTTAGGAAACAATCTAGGAAGAAGATAAAGTAATTGCTTTTTTACAAATGTCATTTATTTTTTTGAGAGAGGGGGAGGGAGGGAGAAAAAGGAGGAAACATCAATATGTGATTGCCTCTCACACACCCTTTACTGGGGACCTGGGCCATAACCCAGGCATGTGCACTGACTGGGAATCGAACAGGTTACACCTTGGTTCACAGGCCATCACTCAATCCACTGAGCCACACCAGCCAGGGCAGATAATAGTGATTGTATACAGAAAAATACATTTAATGATTATTTCATATTAACAAGGAGGGCAAGAGAAAATGAGAACTTAAAGAGTGTAGACAATTCAGCAGTGCTAGATACAACTCATTTTGCAAAATAAGACTAAAAAAGAAATGCTGCCTGCATCATCTTTACTATGACAAATTAAATTTTGTCATCTGTGCTTACTGGCCTTCAAACTGGAAATAAGTCTTATGCTAATAGAAATACTCTATCTTTCATACAAGTAAAACATGAATGTTACAGACAATAGAAAACTTGTGTTTAAAAATGTACTGTGTATTACCAGCCTAGTAGAAACATTTACATTATATTCAAAACTAAAAGCTTTCCCCTTAAGATCGGGAATAAGACAAGGTTGTCTGCTCCCACCACTCTCATTCAAAATAGTATTGAAAGTCCTAACCACAGTGATCGGACAAGAAAAAGAAATAAAATGCATCCAAGTTGGAAAAGAGGAAGTATAACGGTCATTGTTCCCAGATGGCATGATAGTGTTCATAGAAACCCTTGTAGTCTCTACAAAAAAACTACTTGACCTAATAAGTGAATTTGACAAAATAGTGGAATGCAAAGCCAGTACTCAGAAACTGATGGCATTTCTGTACACCAATAATAAAATGTCAGAAACAGACACTAGGAAGTAAATCCTACTTACTATAGCAAAAAGAAAACTAAAATACTCAGGAATAAATTTCACCAATGAGGTAAAAGACCTGTGTTTGGCAAACTATACTGTACTGAAGAAAGAAATTAGGAAACATACAAATAAATGGAAGCATATACCATGTTCATGGATTGGAAGGATTAACATCATTAAAATGTTCATGCTACCCAAAGTAATCTAATCAAAGCAATTCCTATTAAAATACCAATGGCATATTACATAGATCTACAACAAATATTTCAAAAGTGTATATGGAACCAAAAAAGACCCTGAATAGCCTCAGCAATCTTGCAAGAAAAGAACAACATAGGAGGAATCAATACTCGATATCAAACTATACTACAAGGCCACATAAATCAAAATAGTCTTGTACTGGCATGAGAACAGCCACATAGATCAATGAAACAAAACAGAAAACTCAGAAATAAACTCAAGTCTCTACTGTCTATTAATATTTGATGAAGGGGGCATGTGCATACAATGGAGTAAAAATAGCTCTTCAATAAATGGCATTGAGAGAACTTGACTGGTACATCCAAAAAAAATAGTAAAACTAGACCAGTACTTCTACTAAATACAAGAATAAATTCAAAATGGATAAAAGAGTTAAATATAAGTTGAGATACCATAAAAATCCTAGAAGAAAGCATAGGCAGGAAACTTTCAGACATCCCATATAACAATATTTTTGTAAATTTAGTATATTTATTTTTTGTACATTTATATATTTAGTATATCTCCTAGGGCAAGTGAAGCAAAGGAGAAAAGGTTAGCAAATGGGACTACATCAAACTAAAAAGCTTCTGCACAGCTAAAGAAAACATCAGCAAAATGAAAAGGAAACCAACTGTATAGGAGAATATTTGCCAAAGATACGTCAGACAAGGATTTGATATCCAAAATATGTAAAGGGCTCATATGACTCAACACCAGGCAGACAAACAATTCAATTAAAAACTGGGTAAAGGATCTGTATAGACACTTTTCCAAAAGGAAATACAGATGGTCAATAAACACATGAATTTATGCTCAGCATCACTAGCCATCAGGGAGATGCAAATTAAAACCACAATGAGATATCACATCACAGCTGTCAGAATGGCCATCATTAACAAGCCAACAAATAAGTGCTGGTGACGATGTGGAGAAAAGGAAACCCTAGTGAACTGTTGGTGGGAATGCAGACTGGTTATGCCACTGTGCAAAACAGTATGGAATTTCCTCAGAAAACTAAAAATGGAGCTGCCTTTTAAACCAGCAATTCCACTGCTGGTAATATACCATAAAAACCTCGAATCACCAATTCAAAAGAACTTACACACTCCTAAGTTCATAACAGCACTATATACAATGGCTGAGTGCTGGAAACAGCCTAAGTGCCCATCAGTAAATTACTGGATAAAAAAAATGTGGTATATTTACATAATGGAATACTATACAACAGAAAGAAGGAACTTCTACATTTTGCAACTGTGTGGATGGAACTGCAGAATATTATACTAAGTAAAATAAGGCAGTTGTAAAAGACAAATACTATGTGATCTCACCTATAAGAGGAGTATAATGAACAAAATACTAATGAACAAAATATCACCACTGGCATGGAAACATTGAGCAGACTGAAATTGAACAGAGGGGAGGTGGGGACAATGGTTGAAATAAGGGGAAGGGACTAGGCACAGAACATGTATGAATGACCTACGGATATAGACAATGATATACAAATTTATTGAGAGAGTGGAGATTGGGATTTGGCAGAGGAGGCTGTAAGGGGAAAATTGGGGCAACTATAATAGAGTAACAATAAAAATTATTAAAAAATAATACTTCAGTCATGGAAACATGGAACAGACTGAAAGTGACTAGAGTTCAGGATAGAGAGGGATAATCTAGGAAAAAAGGGAAGGGGACTACACAATGAAAATATAAATAAACCACAGACATGAACAACACTGTGAAAATTGACTATGGGAACAGGCAGTGAGATGGGCAGAGGAGGGCATAAGGGGAAAATTGGGACAACTGTAAAAGAATAACAATAAAATTATTTAATAAAAATTAATTTCATGAAAAATAAGAAAAAACTCTTCATCATAACACAGTTGAAAAACTATCTCAGACATCTATTGTAGCCTTATATATTGTATGTCTATGTGTGATGGGCTGATGAGATTTTTTCCACAGTGTAGCCCCAACTTTTTCTATAATTAGGTCTACCAAAGTTGTTTCCATAAGCATTTTATGTAAGTGATTTGGTTATGAAATAGTCTTAAAAATTAAAACAGAAAATTGATGAAAACAATATATGACATTTTTCACAGTATGTTTATCCATTCAACACATTATTATTGAGTGTTCACAATTTGCACATGGTTATTTTGGTGATAGATAAAATATAAGTAAGAGAGGGTGGCTGCCCTTGAACTTACAAATAATTATAATTTCCTGATACTAGGCTGCTAGGTTGATATTACTGTGAATTAAACATTGTGGTAGATGTTTTACATTACGATTTCATTTAATCCAAAACAACTTTAGATCTAAGCATAATTAATACATTTATTTTTAAAACATTTTATTTATTTATTTTTAGACAGAGGAGAAAGGAGGGAGAAAGACAAGGAGAGAAGCATCAATATATGGTTGCCTCTTGCACGCCCCCTAATGAGGACCTGGACTGCAGCTCAGGCATGTAACCTGACTAGGAATTTAACTGATGACCCCTTGGTTCACAGGCTGGTGCTCAATACACTGAGCCTCGGCAGCCAGGGTTATTACACTTATTTTTTAACATTTTTTAATGTATTCTATTGATCATGCTATTACAGTTGTCCATGTTTTCTCCTCTTTATTCCTCTCTGCCTTGTACCCACCCCTTGCACCAGCATTTTCCCCTCCCCTACTTAGTTCATGTCCAGGAGTCCTACATATAAGTTCTTTGGCTTCTCCATTCCCTACACTATTCTTAACTTCCCCCTGTCTATTTTGTACCTACCATTTATGCTTCTCATTCCCTGTACCTTTTCCCCAATTCTCTCTCCTCCCCCTCTCCACTGATAATCCTCCATGTGATCTCCATTTCTGTGATTCTCTTCCTGTACTGGTTGTTTGCTTAGTTTGCTTTTGTTTTGGTGTTTTTTAGGTTCAGTTGTTGATAGTTCTGACTCTGTTGTCATTTTAATGTTCACATTTTTTACTGTCTTTTTCTTAGGTAAGTCCCTTTAACATTTCATATAATAAAGGCTTGGTGATGATGAACTCCTTTAACTTGACCTTATCTGGGAATCACTGTATCTACAGTGACTAGAAAAGTGCATTTAATAATATTGAACAACTATTTATTGAATGAATAAGCTAATTTTTTGATGGTGACAAATTATATTTCATATGGAAGGATGATATATTTCACAATGTAGTCTTATATTACCTTTCAAGGTTATTTTCCCATAGCCTCCTCTACTGAATACTTTTTATGCTCTAACTTACACTCATTGTATCAAAAATCCACTATGCTCCCAGAGGATGTACACATTTCTTTATCACATGGGCCTTTCCAACATGGACACTGACTTCATCAAGACAGCAGGTATCAAAATGACTAGCATCAATAAATCAACAAACCATGTGTTGGCAAGGTTGTGGAGAAATGGGAACCCTCGTGCACTGTTGGTAGAAATGCTACTTAGAACAGCCACTGTGAGAAATGTATGGAGTTTCCTCAAAACAATTAAGTGTAACTGCCTTTTGACCCCATGATCCCATTTCTGGGGATATAACTGAAGAAATATGACACACTAATTGAAAAGATCTTATGTACCCCTATGTTCATTGTAGTGATATTTACAATGGCCAAGTTCTGGAAATAGTCCAAGTGCCTACAGTAGATGAATGGATGAAAAAGCTGACGAGAGGACATTTACACAATGGAATACTACTCAACCATAAAGGGGAAATAAATCTTAACTTTTGCAACAGCATGGATACAGCGTTGATGGACCTGAAAAGTTTTATGCTAAGTAAAATAAACCAGTAAGAAAAAGACAAGTACCATATGATTTTACTTATATGTGGAATTTAATGAACAAAACCAACAAAATAGAAACAGATTCACAAATATGGAGAACAGCTGTTCACAGGACAGGGTTTTGGAAGCTCAATGGAAAAGTTGAAGGGATTAAGGAAAAAAAACCCCATAGACAGACAACAGAATGGTGATTTTCAGAGGGAAATTAATGCAGGGGAAAGTAGAGGAGGGTAAAGAGGTGACAAATGGTGATAGAAGGAGACTTGACTTGGGGTGGTGAACACACAATACAATATACAGATGATTAATTATAGACTTGCACATGTAAAACCTATATAACTTTCTTAACCAATGTCACCACAATGAATTCAATAAAAATTAAAAATAAAAGGCAGCAAGAAGAGTTTCTATAGTGAGTTGGCTGGCAAGATGAAGTTTTATATGATGTGACAGTAGCATGGGAGTGACATTTATCACCTTTGTCATGCTCTACTGATTAGAGACAACTCGTAGGTTCTGCCCATACTCAAAGAAAGGGAATTGTAAAAATGTGTGATTATCAGAAGGCAGGGTTTAGGTCACATTATAATCTGTTTGCAATGTTGGCATTACAGCTGGATGGATAGTAATGCCATTTACTATAATTAGGAACATGATCAAGTTTATAATGGAGCTATAGGTGGGTTAGTTTAAAGATCATAAGTTCCCTAATGGACATGTTATATATGAAGAGCCCTTAAGGCATCCATTTACAGATTTAGAAAGTAAAAAATATATATCTGATATTTGGAACAAAATTTCCAGCTGGAGAAATGAATTGAGAGGATTATCAGCATATATTGGCAGCTGAAGCATGGGAGTAGAAGAGATCATAGAGGGAGAGGATATCAGTGTCCAAAAGAACTTCAATCTGTAAGGCCATTGGAAATGAGAAGTACTGATAAAATGAATATTGACTCAGTGTCTATCATGAGTAAGGCTTTATGTTAAGTGCTATCCAGTATACATGTCTTGAGATCAGGTGAGGTGTCTGAGCTGGGACAATAAAAAGACTGTGAACTTTTTTGGACAATTATATATTAATTGTTATTGTATCTAAAATATAGAATAAATTTTGCATATAGTAGATGCTAAATCTTCTTTAAACTAAGGAACTAACCTCATTTGCCTGTTAGGAACACACATGCACATACACACATTCATATTCATAGTCTACTTCTAAGAATAGGAAGTTACAGTTTTCTGAATTGTGTTTCTTCCTCATCCTCTTTATGATATTTAAATAGACATCTTTCCAGATTATAAATCTAAACTTTCAGATATAACCAAATCACAAAGTTCTTATTATAAGGAATAAAACAACCAGTGCTGTAAAGTTAATAAAGTAACTCGCTATAACAAATATAAAAAAGTAACTTCCAATAATGGCTTTGTCCAAACATAATTCTTTGTGTTTTTCTATAACTTGTATGGTGGCAAGTTTCAATATGTAATTAGAAATTGACAGTTTCTCTTAAAGTCATACAGTCTGGAGGACATTGTTGTCACTGAACAGGAAAATGAGCATAGCTTACTGAGAAGTGACTGCCTAGAAGTTAAAGAATGAACAACTTAAAAAGATTCTTGGTTAGATCTTCCATTGAAAATCTTTCTGAAGTCAACACATATACTAAAGAAAATTCACTTAACAGTAATTCTAGGTGGGTAAAAAATAAACAAAAGACACAGCTAGAAAAGGGCTTTAGTACATTCTTTTCTTTACATAGTTGAAAAATAGGTTCAATAGTTTATATATCTCAGAAAAATGTAAATGAAAAACCATCACAGCATACAAAAAAAGATTAATTTCTAATGTATAGAAATTTAGAGGAAGCCAATAAAACTAGCAGATCAAAACATCACAAGTAAGTGAAAGAATCAACCCCTGAAAGTCAAAATAAACTAAGCTTTATCTGCATTAAAATAATGAGGTCTCATGGAATCTAGATCTTGTCACTTTACCCTGCTCAAGTACAGTTTGATGATATGTAGATAGATTTGGCAGAATAATGAAAAATTGTATTGGACAACTTTGGGAGAACAAGAGCTAAGTTTTAAAAATTTGATGAAACTTTTAGTTGATACAATCCACTATATTATGTTTCTCCCCATGAGTGTAACACAATGTACCATTAAAAAGTAAAATAACATCCATGTGGTTCAGTTGATTAGAATGTCATCTGTGTACCAAAATGTTGTGGGTGCACCTGGCTGGTGTAGCTCAGTGGATTGAGCACAGGCCTGTGAAGCAAAGGGTCACTGGTTCGGTTCCCAGTCAGGGCACATGCCTGGGTTGCGGGCCGGGTTCCCATTGGGGGACACATGAGAGGCAACCACACATTAATGTTTCTCTCCCAATCTTTCTCCTTCCCTTCCCCTCTCTCTAAAAAATAAAAAAATAAAATATATTTTTTAGAAAAGGTTGTGGGTGCAATCTCATTCAGAGCATATATCTAGGTTGTGGTTTTGATCTCAGGTTGGGGGGCATATGGACAGCAACCAATGGATCTTTCTCTCTCTCTTTCTCTCTTTTATCAATAAAAATATACAAGAACAGTAAAATAACTCTTTCAAAATCTTAATGTTTTATCTAGCATTTCATAAGCAGCTCTTTTCATTAAATTAAATAGAGAAAACACAGTAAAATCTCAGACATTTCTTGTAGCAATATTTTTTCTGCTGTATCTTCTCAGGCAAGGGAAACAAAAGAAAAAATAAACCAATGAGAAAACCTCAAACTAAAATGTCTTTTTTCAACAAAGGAAATAATTAATAACATGAAAAGACAACCCCACTGAATAGGGGAACATAGTCTCCAATGATACATCTGATAAGGAGTTAATATTCAAAATTTATGAAGACCTTACACAACACCAGAAAAACAAACAATACCAACTGAAAAATGGGAGAAGGATCTGAATAGACACTTGTCCAAGGAGGACATGTAGATGTCCCAGAGATATATGAAAAGATGCTCAACATCACTATTATCAGAGAAATTTGTATATTAAAACCATAATGAGATATCACCTCACACCTGTCAGAATGGCTACCAAAAAATGAACAAAGATGCGTTGGTGAGGACGTGGAGAACAGTTGATCCTTGTGAACTATTGGTGGGAATGCAAATTACTGCAGCTCCTGCAAAACAGTATGGAGTTTCCTTGAAAAATTAAAAATGGAGGGTGGGCTCCGGTGGAAGGAAAAAACAGAAAACTGTACTTGAACAATAATTAGATAAAAAATGGAAAGGCCTTTTGACCTAGAGGTTTGACTTCTGAGAAGATATTCTAAAAACAAAAAAATTCATTCAAAAGAATACATACACCACTATGTTCATTGCAGCATTATTTACAATAGCCAAGTTCTAGAGGCAGCCCAAGTGCCTATCAGTAGATGAATGGATAAAAAAAAAAAAGCTGTGGTACATTTACACAATGGAATACCACTTGGTAATTAAAAAGTAGAGGAAAATGGCGGCAGAGTAGGACGGAGCAACTCCAGTTCTCAGTACCCCTGGGAGAAAATCCTGGTAGATTTACTGAATAACAGCGCAATCAATTCCCCAATCAACAATTCCCCAGCATTTATGAAAATAAGACACCAGAGACAGTGACAAACCAGACAGCTACAGGTCCTTGGGGTCTCAGGGACGCGAGTAAGAATGGAGGCAGACAGGCCAGTGGCAGCCATTGGCCAGCACGAGACCTCGGAGCAGCGGCTGCCGCATCAGTCAGAGCCCAGAGGCTTCCTTCCGTCTCTGCCCTGTGACAGGGTCGTCTGCCACGGAGAACTCATCGTGAGCCCAGCAACCCTGAATAAAGTCCAGTGCAGCGGCAGTGGTGGCGGCGTCACCACAGCAGCCATTGATCGGCAAATAAAGAACTTGGAGCCACGGCTGCCGCAGGGGTGGCCCAGAGGCTTCTGCCTGCGCCCAGTGACAGGGGTGTCTGCCACAGAGGACTCATCGGGACCGGCACCTGTGAGTAAAGACAAAAGCGGCGGCGGCAGGGATGGCTGCACTCAGGAGCCAGGCACCCCAGAGTAAAGTCAAAAGCAGCAACAGCAGGACCAGCAGCCATTGGCCAGGGTGTAAAGACCTTGGAGCTGCTGCTGCCACAGCTTCCAGGGCCCAGAGGCTTCTGTCTACGGCCAGCATCAGGGCGTCTGTCACAGAGGACTCATCAGCAGCCCAGCACCTGTGAGTAAAGACAAAAGCCGCAGCGGCAGGGCCCGCTGCCCTTGGCCAGCCTGAAACGCCTCGGAGCTGCCTCTGCCGCTGCCTTAGGGGTGTAGAGGCTTCCGTATGCGGCCAGTTCCATGGAGGACTCATAGGGAGCCTAGCACCCAGTGGAACATTGGGCCGCGACAGGGTCCTTGGAAGAGCTGGCTCCCTCCCTCACCATCTAGGCGGGGCTGGGTGGCAGAGACCTGTCTGCCTAGGTGTGCAGGCAAAGACAAGGGGCCATGTTAGGTTGCGATCTCTGTGGTGACCAGCCCACCAGCCTGCCAGCCCAGGAAATTTGAGAGGAGCATTGTCCTAACCAGTCAGGTTGGGGATTGGGCTGGGCTGAGAGGCACGCTTTATGGAGAAGTTTTCAATGGAAAGTGGACTGAGGTGTTCTCCTGTGAAGGCAGCTTGATTTGCTTCTCAACCAGCCACAGGACTGGGAAGGACCAGTACCAGATCCCGTGGGACCCAGGCAGCCTGTCAGGTGGACAGCACGCACACCCCAGCCTGGTAGCCTGGCTGGCGAGCTGGTGTGTGCCTGGGCCTACAACCCAGCCCACATAAGGGTCCTGCTAAAACCAGAAAAACTGAATTGCACAGTTTGAAAACAACAAGGAAGGAAGGTTGTTTTTTTTTTAATTTTTAAATTTTTTTCAGTAACTATATATATTTTTAAATTTTATTGTTGCTGTATCTTTCAGTACTCTATTCCTCTCCTTTCTTTTTTCCTGTTTTAGTCCTTCTTCCTTTCACCCCAAACTTATTGCTTTTTCCTCAGTTCTCTTGCCCTTCTTTGTGTGTTTGTTGTTCGTTTGTTTGTTGCTTTCTATATCACTGTAAATACTTCACAACACATCTTTCGGGTCTTAGCCCACTTTACAGGTTCCTAAATTCTATGATTGTAGTGATTAACTCTACTTGCTCACATGCTACATCTATTTACTATTCTTTACTCTCACCGTACCTGAAAATCTGACCACCCCCAAACTCACTGCTTTCTAGATACAACTGACAAGACTTCCCTCCACAACAAGAGACTTATCTTTGGTGTATCCTTTCATAAACGTGGCAAATTGGGTTGAAGATTACAGTTAACACTGTATAGAGCCTAAAGATCTTCTATCTCTTCTCTACCAGCTGTGACTGTAAATATCATACAGTACTCTCCTGCTGTCATAAACCATTTTGCCTCCCTCTCCAGCTGATCACACACACACACAAAGAAAGGAGTAGGTGGAAGCGGAGAACATCAAGATACATGCAGGAGACTGCACCACAGAATTTCACAGGTATTCTACCACAGAAGTTCACACCATAAACCCAGGGAGTCAGAACAGATCAATTTAAGAAGCTGAAGCTAACAAGAAGAGTCTCATAAGCAATGGGAAGACAAAGAAACAATGCCCAAATGAAAGAAAAGGTGGAAGTCTCAGAAATAATGTCAGATAAAAGAGAGGCAAGTCAGCTATCAGATATTGAATTCAAAGCACTAGTTGTCAGGAAATCCAAAGAGCTCACAATGAGCAACCAGAAACTAGAGGGGAGTTATCAGAAACTAGAGGGGAGCTACAATGAGCTCTCCGCAAACTAGATCAACATGAAAAAGGAAAGAGAAACTATCAGCAAAGGCGAAGAGGAAATGAAGAATACAATTTCGGAACTGAAGAGCACAGTAGAAGGAATGAAAAGCAGGATCGATGGGGCAGAAGATCGGATCAGTGAGTTGGAAGAAACAGTAGAAAGAATTTCCCAGAAAGAGCAAGAAAGGGAAAAGAGGCTCAAAAAGAATGAAGAGGGACTAAGAGAAATGCAAGATAATATGAAACTTAATAATATCCGAATAATAGGAATACCAGAAGGAGAAGAAGAAGAACAAGGGATAGAAAACCTATTTGAAAGAGTAATGATGGAAAATTGTCCTAATTTGATGAGAGAAAAAGTTACACAAATCCAGGAATCACAGAGAGTCCCATTCAAGAGGAACCCAAAGAGGCCCACTTCAAGACACATCATCATTAAAATGGCAAAATTCCAAGACAAAGAGAAAATCCTAAAGGCAGCAAGGGAGAAAAAGGGAAGTAACATACCAGGGAGCCCCAATAAGGTTAGCTACTGACTTCTCAATGGAAACACTCTAAGTAAGAAGAGAGTGGCAAGAAATATTTCAAGTAATAAGAACTAGAGGACCACAACCAAGGCTACTTTACCCAGCAAGGCTCTCAATCAAGATAGAAGGCCAAATAAAGAGCTTCCAAGACAAAAGAAGTAAAAAAGAATATGCCTCCACCAAACCAACTCTACAAGAAATACTAAAAGGACTGCTTTAAGGAAGCGAAGGAAATGAGAGAGACGGAGAGGACCTGTGGTACATAAATGGCAATGAATAAGTACCTATCAATGATAATCTTAAATGTAAATGGATTAAATGCTCCAATTGAAAGACATAGAATAGCTGAATGGATAAGAAAGCATAACCCAAACATATGCTGCCCACAGGAGACCCTCCTCAGGACAAAAGACCATCACAGAATAAAAGTGAAAGGCTGGAAGCAAATGTTCCAAGCAATGGTCGAGAAAAAAAACCAGGGTAGCAATTCTCATATCAGACAAAATAGACTACAAAAAAAGGGCCATAAAGAGACACCCAGAAGGTCACTTCATAATACTCAAGGGAAGAATCCACCAAGAAGACATTAACATCAAAAATATATATGCACCCCATATAGGAGCACCCAAATATATAAGAAAAATCCTAGAAGACGTCAAGAAAGATATTGACAGCAACACAATTATAGTAGGGGATTTTAACACCCCACTGTCAAAAATGGACAGATATTCCAAACAAAATATCAACAAAGATATAGGTGAACTAAACAACACCCTAGATGAAATGGACTTGACTGATATATATATAGAGCCTTTCATCCCAAAGAAGCTAAATACACATTCTTTTCAAATGCACATGGAACATTTTCAAAGATAGACCACATGATAGAACACAAAACAAGCCCCAACAAATTCAAGAAAATTGAAATCATACCAAGAATTTTGTCTTACCACAAAGGACTGAAATTAGAAACCAACCCCACAGGAAAAAACGCAAAACACCCAAAACCATGGAGACTGAATGGTATGCTTTTAAACAACAAATGGGTCAAGATAGAAATCAAGGAAGAAATCAAAAAGTTTCTGGAAACAAACGAAAATGAACTCACAACAACCCAAAACTTATGGGACCCAGTGAAGGCAGTCCTGAGAGGGAAGTTCATAGCAATACAGGCTTACCTAAAGAAGAAAGAAACATTTCAAAGGAACAACGTAACCTGATGCCTGCAAGAACTTGAAGAACAACAACAAAGACAGCCCAGCACAAGTATAAAGAAGGGAATAACCAAGACCAGAGCAGAATTAAATGACATAGAGACAAAAAGCACAATTCTAAGGATCAATGAATCCAAGAGTTGTTTTTTTGAAAAGATAAACAAAATAGACAAGCCTTTAAGTAGGCTCATTAAGAAGAGAGAGGACCAAATAAACGCAATCAGAAATGAAAGAGGAGAGATTACAACTGACACCACAGAAATAGAACGGATTGTAAGGAATTACTAT
Source organism: Sturnira hondurensis (assembly GCF_014824575.4). Taxonomy (NCBI): domain Eukaryota; kingdom Metazoa; phylum Chordata; class Mammalia; order Chiroptera; family Phyllostomidae; genus Sturnira; species Sturnira hondurensis. The sequence goes on from NW_028077829.1 coordinate 112,411, forward strand.
GAAGAACTGTATGCCAAGAAATTTGAAAACATCGGTGAAATGGACAAATTTCTAGAAAAATATAATCTTTCAAAACTCAATGAAGAAGCAGTAGAAAGCCTGAACAGACCAGTAACATCAAGTGTAATTGAAGCAGTAACCAAAAAACTCCCATCACACAAATGCCCTAGACCAGATGGTTTCACAGGAGAATTCTACAAAGCATTTAAGGAAGAGCTAACCCCTATTCTTCACAGACTATTCCAAAAAAATCCAAAATGATGGAAAACTCCCAAACTCTTTTTATGAAGCAAGCATCTTCCTAATTCCAAAACCAGATAGAGACACAACAAAGAAAGAAAACTTTAGGCCAATATCGTTGATGAACATAGATGCAAAAATCCTCAACAAAATATCGGCAAATCGCATCCAACAATACATCAACAAGATCATACACCACTACCATCTGGGATTCATCCCAGGGATGCAAGCATGGTTCAATACCCGCAAATCAGTAAATGTAATACACCACATAAACAAAAGCAAAGACAAAAACCACATGGTCATATCAATAGATGCGGAAAAAGCTTTTGAGAAGGTACAACACCCATTTATGATAAAGGTACCCAGCAAAGTGTGAATAGAGGGAGCATTCCAAAAAATAATAAAGGCCATATATGAAAGACCTACAGCCATCATCATACTCAATGGGAAAAAGCTAAAAGCTTTTCCACTAAGATCAGGAACAAGACAAGTTTGTCCACTTTCACCACTTCTATTTAATATAGTATTGGAAGTTTTAGCCTCAGCGATTAGGCAAGAAAAGGAAATAATTGCATTCAAATTGGAAAGGAGGACACAAAACTGTCATTGTTTGCAGATGACATGATAGTGTGCATGGAAAATCCTATAGACTCTACCCCAAAACTGCTCGAACTAATAAATGAATTTGGCAAAACATTGGGATACAAAGTCAATATTCAGAAATCAAAGGCATTTTTGTATACTAACAATGAGTCAGCAGAAGCAGAAATCAAGAAACAAATCCCATTCAATATAGCAAAAACAAAAATAAAATATCTGGGAATAAATCTAATCAAGGAGGTAAAAGACTTATATGCAAAAAACTACATAACACTGAAGAAAAAATCAAGAAAGACACAAACAAATGGAAACATATACCGTGTTCATGGATTGGAAGAATTAACATCATCAAAAGGTCCATACTACCCAAAGCAATTACAGATTCAGTGCAATACCTATTAAAGTACCAATGGCATATTTCACAGACATAGAACAAACACTTCAAAAATTTATATGGAGCCATAAAAGACCCCAAATAGAAGCTGCAATGTTAAGAAAGAAGAACAAAGTAGGAGGGACACAGTACCTGATATCAAACTGTATTACAAGGCCACTGTAATCAAAAAAGCCTGGTACTGGCATAAAAACAGGCACCTAGACCAATGGAACAGAATAGAGAACCTAGAAATAAACCCAGCTCTCTACAGTCAATTAATATTCAGCAAAGGGCGCAGTAACATAAAATGGGATAAAGATAGCCTCTTCAACACATGGTGTTGGGAGAATTGGACAGCTACATGTAAAAAAATGAAACTCGAGCACCAACTTATATCATGCACCAAAATAAACTCAAGGTGGATAAAAGACTTAAATATAAGCCGTGATACCATTAAAATCCTAGAGGAGAACATTGGCACAAAACTCAGATATTTCATGCAGCACCATTTTTACTGATATGTCCCCTAGATACAAGGAATATAAAGGAAAGAACAAAAAAAGGGGATCTCATCAAAATAAAAATCTTCTGCGCAGCTAAAGAAAACAGCATTAAAATAAAAAGACAATCAACTCTATGGGGAAACATATTTTCCAATGATACCTCAGACAAAGTTTTAATCTCCAAAATATACACAGAACTCACACGACTTCACACTAAGAAGACAACTAACCCAATTAAAAATTAGGGAAAGGATTTGAACAGACACTTCTCCAAGGAGGACATAGAGAGGATCCAGACACACATGAAGAGATGCTAAATATCGCTTGCTATCAGAGAGACGCAAATTTAAACCACAATGAGGTACCACTTTCCACCAGTCAGAATGGCTATCATAAACAAAGCAATAAACAACAAATGTTGGAGAGGGTGTGGGAAAAATGGGACTCTAGTCCACTGTTGGTGGGATTGCAGGGTGGTACAACCATTATGGAAAACAGTATGGAATTTTCTCAGAAAACTAAAATTGGACTTGCCTTTTGACTCAGCAATTCTACTGCTGGGATTGTATCCTAAGAACCCTAAAACACCAATCCCAAAGAACCTATGCAGCACAATTTACAATAACCAAGAGTTGGAAGCAACCTAGGTGCCTGTCAGTAAATAAATGGATCAAAAATCTATGGTACATATACACAATGGAATTCTATGCAGCAGAAAGAAAGAAGGAGCTCCTACCTTTTGCAACATCATGGATGGAACTGGAAAGCATTATGCTGAGTGAAATAAGCCAGGTGTTGAAGGACAAATACCATATGATCTCACCTTTAACAGGAAGCTAAACAACAAAACAATCAAGCAAGCCAAATATAACCAAAGACACTGAAATAGAGAAGAGGCTGACAGTGACCAGTGGGGAGAGGGGAGGGAATTTCAGGGGAAATAGGGGAGGGATTTAGAGGAATATATATAAAGAATACATGGACAACAATTGAGAAGGGTGGAAATGGGAGGGAGGTGGGGGGCACGGGGGTTCGGATGGGATGGGAGTAATAGACACAAAACTGTACTTGAAAAATAATTAAATAAAAATTTGGGGAAAAAAGTAGAAAATTTGTCCTTCAACACCTGGCTTATTTCACTCAGCATAATCCTTTCCAGTTCCATCCATCCTATTGCAAAAGGCAGGAGCTCCTTCTTTCTTTCTGCTGCATAGAATTCCATTGTGTATATGTACCATAGTTTTTTGATCCATTCATTAACTAACGGGCACCTAGGTTGCTTCCAACTCTTGGCTGTTATAAATTGTGCTCCTATGAACATTGGAGTGCATATATTATTTTGGATTGCAGTTTTAGGGTTCTTAGGATACAATCCCAGCAGTGGAATTGTTTGGTCAAAAGGCAGATCCAGCCCTGGCTGGCGTAGCTCAGTAGATTGAGTGCGGGACTGGGAACCAAAGGATTGCGGTTCAATTCACAGTCAGGGCACATGCCTGGGTTGCAGACCAGTTCCCAGCGGGGAAACTGGGAACATTAGAGGCAACCATACATTGATATTTCCCTCTCTCCTTCCCTTCTTCTTTAAAGATAAATAAATAAAATCTTTTTTTAAAAAGGCAGGTCCAATTTTAGTATTCTGAGAAAATTCCATTCTGTTTTCCATAGTGGTTGTACCAGTCTTCAATCCCACCAACAGTGGACTAGAGTCCTCTTTTCCCCATACCCTCTCCAACATTTGTTCTTTATTGCTTTGTTTATGATGGACTTTCTAACCGGCATAAAGTGGTATCTCATTGAGGTTTTAATTTGCATCTCTCTGATAGCAAGCGATATTGAGCATGTTTTCATATGTGTCTGGATCCTCTCTATGTCCTCCTTGGAGAAGTGTCTGTTCAGGTCCTTTCCCCATTTTTTAATTGGGTTAGTTGTCTTCTTAGAGTGAAGTTGTGTGAGTTCTGTGTATATTTTGGAGATTAAAACTTTGTCTGAGGTATCATTGGAAAATATGTTTCCCCATAGAGTTGATTGTCTTTTTATTTTAATGCTGTTTTCTTTAGCCAAGCAGAAGTGTTTTTTTTGTTTTTTTTTTGTTTTTTTTTTGGATGAGATCCCATTTGTTTAGTCTTTCTTTGTATTCCTTGCTCTAGGGGACATATGAGTAGAAATGTTGCTGTGTGAAATATCTGAGATTTTCCTGCCAATGCTCTCCTCTAGGACTTTAATGGTGTCACAGCTTATATTTAAGTCTTTTATCGACCTTGAATTTATTTTGGTGTATGCTGTAAATTGGTGCTCAAGTTTGATTTTTTTTTGCATGTAACTGTCCAGTTTTCGCAACACCATTTGTTGGAGAGGCTATCTTTACCCCATTTTGTGTTACTGCCCCCTTTGTCAAATATTATTTGACTGTAGAGACTTAGCTTTATTTCTAGGCTCTCTGTTGTGTTCCATTGGTCTATGTGCCTGTTTTTATGCCAGTACCAGGCTCTTTTGATTACAGTGGCCTTGTAATACAGTTTGATATCAGGTAATGTGATTCCTCCTACTTTGTTCTTCTTTCTGAACATTGCAGCTGCTATTTGGGCTCATTTATGGTGCCATATACATTTTTGCAGTGTTTGTTCTATGTCTGTTAATCATGCCATTGGTACTTTAATAGGTATTGCATTAAATCTGTAAATTGCTTTGGGTAGAATAGACATTTTGATTATGTTAATTCTTCCAATCCATGAACACGGTATATGGTTTCATTTGTTTGTGTCTTCCTTGGTTTCTTTCTTCAATGTTGTGTATTTTTCTACACAGGAATCTAGACAATAAGACAAACAAGCAAGCAAAATATAACCAAAGACACTGAAATAGAGAATAGGGGTACAGTGACCTTAAGGGGGGGGGAGGGAATTTCAGGGGAAATAAGGGAGGGATTTAGAGGAACAAATATAAAGGATACATGGGCAACAACGAAAAGGGTGGAAATGGGAGGGAGGTGGGAGCACGGGGGGTGAGATGGAATGGGAGTAATAGAAAACTGTACTTGAAAAATTACTAAATAATTTTTTTAAATAGTAAAAGAAAAGAAAATTTTACCTTTTGCAACATCATAGATAGAACCTGAAGAACATTATACCAAGTGAAATAAGCCAAGCAGAGAAAGACAAATATCATATTATTTTACTCATATGTGGAATCTAATGAACAAAATATACTAATAGACAATATAAAAACAGACTCATAGTTGCAGACAACATATTGACAGCTGTCAGAAGGGCAGGAGGTTGTCAGAGGGCTCAGTGAAAAAGGTGAATGGATTAAGCAAAACAAACCCTCACCAACAGAGACAATAGTATGCTGATTACCAGAGGGAAAGGAGGGTTAAGAGAGGTGAAAGAGGGCAAAGGGGGTGATGGAAGAAGACCTGACTTTGGGTGGTGAGCACACAATAGAGTATAGATGAGTAGTGTGAAAGAAATGGTCTCAAAAAAAGAATAAATGTGTCTAAAATCCCCGCTAAAATTTACCTATAATTTTACCTATAGGTTTCTGCTTATAGCATAATATTGGTTGGCTTGTTAATGCCAGAGGTGTAAGCTACCATGAAATCCACTCTTTCTTTCTTTAATTTAGACCCAGTTTTATTGCTTTTCTCTTTCTAAGGACCATCACATTCTTAGATTCCATTGTTTGTTCCCTCTCTTATGTCATCAAGAAAAATAACAGTTAACTTTTTTGGTGACATTTTTCCCCACAAAGAAATATCAGTTTATGAGAATTACAGTGTAGGTATCAAGATAAGGAATAGAGAATTGTAAAGCCAACCTGAGATGCAGATGCTGAGATTGATTGCCCAAGTTCACAAGCCATAATTTAAAAGTGTCAATCACAATTCATGATGGACTTTGTAGGTATCCCCAAATAGCTAAATTTTTTAATTAATCTAATAAGTTAATGTTCCGGAGGGCCATATTTGGCTAAAGTTCTTAAAAAGAGGCAGATGAGCTAACTGATAGATACAAATAGATGTGGAGAGAGAATTTATATTATGATATTTAAAAACATTTTATTTGTTTATTTTTAGAAAGGGGAAGGGACGGAGAAAGAGAGGGAAAGAAACAGTAATGTGTGGGTGCCACTCGCATTCCCCCCACTGGGGGATGGCCTGCAATCCAGGCATGTGCTCTCACTGGGAATCAAACCAGTGACACCTTGATTTGCAATCTGGCACTGAATCCACTAAGCCACACCAGCCAGAGCTTATATTATGATTTTAGAATACTCACAAATCTCTAGATAAATTAAACAATAATACATCATAATATTTAATTTAAAAATTACACTCTTGCCCTGGCTGGTGTAGCTCAGTGGATTGAGTGCGGGCCTGTGAACCAGACGATCGCGGTTCGATTCCAAGTCAGGGCACATGCCTGGATTGCAGGCCAATTCCCAGCAGGGGACTCATGAGAGGCAACCATACATTGATACTTCTCTCCCTCTCTCCTTCCCTTCCCCTCTGAAGATAAATAAATAAAATCTTTAATAAATAAATAAATAAATAAATAAATAAATAAATAAATAAAAATTACACTCTTGTGTTGAGTACTAGAAATGAGTTCACAATATCCAGTCACTAGAGAGCTTTCACTTAAAAAGAACATGAATGGGAAATGGCGATTAGTGTTAATCCACTAAGTGAGATGATTTTTACTATTTCAGGCTGGTTGGTTAGGAAGCTAAGATATGAACATAGATAACATATATAAAGCAGAATATAATCAGGCACTATGAGAAAGGCTCCACAAAATGTTGTGAGGAGATAGGAAAATGAGGGGCAGTATTATGATTAAAGATGTTGAAGAAGTCTTCAAGGATGAGTTATTATTTTGATAGGGACCACATGTGATATGTAGAAATGGGAGTTCTACCATTTCAGAGGAAGATAACATTGTTTGCAAAGGTAACAAACTAAAAATATGTATACCCCAAACTATTCAATGTGCTTAGAGCATAAATGGTGGATAATGGGAAATAATAAAAGATAAGCCTGCACAATCAGTTTGAAGTTGAAACAATCTAATTCAAATTTCCACCTTTACCATTTGAATAACCTTGGATAATTTAGTTAATGAATCTGAGCCTTAGTTTCCCCGTCTTTAAAATGTGGACAATATGATTTATTTGAGATTAACACAAAGAACACATATCCTGTTCCTAGCATATTTGTTGCACAAAGTATGTGGTAAATAAGGTAATTCCAATATCTTTAGTTTTTGTTCTTGAAACAATTCTGTACCTACTTATATTTTTTACAGATAAAATTTACTCTGTATAATGTATGCATTTCTGAAATTTTCTATGTATGTATACATATTTTATAACTAATGTTGCATTGATGTGTGCCCCTGTGGATAAGTTTTTAACAATATCCTATAAATAAAACTTTTGAAAAGAGAATAATTTCACCCTGCTTCCTCAATTTCTTCATTTCATAAATCCAGGTTTTCAAACACTGTGTTTTCTTAATGAGGAGTATACATATATGAACTTGCTTTCCAAACAAACTTTGACCTTGGAGAGGTATATGCAAATCCAGTCTCATAGCCTAGAATGTACCTTAATAGCAGAGATGCGTGATCAAAAGCTCAGTTTGCAGACACCACAGGGACTACCTCATTGACTTTCAGAGAGATAAAAAAAAACATAGGGCATTGTGAACTTTTATATATCCATAGGATTGACAGGATAAAAGACAGGTTATCAGACATGACATAGTATGTATTCAGTTTTCTCTTATAGCAGAAAAACTAATTTTGACATTTGCCTTTTAGAATAACTCAGGCAAAAGAACCTAGCAATCTGCCTAAGATTCAGTCTGAAAAATCTTTTTCAAAACATATTGAATGTGTCCTTCAGAGTCACTGTGGAAGGAAAGGTTAGGAAAATATACAAAAAAAGTTTCTGAAACTGAAAGATTAAAACATAGAGGCAGTACAGCACAGCCTAGATTAGAGTCACCAATTTGCTCTGAGAATTAAAAATGGCAGCACTGCACTCAGACTTCACTTGCAACTTGTCATTCTTGACCCAAAAAGGTTTTGGGTGAGGGAATGGTGAAGAAATGAGACTAATTTGGTACTTAATTTGCTGATAGAATGAAACAGAAATTGTGCGTTTGAGGAAAATCTGTGCTAAAATAACACCTTGAAATGTAACTTACTAGACAGTATTCAACTAAAGGAGATTTCAGTGCTCAGTCCATGTGACTCAGAGAAACCAGAATCACCTGAACTATAGAGATAATTAATATATTTGTTTTGACGAAGGAGCATTTGCAAAATGTAGTCTCCAATTGGGACTGAGGTAGTAACTCAGACAACACAGTACATGCTTTAAAATCATTAGCCATCTCCATATATTGTAGAGGATTAGAATGCTTTGAATGTTAGAAACACCTGGCCGACCTTTAAATTATATGGTAGATAGATAGATAGATAGATAGATAGATGATAGATAGATAATAGATAATAGAAAGATGGATATAGATATAATGATTTACCATTATGTTACATCATGCTATTAAAAATGCACAACCAGAACTCTTACCCGTTATGACCCCTTGCTATTTTATATTGGGTGTGAAGGACATAGTAAGTATATTGGTACCTCCACTTAGCAAGTGAGAAAAAAAATAAAGTGAGTAACTTCTCAATAGTTACATAGCTATCAACTTGTATATCTATCCCAATTACTATAGCTATGGAGCAAACCATCTTAAAACTGAGGGGCTTAAGCCAGAAGAAATTTATTACATTTTATATATTATGTATTTGGGGGGTTTAGGAAGGTCTCAGTTGGGTTATTCTTCTGCTCCCCATGGCCATTGACCAAGGTCAATTAGCGGTACTCAGCTGGTACAAAGAATATTCTGTAGGATCCAACTCTGCTTTACTATAGCTTGACACCTTAGAAGGGGTGACTGAAAGAAGTGTGAGATCAGCTGGGACTTTTGACCAAAGTGTCTACATAAAGCACCTCCAATATGGTCATCTCAGAAAACTGACAATTCCTATACTGTGGTTGACTTCCCCCAAACACAGTGTCTAAAAAGAACTAGGTAGAAGATGTCTGACCTTTTCTGACCTAGCATTGGCAGTCACAGAGCATCTATTCTGCTGCATTTCTAGCAATTACAAGCAGGTCATATCACCTACATAGTTTGAAAGGGGGGAAAATTTCCTGGCTGGTGTGGCTCAGTGTATTGAGTGCGGGCCTGCGAAGCAAAGGATCACGGTTCGATTCCCAGTCAGGGCACATGCCTGGGTTGCAAGCCAGTTCCCAGCAAGGGACACATGAGAGGCAAGCATACATTGATATTTCTCTCCTTCTCTCCTTCCCTTCACCTTTAAATATAAATAAATAAAATCTTTTAAAAAAGAAAGGGGGGGAAATTAGACTCCACCTCTTGTTTTGAGTGTGTTAAAGTCAAATTGTAAAAGAGAAAATTTGAGGGCCTTCCATAGGAAATACAATGTGTTGTAAGTGCCAAGACTAAAACTGATGTCTCATGATTGTTAGATTTTCCTGGTTCCTGAATCTGTATATTTCATATATATGCAAGTATGTAACCATACACATATGCATAGATATATATAGTGACAAACACAAATATATACATTATAAACTAAAATATAACCTCCATAAAGGCAGCCCATTCCTTATTGTTTTTTAGTTTTTGTCATCATTGTATCCCTACAATAATTAGCATGATAGGTACTCAATACATATTTGTAAAATGAGTAGATGAATGAATACTTAAATATTGAATGTAGGCAAAGTAGTCATAGTATACTATTTCCATTTTCTATATAAAAATGATAATAGGAATTTGTATTCTAATCACAATAATCATAGCTATTTTTAGTTTCATTTTAGAGATTAGTTCCACTAGTCTCAATTGATACTTACATGTAATAATAAACAAATAAATTTAATCCTAGAAAGTGGGAAATGATTTAGTGCCTCTCTATACAAATAGTCCAAGGATTAAATCTATTCAGGGGTACATTTACAATGCAGAATTTTGATGAACAACCTCTATGGCCTTGTATGAGTGACTATACTTATACAAGTGACTATATGTTTTTCCTCAAAGTTATATGTGTTCATATTTACAATGAAGACCCCTGTATGGATTCCTGGAATTGTCACAACCCACTTTTGCTTTACTTTTTTGTGTGTTATGATCCACAGTAAATATTTTACTTTGTAATGATTTTAAAGTTGCCTCCTAAACTACATGAGAAATATGGGAAGATAGCCCAGCTTAATGCATAGTGAGAAGACAAAGACATAGCTTGTCTTCACTTCTAAGTACTTTTTCCTTGACTAGAAAATATTCAATTTTTAAACTAAAAGTAAATGATGGACTGGGGGCAATCCTGAAACAATTTGCAACAAGAAGGTATGTGAACAGAGCAATTTGTTTTAGGGGAGAGTTTGTCATTTGTGGTAAAAGGAGTGTTTTCTAGGAGGAATAATTAAACTTGGGCTACATCCAAAATATATATTCTTCCACCTGAGAAAAAACATATCAGTTTCACAATGATAATTTCTTTCAAGTGCACTAGAGAAGCTGTTTCAAAAGGCATACATAGACAATAAAGATGTTCATTGATTACCTTGGTACAATTTGGTTCTTTTAGGCTTATAATTCATGTAAATGAAATCCCACTGAGTCAAGCACTTTGTTCACAACTCATTTTGACACTTGATTTACAGCCTGTTTTCAATAAGAATGACAACTTTAGTTTATGAAACTTTTATGACACTGAAAACATTGGATTCTATGTTCTCAAACTTCTGAGTCTTGAAAAATTTTAATATCCAGAGGGGACACAGATTGGGAGGAGAGTTGACTTAGCATTTATGGTCCCCAGTTCCTATTTTTCCAGAGAGGGAAGCCAGCTCAAAGAGAAGTGACATTCCAAGAATATACAAGTATATAGCTAGTCTGCACCACAAACAGAACCTATGTTCCCAAATTCATAGTGGACTTATCCCAGGTTTGCCAACACTATAACAACCTTTTGAAACTTGTTAACCTTTGTCTTTAAGTAGAGTGATCTCAGTCACTACAATACTGATTCCAGATATCTTGTGTTTATTTTTTTTTACTTTGTGCATATCTCTCTTGTTCACTTTTTAAAATTTTTTTATTTAATTCTTATTCAAGTACAGTTTTCTGTTTTATATTCCCAGCCCTGCCCCCTCCAGTGCTCCCCACCTTCCTCCCATGTCTGATATCTTGTGTTTAAAATAAGAAAACACTGCATTGTAAAGTATGACACATATCTTATTTTGTTAGTTTTGTTTTGTTGTCAGTGTTGTTGTTTGTTTGTTTTAGCTTTGAGTTAAAATTTAACCCTGGCTTACAGTTTTTCTTCATGTTAATGCTGTACCAGAGAACCGTGAATGTCAGTAACCTATAGGCTGCATGAGGGAGAGGAGCAGTTGGCAAATAGAACACATGACAAGAATTACTGAACTGCACCAGACCAGAAAGGAATTCATCAAGAGAAAAATGATTATTTATGTAGCACCTTCTAAATGCTCTAACTTTTTACCTAATAATAGTAGAAAACTATAAGGTAAGTCACCTCAATGTGGGCTTAGGATAACAATCAGTATTTCAGTTACAATTTATTCTGTTTTTATCTCACAGAAACATTTAAATGAGGTTATTGTAAAAGATCATAAAAATAACAATTTTGTGTTTTTCTGAATATAAAAGTAATAGATGTTTATTATAAAAATTGAAATATTAATATACTACTAATAAAAGTTAGTTAACCTCAATAATATTTTGTACTTTATTGCTAGTCTTTCCTAACATATACATAGAGTTATGAACATACATGTATATACACACAAAATTTATATTTCATTAACATTTAATAGCCTGCTGTTTTTGGCCTTAAATTACATAAGTAATTTCCAGGCCATTGGAAATTCTCTCTAAGCAACATTGTGATGACTATGTAGAAGACCATAATATGGGTATCACAGGTTCTTTCACCATTCTTCTTTTGAATATCCAGGTAACTTTCAAATCTGTTTTTATTAACAATGTAGTAGTAAAGATCTTTGGTAGGTTAATTATTCTGTATGTTCCCAATTATTTCTTTGGATAGATTTTTAGACATTTAATTATCTGATAAAATGCTCTAAATAATCTGTTTCTTCACATATACAGTCAGTTCCTTGCCCCAGATTGTTGGTGTTTGGGAGGTTTCTTACTGGTCTTAGCTTTGTGGTTCTCATTGCACACTCAAGAATTAAGGTGATTTAGTGTAAGTTGGTGCTTAGTTTCATTTTTTTGCATGTAACTGTCCAGTTCTTCCAACACCATTTGTTGAAGAGGCTATTTTTACTCCATTTTATGTTACTGCCCCATTTGTCAAATATTAATTGACTGTAGAGAGTTGAGTTTATTTTGGGGCTCTCTGTTCTATTCCATTGCCATTGGTCTATGTGCCTGTTTTTATGCCAGTACCAGGCTGTTTTGATTACAGTGGCCTTGTAATACAGTTGGTATCAGGTATTGTGATCCTTCTTACTTTGTTCTTCTTTTTCCAAATTGCAGCTGCTATTCAGGGTCATTTATAGTTCCATATAAATTTTTGAAGTGTTTGTTCTAAGTCTGTGAAATATGCCATTGGTATTTTAATAGGTATTGCATTAAATCTGTAAATTGCTTTGGGTAGTATGGTTATACCATACACCAAAATAAATTCAAGGTGGATAAAAGACTTAAATATAAGCTGCGACAACATTAAAGTTCTAGAGGAGAACATTGGCAGGAAAATCTCAGATATTTCACACAGCAACATTTTTACTGATATGTCCCCTAGAGCAAGAAATATAAAGGAAAGAATAAACAAATGGAATCTCATCAAAATTAAAAGCTTCTGAATGGTTAAAGAAAACAGCATTAAAAAAAAAGAGAACAAACTGTATTGGAAAACATATTTGCCAATGATACCTCAGACAAGGGTTTAATCTCCAAAATATACAAAGAACTTACATGACTCCACTCTAAGAAGACAACCCAATTAAAAAGTGGGAAAAGGACATGAACAGATACTTCTCCAAGGAGGACATACAGAGGATCCAGAGACACATGAAAAGATGCTCAATATCACTAGCTATCAGAGAGATGCAAATTAAAACCACAATGAGATACCACTTTACACCGGTTAGAATGGCCATCATAAACAAAGCAACAAACAACAAGTGTTGGAGAGGTTGTGAAGAAAAGGGGACCCTAGTTCAGTGCTGGTGAGATTGCAGACTGGTACAACCACTATGGAAAACAGTATGGAACTTTCTAATAAAACTAAAAATGAACATGCCTTTTGACCCAGCAATTCCACTGTTAGGAGTATATTCTAAGAACCCTGAAACACCAATCCAAAAGAACCTATGCACCCCAATGATCATAGCAGCACAATTTACAATAGCCAAGAGTTGGAAGCAACCTAGGTGCCCATCAGTAAATGAATGGACCAAAAAACTATGGTACATTTACACAATGGAATTCTATGCAGCAGAAAGAAAGAAGGAGCTCCTGCCTTTTGCAATAGGATGGATGGAACTGGAAAGCATTATGCTGAGTGAAATAAGCCAGGCAAATTTGTGGAAGACAAATACCATATGATCTCATCTTTAACAGGAACCTAAACAACAAAACAAACAAGCAAGCCAAATATAACCAAAGACACTGAAATAGAGAACAGGCTCACAGGGCCCAGAGGGGAGAGACGAGTGAATTTCAGGGGGAAAGGGGAGGGATTCATAGGAACAAGTATGGAGGACACATGGACAAAAACTTACAGGGATGGAAATAGGAGAAAGGTGGGGAGCATTTTGAGGGTGGGCTGGGATGGGAGTAAAAGGCAGAAAACTGTACTTGAACAATAATTTTTAAAAAAAGAATTAAGGTGATTTGCTTGCATTTGCAGTATGCTTCCACTAGGTCTACTCAGGCACTTGTGAGCTGAAGAGCCATGTTTCAGCCATAGGCATAATCAACTGCATAATTTTAGCAATAGCTAAATTTTAGGTTGATGATTATTTTTGTTAGCAATTATGAAATAAGGCAGGCAGTGAAAGACAAATACCATATGAACTCACCTGTAAGTGGAAGCTAATCAACAAAACAAACAAACAAGCAAAATATAACCAGAGACATAGACATGAAGAACAAACTGATAGTAACCAGAGGGGAGGGGAGAGAAGATGGCAGGGGAGAGAAAGGGAAGGGTCATCAGGGAGCATGTATGGGGGATCCATAGACAGGGACAATGCAGAGACGATTCAATGTGGAAGGTGGGGGTGGGTGGTGTGGGGGAGATTGGTGGGGGAAAATGGGGACAACTATAATTGAACAACAATAGAAAAGAAATAACAGGTAAAAAAAGCAATTATGCATAACGCATTAAGAATTATCATATTCCTCCCTGGCTGGTGTGGCTCAGTGGATTGAGCGCGGGCCTGCAAACCACGTGATCGAGGTTCGATTCCCAGTCAAGGGCACATGCCTGGGTTGGAGGCGGGTTCCCAGCGGGGGACTCACGAGGGGCAACCATGCATTGACGTTTCTCTCCCTCTCTCCTTCCCTTCCCCTCTAAAGATAAATAAAATCTTTTAAAAAAAGAATGATCATATTCCAAAGAATGCTACCCAATTCAGGCATATCTTATAGGAATAAATTCACATGGCAAGGATAACACATTTCTCTTTCTACTTCTTGTTAATGAATCATAATTTAGCACTTCATGTTCAAATACAGAAAACTGGTCCAAGAATTAAATTTAAGATTGTACTTAATATCCCCAAATGTCACAGAATGACTGAGCTAATTATATCTTATCTAAAAACTGATTTTATCAAAACATGAGTAGGAGTCTTCTTTATAACATGCTTTAAACCTTCTTATATTCATAAAAACTTCCTGAAGCATAATTGAATCTAGAATTTCTGCTGTTTCACTATGTGAATTTCTCCAAAATTTTTCCTCTAGAATGTGACTTGCAAATAAGATATTACTTCCTTATAGATTCGATTGCAGCCATTAATTTTAAAGGGTTTTTTGAAGTAAAAATGAAAAAATAAAAGTATACACCAGATAATCTCTCCCATAAAACTCCCTGAGAAGTAAGGAATCTGAGCACTTTTATCAGAGGAGGAAATTTAGGAGTTGAGATTTTGAAGTAGCCTCTCCAAAGACACTCAAATATTTAACAGCAGAATCTGTCTGACTCCCCAAGCTGTTCTGAATGCACAACTCCAAGATTTCTTTAAGTTCCTAACAGTAGTTGTGTTTTTTTCTCTTCTCTCAAGTCCTGTTTATTTGAAGATCTCTGAACCAGAAATAGAGGAATTAACAGTCACGCTAAGCATTTCTCCATTGTCTGATGCTAATCCACCAAGTGAGCCTTACTGAACTGGAATTCCTTTCATCTGACTATCACATCATGCCTCAGTGGGGTTTTAAAACTGATAAGTAAAGTGGTTATAGCACAACACTGAAATAAAGGAAAATATAGGATTTAGATCATTTTTCTTTCTTATTTTCCCCAGAGCTAGTGTTGTTGAGAAAGTGGGAAAAAAAAAACACCTTTGTTTTTATCTTTAACATTAATTCAGCTTATGTACTTGAGCATATCTGAATCTGTATGTCTCAGGAAAGACAAGGAATACTCATTCCATTTATTGTGCACTTGATGAATATTGTAAAACTTATTCTTATTCTTTGATTAATATGAACTCATATATTAGGAAACACATATACTGTAAATTTGTTCTATGCCAAGAAAATAATTATTTATAAACATGATAAGACTGTAGAATGTACCTTTATGTATATAGAAGAATTTCTATTTGTTGGAGAAATGGAATATATGTATCATATAACTTAGTTATTTTCCTCCTTCCAGATGTTTTTTGTTCTGCAGATATATAGCAAGTACCTACTATATATAGTTAGCACCTATGTGGCAAATATATAGGAAGTACCTACTATGTGGTAGGCCCTGTGCTGGGGGTTGAGAACGGGGAAGAGACTATGAGAGTACATTTACCATGTCAAAGTTTTACAGGAATAATAACTAGGATTTGTTTACTGCTTGAAAGACTGTAATACACAAAGTCATTTAATTTTAAGAACCACAAGCAGGAGGGATTAGTATACTCATTTTACTGATAAAGAAACTAAAATTCAGAAAAGTTTAATGATTTTCCCTAGGTGACACAACAAATAAGTGATTGAATCAGATTAGAATGTTAGTGTGTCTGATTTTAATGTCTGTGAGAATTAGTCCTAACCATGGCTTTTATTTCTATTTCTGTCATACCATGTTTTGATTTTTCTTATTCAGGTAATTTAACAGACATAGGAGTTTAGGCACAGAATATTAGATTTGGAAAACCAACAACCTTTAAGAAAAGATAACATTGGTGTTTCTACTAAAAAAACCCAAACAAATTAAATACTTATTAGACATAAATACGTGAAATAAAGAGTAACAATTTAAATAGTTTAATTCAATTGAACAGACATTTAGTATCTCCTAAAGGAAAAATACCATTGGGAATATAAAGATTAATAAAGGCATGGTCCCCTAGGTCCTGGAGATTGTAGTCTAATTGGGGAGTCAGAGATATATAAATGATCCAGTAATAAAGCCAATTACTGTAAATGCTGTAATAGAGATTAAGAAAACACGCTGTGGGATTTAGAGAAATAGAGACATTAGGTCTCCACAGGGATAATTGAGTTATACATTTTGGAGAGCATTGGATTAAATATGAATTTTAAAAAATATTGCTTGCATAAACCACTGGGAGGCATTAGGGGAAGGGTGAATAGTTTGAGCAAAGGTTGAGCACAGTGGTTTTAAAACTCTTTGAATTCAGTGTCACTAATCTGTGGATGGTAAAAATGGCCAAATGACCAAACATCTTTATTTTACTTCTTAATAATGACCATATTAAAATGATGATGGACATTTAAATATATTATTAAGCAACTGATACTAACACATTTGTTATAGATGGAAAGCATTGGATGATGCAGTCTGATGAAGTAGAGAAAGAGAAGTAGACACATAGAAAGCCATGCGCATAAAGATCTATCCAATCAAACTGTTAGAGAAGCTCACAGCTCATATATCAAGAGTGTAAAACTAAGGAATTAACAATAGTAAACATGCCTCTTGATCAATCAAATATTCTCTCACCTTTTCCTTAAAGTATGATATTCACAGCAGCCAAGCACATATCCTCTAGGCAAAAAAGAAAAAAAAAAGAGGTTTCTTTCTAAACAAATTAAATGTCCCCAGAGCAAACTTCTCTAAGTTCTGGTAGTAATGCATCTCCTGGTTTAATAATCTAGAATTCATCAAGCCCTGCCCAACTGCAGAAATAAAGAGCTACAGTACTGAAAACAGTGAGATTAAGTTAAAATCTCCATAAGAAAGAGTCGGTCTCCTAACACTACTCCTGTATTTGGCTCCCAGATTGCCTATAGCCAAGTGTGTAATCCATACACAATTGAACAACTCTCTGTGATTTAGCAATGCCACTAAACCTCCCCAAATTTTACTTTTCTGCTCTTTAAATTGGGCAAAAGAATACATAACCTGAATTTTATTAAAGTGACTTTATTGAATTTAATATGATGAATATTTATTGAGAATGTACCAATGCCACTATAACATGGAGGAGCAGGGAGCAGGGGTGAGAAGATGAGGATGTATAGATTCTGAGTTCCTGAACTTTACAAATTGTATACAATATTTCAAGAAAGTAACCAGAGAGGAGGGAGAGAGGGATAATGAGGGAAATTAGGGGAGGGGCCATCAAGGAACATGTATAAAGAACACAGGGAGCCCTGGCGGGTGTAGCTCAGTGGATTGAGCACGGGCCTGTGAAGCAAAGGGTCACTGGTTCAAATCCCAGTCAGGGCACATGCCTGGGTTGCAGGCCAGGTCCCCAGTAGGGGACACATGAGAGACAACCACACATTGATGTTTCTCTCCCACTCTTTCTCCTTCCCATCCCCTGTCTCTAAAAATAAATAAATAAAATATTTTTTAAAAAAAGAACACAGGGACAATGCCAAAGGGGGTAGTTGCCAGGGTTGGTGGTGGGGATAGGTGGGATGAGGGGAGAGGTGGGGTGAAAATGGAGACAACTGTCCTCGAACAAAAATAAAGAATAAGAAAGTGATGCACATATTAAGAGACAAAATATGAATAATTAAGAAATATGTTTAAACTAACAATTTTCCTAATAGTCCAGGGGTGATTGTATCTAAACTAAGATTTGAGCTCAGTCTTGAAGCTTGGCATTAGATTTCATGGAGAAAGAAAATGACACATGGTATTAAAGAAATCAAAGATAGAAATATGCCAAGTGAATTTGGAAATTAGCCTGAATGCAGCAGAGGCATAAAAAGTTAAAAAAATCATTAGGAATCAGTTTTAAAAAGTAGGTTAAGGAAGGTGAACCTATTATTTATTGAATTCAGACCCAAGCACAAATATTTTCCTCAGAGTAACTGGAAGACTGATTGCAGCAGAATAGGGTTTCACACCACGAGGACCTTGCTAGTAAGGAAGGTTGAACAAACTTTGAGGATTGCATGGTCAATTCATATCAACAATTTAGTTCCTTATATTTTAGCAAACTCTCCTACACTACATGCCTACCTATTGTGTTAATATTAGGAATAATTTTTAGAATATTAATAATAGCTAGCATGTATCAAGTGTCATCTTGCCTATCTGCTTTTGCAGATCTTTACTGATAGAGCTTTTTTAGGCTCATTGCTCTTTGATTTTATGTTAAGAGTGACCCTCAAAACAGTGTTCTCCCCATCCACTGCTGTGACACAGAGACTCTGTGAAATGTTCCCTCCTAATGTGAGCACCATCGAGTCAGAGTCTCACTTGGTTCTACTTTCTACTCATTCTCTCAAACTATGCATGGCATCTTGCCTATCTGCTTTTACAGAATCTTATCTGATAGAGCTTTTTAAGGCTCATTGCCCTTTGATTTAATGCTATGAATCAGTTTCTAGGTTTCTATCTTGGCTTCACTGAAGTTATGGTAGTGTTTTTCCCCTTTGTGCCATGATCAGTTCTGGCTAGCTCCACATCTGTCCCAGCCCCAGTTTCTACTCTAAGCCCAAATAAAGCCCTAGTATCTCCCTTTACGAAGGAAGGACATTCAGACACTGACAACTTTCTTACTTAATGCTAGGCCCTCTGCTACATGCTTTATGCAAGTTATTGCTGTTAATCTTTACAAAAGTTCTGTGACATAGATATTATCACTTCTGTTTTCCAGATGAAAAAATTAAGGGTCAGAAACATGCATTGACCATTTTCCCAGTCATAAAATTAGTAAGGAACATGATTCCAAATGAGGTCTGCCACAATCCAAAGCTGGACTCTTTCCAATTCACCATACTGCCTTTATCTTTGGGTTTTCTTAATCATACAATCTCTTCAGATTTTAAAATTACTGATCACACCATCACATCCTCAGTCACTTCAACTACTTATCTTCAGAAATTATTTCCACTAGGCTCTGTATTTAGTTGTTCTTCTCTAGTCAGAATCCACTGTGACTACTTATGTGTACCCAGATATTATAGATATATTTATTTGGTATATATCATGACTTCCATGAAACATGTGTTGACTTCGCTAAAATAGAAATAAAGTAAACAAGAAAATTAAAAAAAACAGGTGCATTCAGTAATACTGCTGAAGGTTATCTAAGACATAGAATATTAATTTGAGTCTATGAGTAAATCAAGAATACTCTAATTATCATTCCCTTTAATGTTACCCTGTTTGCTATGCTTTGCTTTGGAATCAATGTGAAAGGAAGCAAATAATATATATGGTGCTGCACAGCATTAAAGACAAAATGCATTATAAGCAATGAGTGCATATTTTAAAGCAGAGTGAAGGAGGCAATTTTCTTTAAAAGCTAATAATTTGATACTAACTGCTAAGGGAAGAAGCTGTTCCTTTGATGGTCTGTCTTCATTGCCAATCTATTATCTAAAATTGCAAGTATTTAAATAAAATTGAATACAGAGGAGTTCAGGAACATCTTTGTATTTCAAATCCAAAGGATAGATCAGAATGTGTATAATGATTTTGTCCTTCAAGGTCACCCTATAATTTCTGTTTTTATTTTAATTGAAAAGTAATAGCCAGACTATTGAGGGACCTCAATAGGAGTTAGGTATCATTGGAAATTTTGCTGTAACTCACAACACACAGCAAGAGAGCACCTAAAAAATGCACATTGAATGTGTATTTCATAAAATTCCTAATGTATAAAAGATAAAAAATGTAGAAGGAAAAAGAAGTCACACTGTCTATCCAACCAGTCTAAAAACTAGACTTCCTCTTGCTTATAAGACAAGAGCAAGGGTTTTGTGTTTATTTTTCTTGGTAATAATATTTTATGGGGGAAATATAAATCAAAACAATCTGATGATGTAGTTAAGAGGAAGAAAATAGCATTGCAGTTCGTCTTGTTTATTACAGACAACATGAAACAAGGTTTTTTCCTGAAGAACACATTTTATGTGGAACATAGTTATTTAAAAGCACACTTGATAGTGAAGGCTGGCTATATCAACAATTGCTTGAAGAGCAGAGCACCAGACTGAAATCTAATTTAAAACCACTGGAATACATGGGAAGAGGAGTGTTAAGATGGCGACAGAGTAGCATGGAGGGAACCCAGCTCCCATGCATCTGGTAGAAAATCTGGGTGGATCTACCAAAGAACAGCTTAATCAACCAACAATTCCCCAACATATATGAAAATAAGAGACCAGAGAGTGTGACAGAGGAACCAGACACCTGCAAGTCAGAGAGGACTCCAGAAGGTGAGTGAGGACAAAAGCGGCTGTGCGCCCGCGGCCTCCTAGGCTGCAGGCTGTGCCTGCGGTGTGCCCAAGG
Source organism: Sturnira hondurensis (assembly GCF_014824575.4). Lineage (NCBI taxonomy): Eukaryota > Metazoa > Chordata > Mammalia > Chiroptera > Phyllostomidae > Sturnira > Sturnira hondurensis. The sequence continues at coordinate 133,179 of NW_028077829.1, forward strand.
CGGGCAACATCCAGTGGAGCGTGAGTACGAACCAGAAGCTGCGCGCAATCTGGGCCGGCACCATCAGTGGGAAAAAGAAGCCCCGAATGAATCCAGGGCCCGGGCACCTGTGGTGGAGGGAACTCCAGAGGCCCGGCACCCGGTAGGCCGGCAACAGACTCACCCCCTCCCCGTCTAGGCAGGCAGGTTAATACTGGGCAGAGACCTGTGGGCTTAAGTTAATGTAAAGGGTGGCAACTGCGGACTCTGTGGTCGCCAGCCCGACAGCCGACCATCCCGCCAGCCCAGGAGATTTAAGAAGGACACTGTTGTTGCCGGTCTTTTGGGATTGGGCTGGGCTGAGAGGCAGGCTTTGTGGAGAAGTCTCTATTGGAAAGTGAACTGAGGGGCTCTGGGACAGCAGCTTGCCTCACGGCCCAACCACCCAGCAGCCATCCAGGGGAGGGGTGGGAACACCTAGGTCCCGCCACGACTGAGAAGGACAGTGCCAGATACCACAGGAAACAGGCAGCCTCCCAGGGGTGTGGGCGCCCACATCCCAATCCAGCAGCCTGCTCGAGCGAGCCTGAATACCTGCCCTCAGAGAGGCCGCAACGAGAAAAACAGGTTTGGACAGTTGGAAACCCACAAAGGGAGGGTACTTTTTTTTTAATGTGTGTGTGGGTTTTTTTCCCCATCCCCCTTTTTTTCTCTCTCAACTTCTTTTGCAAGTAATCTTATATCTTTTAAACTGTATTGTTGCTCTATCTTTCAATACTCTGTCCCTCATTTCTTTTTCTTTTTGTCCAGTTTTAGTTCTTCCGTTCTTCCACTTATTCCTCTTTTCTCCTGACTTGGGTGTGTGTGTGTGTGTGTGTGTTGGACTGTTTGTTTGTGTGTTGCTTAGTTTTCTTTTAGGTGTATTATTTTTTGCATTATTCTTACTTCTTTTTTTAATTTTAAGAATATCTTTGTATCCCTCCTCTTTCTGTACAGGTTTCTTAGTCCTGGCTGGGTATACTATACTACCTCACAGGTTCCCACTGCCCTTTCCTCCACAGTGTATTGCTAATTTTTATACTTCACTTGCTTTCCTTTGCCATACTACCCAAGATCTATAACCCCCATTTAGACAGATCACATAGAGTCTATCACGTGAGTGTTGCTCTAATATTATTGTAAATAAGAGCTGTTCTATACAACAGTAATACTTCATAACACATCTCTCGGAACTTAGACCACCTTACAGGTGCCTGAATTGTATTACTCTGTTTACTCACATGGTACATCCAGTTACTAACGTGTACTCTCACCTTACCTCAAATCTGACCACCTGCAACCACACTGCTTTCTAGATACATCTCACAAGGCCCCCCTTGCCAACAAGAGACTTAACTTATGTCCATCCTTTCCTAAAAGTGGCAAGCTGGGTCGAAGAGCACGGGTAACTCTATACATAGTCTAAAGACTGCCTATTTCTTCTCTGATGACTGTGTCTGTAAATAACATAAAATAATATTTTGCTATCATAAACCATTTGACTCCCCCTCCAACTGATCACACATGCACAATAAAGAAAGGAGTAGGTGGAAGAAGAGAACACCAAGATACCTGCAGGAGACTGCACGACTGAATTTCACAGGTATCCTACCACAGAAGTTCACACCATAAACCCAGGGAACCAGAACAGATCAATTTAAGAGGTTGAGGACAACAAGAAGAGTATCATAAACAGTGGGAAGACAAAGAAACAATCCTCAAATGAAAGAAAAGGAGGAAGCCTCAGAAAGAATATTAGATGAAATAAAAGCAAGTCAACTCTCAAATGTGGAATTCAAAGCACTGGTTATCAGGAAATTCAAAGAGCTTACAACCAGCTACCAGAAACTACAGGGGAGCTACAATGAACTCTCTGCAAACTATACCAACATGAAAAAAAAAAGAAACCATCAGTAAAGGCCAAGAGGAAATGAAGAACACAATTTCTGAACTGAAGAACACAGTAGAAGGTATGAAGAATAGAATCGATATGGTGGAAGATCGCATAAGTGAGATCGAAGACAGGATAGAAAGAATCTCCCAGACGGATTAAGTAAGGGAAAAAAGAATCAGAAAAAATTAGGAGAATTTAAGAGAAATGCAAGACAACATGACACGTAATAATATCCGAATAATAGGAATACCAGAAGGAGAGGAAGAGGAACAAGGGATAGAAAACCTACTTGAAAGAATAAAAACGGAAAATTTTCCTAAGTTGAGGAGAGAGAAAGTCACACAGATCCAGGAATCGCAGAGAGTCCCAAGCAGGTGGAACTCAAAGAGGCCTACTGCAAGACGCATCATCATTAAAATGGTAAACCTCTAAGACAAAGAGAAAATCCTAAAGGCAGCAAGGGAGAAAAAGGAAGTAACATACAAGGGGATCCCAATAAGGTTGGCTACTGACTTCTCCATGGAAACATTCCAAGCAAGAAGAGAATGGCAAAAAATATTTCAAATAATGAGAAACAGAAGCCTACAACCAAGGCTACTTTACCCAGCAAAGCTCTCAATCAAGATAGAAGGCCAAAAAAAGAGCTTCCGAGGCAAAAGAAATCTAAAAGAATATGCTTCCACCAAACCAGCTCTACAAGAATTACTAAAAGGGCTGCTTTAAGGAAAGGAAGGAAAAGAGAGAGACAGAGAGGAACACAGGTACATAAATGGCTATGAATAAGTACCTTTCAATAATAACTTTAAACATCAATGAATTAAAAGACACAGAATAGCTGAATGGATAAGAAAGCATGACCCACACATATGCTGCCTACAAGAGACCCACCTCAGGTGAAAAGACCACCACAGACTAAAAGTGAAAGGATGGAAACAAATTTTCCAAGCAAATGGACAAGAAAAAAAAAAGCCGGGGTAGCAATTCTCATATCAGACAAAATAGACTTCAAAAACAGGGCCATAAAGAGAGACCCAGAAGGTCACTTCATATTACTCTAGGGAAGAATCCACCAAGAAGACATCAACATCGTAAATATATATGCACACAACTCAGGAGCACCCAAATATATAAAGAAAATCCTAGAGGACCTCAAGAAAGATATTGACAGCAACACAATTATAGTAGGGAATTTTAACACCCCACTGTCAAAAATGGACAGGTCTTCCAAACAAAATATCAACAAAGATATTGCAGTATTAAATGGCACTCTAGATGAAATGGACCTAATTGATATATAGAGAGCCTTTCATCCCAAAGAAGCTAAATACACATTCTTTTCAAATGCACATGGAACATTTTCCAAGATGGAGCACATGATAGGGCACAAAATGAGACTCAACAAATTTAGGAAAATAGAAATCTTACGGAGCACTTTCTCTTAACAGAAAGGACTGAAATGAGAAACCAACCCCACAGGAAAAAACCCACAACACCCAAAATCATGGAAACTGAATGATATGCTATTAAACAACAAATGGGTCAAGTTAGAAATCAGGGAAGAAATAAAAGAGTTTCAGGAAACAAACGAAAATGAACTCACAACAACCCAAAACTTATGGGACACAGTGAAGGCAGTCCTGAGAGGGAAGTTCATAGCAATACAGGCTTACCTAAAGAAAACGGAAACATTTCAAACAAACAAACTAACCCAATGCCTCCAAGAATTCGAGGAACAACAACAAACACAGCGCAGAGCAAGTAGAAGGAAAGAAATAACCAAGACCAGAGCAGAATTAAACAACATAGAGACTAAAAGCACAATTCTAAGGATCAATGAATCCAGGAGTTGGTTTTTTGAAAAGATAAAGAAGATAGATAAATCTTTAAGTAGGCCCATCAAGAAAAAGAGAGAGAGGACCCAAATAAACACACTCAGAAATGAAAGAGGAGAGATTACAACTGATACCACAGAAATAGAAGGGATTGTAAGGAATTACTCTGCAGAGCTGTATGCCAAGAAATTTGAAAACCTAGGTGAAATGGACAAATTTCTAGAAAAATAGAATCTTCCAAAACTCAATGAAAAAGAAGCAGAAAACCTGAACAGGCCAATAACAGCGGATTAAATTGAAGAAGTAATCAAAAACTCCCATCGCACAAAAGCCCTGGACGAGACACTTTCACAGGAGAATTCCACATAGCTTTTAAGGAAGAACTAACCCCGAGTCATCACAGCCTATTCCAAAAAATCCAAAAGGAGGGAAAACTCCCCAAATCTTTTTATGAAGCCAGCATCTTCCTAATTCCAAAACCAGATAAGACACAACAAAGAAAGAAAACTTGAGGCCAATATCGCTGATGAACATAGACGCTAAAATCCTCAATAAAATATTGGCAAATCGCATCCAACAATACATCAAAAAGATCATACACCATGACCAAGTGGGATTCATCCCGGGGATGCAAGGATGGTTCGATATCCGCAAATCAGTAAATGTATTACATCACATAAACAAAAGCAATCACAAAAACTACATGATCATATCAATAGACGCAGAAAAAGCTTTTGATAAGGTACAACACCCATTTGTGATAAAGGTACTCAGCAAAGGGGAATATTCCTCAATATAATAAAGACCATATATGAAAGACCTAGAGCCAACATCATACTCAATGGACAAAAACTAAAAGCTTTTCCACTAAGATCAGGAACAAGACAAGGTTGTCCACTTTCACCACTTCTATTCAATATAGTATTGGACATCATAGCCACAGCAATCAGACAAGAAAAGGAAATAAAAGGCATCCAAATCAGAAAGGAGGGAATAAATCTGGCATTGTTTGCAGATGACATGATAGTGTACATGGAAAATCCTATAGACTCTACCAAAAAACTGCTCGAATTAATAAGTGAATTTGGCAAAACAGCGGGTCACAAAGTCAATATCCAGAAATCAAAGGCATTTTTGTACATCAACAATGAAATAGCAGAAGCAGAAATCAAGAAAAAATTCCCATTCAATATAGCAAAAACAAAAATAAAATATCTGGGAATAAACCTAACCAAGGGGGTAAAAGACCTGTATGCAGAAAGCTACACAACACTGAAGAAAGAAATCAAGGAAGACACAAACAAATGGAAACATATACCGTTTTTCGTGGATTGGAAGAATTAACATCATCAAAATGTCCATACTACCCAAAGCAATTTACAGATTTAATGCATTACCTATTAAAGTGCCAATGGCATATTTCACAGACATAGAACAAACACTTCAAAAATTTATATGGAACCATAAATGATGTCAAACAGCAGCTGCAATTTTGAGAAAGAAGAACAAAGTAGGAGGGATTACAATACCTGATATCAAACTGTATTACAAGGCCACTGTAATCAAAACAGCCTGGTACTGGGATAAAAACAGGCACATAGACCAATGGAATAGAACAGAGAGCCCAGAATTAAACCCAAATCTCTACAGTCAATTAATATTCGACAAAGGGGGCAATAACATAAAATGGAGTAAAGATAGCCTCTTCAACAAATGGTGTTTGGAGAATTGGACAGCTACATGTAAAAAAATGAAACTTGAACACCAACTTACACCATACACCAAAATAAATTCAAGGTGGATAAAAGACTTAAATATAAGCCGGGAAATTATTAAAGCCCTAGAGGAGAGCAGTGGCCGGAAAATCTCAGATATTCTACACAGCAATATTTTTACTGATACATCCCCTAGAGCAAGGGACATAAAGGAAAGAATGAACAAATGGGATATCATCAAAATTAAAAGCTTCTGCTTGGCCAAGGAAAACAGTATCAAGATAAAAAGAGAAGCAACACTCTGTGAAAACCTATTTGCCAATGGCACCTCAGAGAAAGGTTTAATCTCCAAAATATACAAAGAACTCACACAACTCCACTCAAAGAAGACGAGCAACCCAATTAAAAGATGGGCAAAGGACTTGAACAGACACTTCTCCAAGGAGGACATACAGAGGATCCAGAGACACATGAAAAGATGTTGGATATCACTAGCTATCAGAGAGATGCAAATCAAAACCCCAATGAGATACCACTTTACACCAGTCATAAACAAAGAAACAAACAAGTGCTGGAGAGGTTGTGAGGAAAAGGGGACCCTAATTCACTGTTGGTGGGATTGCAAACTGGTATAACCACTATGGAAAATAGTATGGAATTTTCTAAGAAAACTAAAAATGAATGTGCCTTTTGACCCAGCAATTCCACTCTTAGGAGTATATCATAAGAACCCTGAAGCACCAATCCAAAAGAACCTATGCACCCCGATGTTCATAGCAGCACAATTTACAATAGCCAAGAGTTGGAAGCAACCTAGATGCGCATCGGTCAATGACTGGATCAAAAAGCTATGGTGCATTTACACAATGGAATTCTATGCTGTAGAAAGGAAGAAGGAGCTTCTACCCTTTGCAACGTCATGGATGGAACTGGAAAGCATTATGCTGAGCGAAATAAGCGAGGCAGTGAAAGACAAATACCATATAGTATCACCATTAACAGGAATCTAAACAACAAAACAAACAAGCAAGCAAAATATAACCAAAGACACTGAAATACGGAACGTGCTGACAGTGTCAAAAGGGGAGAGGGGAGAGAATCATAGGGGAAAAGTCGAAGGACTTACATGAACAAGTATAAAGGACACATGGACAATAAGTAAGATGGGTGTCGGAGATGGGAGGGAGGTGTGGAGCACTGGTGGGGGAGGGTCAGGGCTGGGAATACAAGAACGAAAAGTGTACTTGAACAAGATTTAAATAAAAATAAAAAAATAAAAATAAAAAAATAAAACCACTGGATTTGGTTTGATATTATTAAAGGCTACAAAATGTTATTTATGAATATTTTATATGATTCATGTTCATGGGTTAGTGGTATATTTGTTTATATTTACTACTTTTATTTTTTACAACACACCATATTGTTTCTGAAATTATATTTCCCCACAAATACTATAAGATAAATTTGCATAATAGTGCATTGAATCTCATCAAGGGAAAATATATCTATCTCCAATATATTAAATATTGCTCCCCAAAAGTACAGTTCACCAATTAATGGTTTTTGTTTTTCATTATTTACCTCTTTATATCTAACATTCAGTAGAATATTTCCCTTCATGGTACAATATAAGCTTTCCATATCCAAACACACATTCAACTTGAATATATTATCAATTATAGATATGAAACTTGTTAGTGTAAATTTATTCTGAATGAGGATGGTTAAAAATGAATGTTTAGAGTAATGAGTAAAAACACTTGATTTTCGTATCACCATTGCTTTAATTAGAAGTTAGACTCACTGGAATACAATTCACTTGTAATTCATGGGAATCTTTGGAATAAAATGAGGAAACTTACTAACTTGCTGAGTGACCTTTCATATGTCACTGAACCACTCTGAGCTTCTGTTTTCTCACCTGTAGTGTATAAAAAACTTTAATATGTGAACTTTAATGACCCTTGCAGCTCTAATATTCTGAGACCCTTTAATCTTGGGTAGAAGTAATAGCTCAGAACTTCCCTAAATATTAGTTAATAAAACAAGGTCTGTGCAGTAAATTTTAAAGATACACCTACCATTATTCATTATAACTTGGTGTGTTTATATTTACACATTTAATTAATATGTCATCTAGGAAGAAAGAGTTATAAAATAAATCACAAAATGAAAGTGAACATGTATTAATAATGTTGATAAAGAGCCAAAAGAAGATAGAAAGCAGAAATATCATTCTTCTAAGGATGACGAGGTGAAGATTGTGTGGAACAAGTTGCACTTGGTGCTAACACTTAAAGAACAAAAAAGTTAAATATTAGTGTGGTCTGGATGGGGGTAAAAGGCAGAAAACTGTACTTCAACAACAATTAAAATAAAAATATAAATATAAAAAAAGAGAAATCTTTACCAAAAATTCTCGGATATTAGGAGACACTTCCAGTAAAGGCAATACATGTGGTTAATATGTGTTAATTTGACTGGGCTAAGGGATGCCCAGATAGCTGGTAAAACATTATTTTTTAGTGTGTCTGTGAAAGTGTTTCAGAAATAGATTGGCTTTTGAATCAGGAGACTCAGTAAAGACTTTCATCATCTATGTGGATAGGTATCATTCCATCCCTTAAGTGCCAAAGTGGAACGAAAAGGCAAAGAAGGAGAAATTTGCTCTCTCTGCCTGAACTGCCCCCAGATATCAGTGCTCCTGTTTATCTGGCTTTATAACTTGGACTGGAACTGGTTCTCAGGCCTTTAGTATTGGACTGGATCTATATCACATATTTTCCTGGGCCTCCAGCTTGCAGACAGCAGAAGAAGGTAGACTAGTCTACCTCCACAATACCATGAACTAGTTCCTCAAAATTTCTCTCTCTCTTCCCATATGTGTGTGTGTGTGTGTATGTAGATAGATATAGATATGGATGTGCAGATATGGATATCTGCACATCCATATCTATATCTATCTACATATATATAGTGAGATATCTATATCTATATCTATATCTATATGTATATAATGAGAGAGAGAGAGGTGGGGGATAGATATATAGATATATATATAGATATAGATAGATAGATAGATATATCTGCACATCCATATCTATATCTATCTACATATATATATAGTGATATATATATATATATATATATATATATATATATATAATGAGAGAGAGAGAGGTGGGGGATAATATCGAGGTTGTTTTTTCTGGAGAAGACAGACTAATACGGAAATGATATGTACAATAATGCTGCCCAAATAAAGTACTGCTACAGACTTGGAGAAGGAGAGGCTAAAGACAGGCATTCTATTAAGAATGCAATTCCAGTAAACCAGACAAAAATTAAGAAGGGTCTAAACTGGGTTTTTGATGGTAGAAAAACAAAGAATCTGGCTGATGTCTTGGATAGTTGGAAAGAAGAAAGGATAAATTTTTGTAAAAGACTAAAAAAAGATGATTGAGAGAAAGAGGGAAAAACGATGTATCTTAATTTTGAAATCTGTGTGATTTGGAAGCTGGTAGTGGCCTTAATAAACATATGGAAATCAAGAAGAAAACTTGCAATGGACAGGGTGAAAAATGAAACTTGGTTGTATGCATGATACAAGAAAGTTCTATCAGGGTTTACAGGAAGATATGTCTAGTTGGCAATTAGAAATGGGAACCAAATAGACATGTGTGAAAAAGGAATAGGTCCTAGCTTTGTAATCACCACATAGAAATGTTAACTGAGGACATGGCAATAAATGATATTCAGAAGGGATAGCTTGGCAAGAAAAAATACTGGAGGCTCGAAGCTGTAATTAGGCTGTATATTTTGGAGTGATGCAAAACCTAACGCGATTAGGTATGCATATATATTCTCCTTCCTGACTAGTGATAGGTTAACCACATTTGTTCTTCTGACAAACTAATTAATTCAATTAGGCATATAGCAAATTAAACCTGACCATGTATGTGACAAAAGGAATTTTATCTTCATATTCTCTGCACTGTTCTCAGGTAGAAATATAAAGTCTCAACAATGATGATATGATCAATTAATTTACAAAACTTAATAAATCGTGATTGTTCTCAAGGATCTTATCTTCTAATGAAAGGCAGAGGAACCTCTCAGAGTACTAAAATCAGAATGTCTTTCTTCCAACTCCTTTAACAGATACTAGTCAGTCATAATTTTATCATGTTCAAAATAGAGTAAAAGTAAAAATGCACCAGTGATCAAGTCTTTAGGCACTTTGAATGTGACTAAACATGACTACAACAGAAATGTTCAGTGTAAAAGGGTCAGGAGAATTGGATACTCTTGTGCTGACCTTTGAAGTTAAAATTTGGGGGGGGGATGGAAGAGTGCATATTATGGAGTCTTTACATTACACAATAAACTGTATAATTTCAACCACAAACACTAGGCATCTCAAGATAATCTTCACAGTTTTCTAATTAGTATCAGTAACATAGAATATGTATTCACAAATTTCATATTGACTTGTTATTGCTATTAGAAAAAAAGCAAAAGTAGCTTTAGCTTTGTGGCTCTGTGTGGTGAAGGGCACAGAAAAGGGACAATGGCACTGACTAGCTTCTGGAGGTTTTCCTGGAAGTAAGCTGTCTCTCAGCACTTTCCCTGTTTCTAGTCCATGTGCCACTTGTGCCCTTCCAGCTGCTGCCCTGGTGCTGAGTCTCAGAGGAGGGGGGTCTGTCTGCATAAGTCCTAAGTCTATGCAGGCCCTTTAAAAGGAGTTTCCTGATAATCCCGCAGTTTATTCTGCCATCTCAACACCCACAGGTTTTTACAGCCATAAGTTATGGAGATTTATCTTCCTTGCACTGGAACCCTGGGCTGCTAGGTGATCTGGTTCTGCGCTGGGATCCCTCCTTTTTGATTTTTACCTCTTGATTTTCACCTGCCACACATAAATGTGTCACTGCCCAGTCAGCCACCTCTTTCTTCAGAGAGAGAGACAGAAGAAAGAGACAGAGGTAGAGAGGCTCTCTATCTCTCTCCACAACCCCTCTCCTCCTATCCATCTGGATGAATGTAGCTTCTTTAAATCCTTGGTTGTTGGACTTTAATACAGCTCAACTTTCTGATGGTTCTGAGTGATATTTGCTTTGTAGTTTAGATGTGTAGTTTTTTTCTATAGTTGTGCAAAGCCAAGCATGTTTGCCAATGCCTCCATCTTGACCAGAAGTCTTCTCTTCTTCAGCATTACTCTACTGTTTGGAATTAACAGTTCATGGTCAGTACAGAGTCTGCTCCTGGTCTTGTTTTGGTGGAGAGAATAAAACTTCTCCATATCCTGTTTCCAATCCAATAACTTAGTCTATTTTACATCCATATTCAAAATCTGGTGCTGTCCATATATACAGTCACCTGTTCATTTGTTTAAAGCAGGGGTGTCAAACTCATTTTCATTGGGGGCTACATCAACCTTGTGGTTGTCTTCAAAGTGCTGAATGTAATTTTAGGACTGTATAAATGTAACTGCTCCTTAACTAGGGGCAAGGAGCTCAGCGATGCTGCCAGACAGAAACAAGGTGCTGGGTTGGATAAAACAACATAGAGGGCCAGATTCAGGCTGCAGGCCTTGTGTTTGCTACATGTGGTTTAAAGTATGTGTTTGTGGTAGACAATTTTTTGACCCTGCAGAAATCTATGACCCTTTGCTTCATTTCTGATCCATACTCCAAATTTTCCAATGCCATTTAATTGTGCTCTACATCCTACTTTGTGTTTCAGTCACCTATAATTTTCAGCATGCCTTGTTTTGGTGTGTCATAAATTTCTTTTTGGGTATGTTGGTAAAAGCTTTCAATTTGATCTTTTTCAGCCTCTGTAGGTGGATACAGACTTGAATAATGGTTATATTAATAGATTTTTCAAAAGTGTGATTGATATTGTTTGCTCAGACCTTGTATAATCATTCTTAACTACCTGTGGCATGTCTTACTTCAATATTAAATTACTTTGTTTCTTTTATAACTTTATAATTTTCAGTTTACCTTGGCTCATGCTTCTTATATTCCATGTTCCATTTGTAGGTGTTATGAAACATTGTACTTTCCTCTCCCTTTTAGGCACATCAGCAACTAGAAATCCTTCCAGCTTTGGTCTAGTTGTTCCATTAGTTGATAATGGTACTTGGTTCTTTGCTCTTTCCTAGTAACAATTTAAGTGATTTCTGACATGAGATTCTCATCTTTTAGGACTATCTTATGTTTCATTTTAGGCTGTCTCGTCATAGGATTTTCAAGATAAAACAAAACAAAGGAATAAGAAAAGAAACTGAGGCATTGGTTTATCATTGCCTCCTGGTGTTTCTGTGTTTATTGCTTTTAATTAATTTGATTGAATGCATTCTGTGGCTATTGATTCATTGGATGAATGTTTTTCATTGGTTCTGAAAAACTCTAAACTACTATTTATAACATTTATATTTCAGCATATCTATATATTTCTACTTTTAGTTCAGTAAAACTTGTATTAGACATTCTATCCCTCATATTGCTCAGCCTGATATACTTTAAACTTTGTTTCTTTGCTGCATTCCATGCAATTTTTTTCAGAACTATCTTCCCTAAAGCTAATTTTTCTCTTCCACTCTGCTATTCTGTTCTGCTACTCAATTTATTCTTAGTCATTTTTTCTTCAAATACATATTGTTTTTATGTCTACAACTTCTACTGCATTCAATTTCAAACACTCATAGTTATTTTTAATAGTCTCCAATACTTAGATTTCCTTAAATATTTCCTAAAGAGTTATTTTATACTTTGTATCAGAAAATTTTAACATAAAATTCCCTTGGAATTTAAATATGGTGTTAGTATTCCTGTTCTCATTCATTATGTATTGTTTTCTTCTGTTAGGCAATGTTCATTAAAATATAAGAACCAAAAATAATCAATTGAAAATGCTTTTTATATATGGAGACCTGTGTTTTTAATTGGGGCCTACAGATGCTCTGAGTAAGAGAGTACGTTAGCCCCTTAGAAGTTCCCAAATGTGTTGTAGGACACTTAGGCCCAACTCTGTATTCTTGACTCTGTTCCAGGGCTTGTCTTCCCCCTTGCTGATGTCAACATTTTTAATGAAGACAATTTTCCATATTTTTCTTTTTTTTATTTTCTTTTCAACTTACTTGTTGTTCAACTCTATACATACTGAACTCAGCTCGTATATTTTAGTGGGAAAGGAACTCAGGAGAACTCTTTCAACTAAGAAATACAATGAATCTGGAAGACAATTTCACATAGAATTAGTTGTTTTGCAGTGGCAGGGATCTTCACAGGACATTCTTGAATTGGAAGCCTACTGATTAAATGTAACTTACATTCATGTATATAACAGCTGGTCTTGTACTCTTTTATATTTTTAGTTTCTTTTTATGTGTATAGCTTCCTTTCTTCATATTTTTGTGGTTACTTTAAACAGAAAACATGTAGTATACTTCAATTGTATTCCCACAGCAAACATAATACACTAGGTCCTCAATAAACATCTGTTTAATGCATATAAAATTTTTTCCTGTGTGTGGTGCCAAGTGGGTGTTAGTGATACCATGGGAAATACTTTGTAGAGTGTATGGTTGTCTAATCACTGTGTGGTATGTCTGAAACTCATATAAAATAGTGTTGAATGTGAACTATAATTGAAATATAAATAAATTTTCCATGTCATTTAACTCTTATGAACAGAATATATGATGAAAACAAAGAATGCAAATTTTCTGGTAAATCTTCCAAAATGTAAAAGATAAAAACCTCTACATAGAAACTTAAATATCTATTTATAAAGATGGATTGGGTTGCTTGTCTTCTTTGAGTGGAGTCGAGTGAGTTCTTTGTATATTTTGGAGATTAAACCTTTGTCTGAGGTATCATTGGCAAATATGTTTTCCCAAATAGTTGCTTCTCTTTGTATCTTGATACTGTTTTCCTTAGCCATGCAGAAGCTTTTAATTTTGATGAGATCCCATTTGTGTATTCTTTCCTTTATATCCCTTGCTCTAGGGGACATATCAGTAAAAATATTGCTGCGTGAAATATCTGAGATTTTCCTGCCAATGCTCTCCTCTAGGACTTTAATGGTTTCCCGGCTTATATTTAAGTCTTTTATCCACCTTGAATTTATTTTGGTGTATGGTGTAAGTTGGTGCTCGAGTTTCATTTTTTTGCATGTGGCTTCCCAGTTCTCCAAACACCATTTGCTGAAGAGGCTATCTTTACTCCATTTTATGTTACTGCCCCCTTTGTCGAATATTAATTTACTGTAGAGGTTTGGGTTTATTTCTGGGCTCTCTGTTCTATTCCACTGGTCTATGTGCCTGTTTTTATGCCAGTACCAGGCTGTTTTGATTACAGTGGCCTTGTAATACAGTTTGATATCAGGTATTGTAATCCCTCCTACTTTGCTCTTCTTTCTCAAAATTGCAGCTGCTATTCGTGGTCTTTTGTAGTTCCATACAAATTTTTGAAGTGTTTGTTCTATGTCTGTGAAATATGCCATCGGCACTTTAATAGGTAATGCATTAAATCTGTAAATTGCTTTGGGTAGTATGGACATTTTGATGATGTTAATTCTTCCAATCCATGAACACGGTATATGTTTCCATTTGTTTGTGTCTTCCTTGATTTCTGTCTTCAGTGTTGTGTAATTTTCTGCATACAAGTCTTTAACCTCCTTGGTTAGGTTTATTCCCAGATATTTTATTTTTCTTTTTGCTATATCCAATGGGATTTTTTTCTTGATTTCTGCTTCTGCTGTTTCATTGTTAGTATACAAAAATGCCTTTGATTTCTGGATATTGACTTTGTAACCCGCTGTTTTGCCAAATTCATTTATTAGTTCGAGCAGTTTTTTGGTAGAGTCTATAGGATTTTCNCACTGTTGGTGGGATTGCAGACTGGTACAACCACTATGGAAAGCAGTATGGAATTTTCTAAGAAAACTAAAAATGGACGTGCCTTTTGACCCAGCAATTCCACTGCTAGGAGTATATCCTAAGAATCCTGAAACACCAATCCAAAAGAACCTATGCACCCCAATGTTCATAGCAGCACGATTTACAATAGCCAAGAGTTGGAAGCAACCTAAATGTCGATTGGTCGATGACTGGATCAAAAAACTATGGTACATTTACACAATGGAATTCTATGCTGCAGAAAGGAAGAAGGAGCTCCTACCCTTTGCAACATCATGGATGGAACTGGAAAGCATTATGCTGAGCGAAATAAGCCAGGCAGTGAAAGACAAATACCTTATGATATCACCATTAACAGGAATGTAAACAACAAAACAAAGCAAGCAAAATGTAACCAAAGACACTGAAATACAGAACATGCTGACAGGGTCCAGAGGGTAGAGGGGAGAGAAGCACAGAGTAAAAGGGGATGGACTCACATAAAAAAGTATGAAGGACACGTGGACAATAATTAAGACGGGGGGCAGAGATGGGAGGGGGTGTGGAGCACTGGGGGGGGGCAGGGCTGGGAATACAAGAAAGAAAACTGTACTTGAGCAAAAGTTAAATTAAAAAAAAGATGGAAAGTTAATCTTTCACCTCTTGAAATTCTGAATCTCTAATGTTTTATGACTTTCCCCCCACACTTTTACTTCTTTGCTTTTGTACCAGATTCCCAGACACATAGAAGATCAAAAGCATCAATCCTATCATATGACATACCCTGAAAAATAAACAGGTAAAGAAAGATACATAAAATACTGACCTCTTTTAAATGTGGAATTTAAAAGACAATGCTTAGTAAAATAGCATCATACTTAATGCGGATAAAAAAATTCTATCATGATGATTATTTGGTGATACAAAAAATAAAATTATAAGAATCAAAATTCTGAAATAAAAGTGGTCATTAAAAAGCCAGAGAAAAATACATAGTCAATGCTTAACCTAAAAACCAGTAATTAAGGGTGCATACTCACTCTTTTTCTATGGTTGACTTTTGGCTTCTTAGAGGACTCACTGGGATCTTCACTACTGGGTGGGAGGAGAAAATTAAAGAACAGAAAGTTTACTCAATATACTCAGAATAAAATTAACCATTCTGATAAATGATAGAGGGAGAGGAAATTAAATCTTTAGTTTCTAAGAAAGTTTTATATCATGTATGTTTGTTCTTTATTTTTATTTACCTAATTCTCATTAATAGTCCAAAATTAGTAGTATGTCCAGTACTTTCACTTGTGCTGATCCACATATGTTATGTCTGAGAGTCAAAATAAAGCAAAGAAAGGCTACTGGCCAGGTAGTTCCCACATTATTCACCTCTCCTAGCCAAAACCTTAAAATGAATCTTTATTTCCAAATTATATATTTAAATATTGCTTAAATGTTTCTGAACTGTTGACAGAGCTTGTCCAAAGAGTTAAAAAGATTGGCAGTAATATAAAAGCTATAACTTTTGGATTCTGCACAAAATCTTCCTCATATTAGCTTTCCATAGCAACTGAAAGTAGTAAAATGATGCTTGAATAAGGACAGCCCTCATTCATTAGGATACTGTTGACCCAGACAGAGCAAGTAATCTATTACATTAGTTAGCTGTCTTATTAGAAAGCAGAAAGCAGAAATCAGAAAGCAGAGGATAACTATAGCTTTTATGAAAGCAGATGTAGTGAAAAGGAAGAGTTGTAAACATATGAGAATGTAGGTATACTTAGTATATTCATTAAGGAATATTTTCAAAGATATACTGCCATCTTCATTTCTCTTATCCAGTCTATCAGTGTGCCATAAAAAATAACTTCTTTAATATTACAGCATCGGGTACCTGTCCAATGAGTATAGTGATTAAAATTTCTAGATACTAAGTTAATAATATTTAAATACCTAAAGTTTATGGATATGCTATTTTTTAGTGCGATGTTTTTTTTATCTCTTGTAACAGGTGAGGAAAACTGCTGCCATGCTCTTCCTACTACCATTTAAAATCTGCTGATGCTTTGATTTTAGCACAATCCCAAGAACATTGTAATTGAGGTGAAGCAAATAATGATGTACTCAGGCTGATGAGAGATAGTACAATGTATATTTGAATAGCATGGACTTAGGAGGTAAGTTAGATGGATTTGCACTTGAATCTTGGATCTGTCAGTTACTACCTATATAACTTTTTACATCTTACCTACTCTGTGTGTTTGGATTTATTTAGCTGAGGGTGAAGTAATAGTAGTCTTTACATCATAGAGTTCTTATGAGGATTAAATAAAATAGTTTATTCAAAACTTTTTCAAAGTATCTTACACATAGTTCAATAAAGGTTACATATAACATTTATATCAACCAAGATTTTATATCATTGAATTTTTCATTGTCTACTATATATTAAACCCTCATTACCAGGAACTAGATAAATTCTTTTTAAATTTGTATTTATTATGCTTATTTTCATAGATTAGAAAACTCAGACCCAGATATTTTAGATAACTTACCTGAAGACACATAGCTAAAAGTAAGAGTATTGAATAAAAGTCTCTTTTATCCCAAATGACATACTTTCCCCATTGTACATATTGCTTATTACATTAATATTTATTATAATTATGATTAATATCTTGGTGAGGAAAGAGGTAATTCAGTTGGGAATTTGCTAACTCGTTCTCTAAAATAAAATAGCAATATATTCAAGATGTCAAGATTAGGCCATTTCCAGGAACAACTGTCATGATAGGTCAAAGCCAATATTACCATGTTCTACCATTGCCAACATAATTGTATGATTCTATAGACTTTGTTTCTTGTTATTCACAAAAAATCAATGGATCTGGTTTTCATAGTTTAACAAAATAGAGCGTATGTGATCAATATGAATTGAGGTGCACTTTTAAGTGTATAATCAAAATGTTTTTGAGCTTAAGGAATGTTAGTGTGTCACATTGATTCAATCACCATCCTGAAATGTTCTATTAAAACACTTTAAAGCATAATTTAGAAAAATGAAAGATACCGGTACTAGAAACAACAGGTATAGCAGCAAACATATTTTGGGACTGACATAACAATGGTGAAAGAACATGTAGCTGCCAAAAAATCATGGCAGTTTGAGCCTGTAAAATTCTTTTATTAGCTGTCTTTGCAGTATCCAGAAGGGTAATTAGGGATTTGAGCAGCATCACACAGGGTAATAGAGGGGGCCAGGAAGAACTGCTGCATAGCACAATAGCATGTGCCAGTCAGAGGAAGGTTGTGCATTCAGTTTGAAAAATCAATGAAAGGAAGAAAATGCTATTAGTGCCTGTGATTGTTGGAGGCCTGACTTCAAGGTGATGGGTGAATCAGAATCAAGTTGCTGTGAACCAAGAAAAGGCTCACAAATCTTTACTTCTAGAAATACCATTTTATACCTATCCTGATATTCTGATCTACAAAATTTCAAAGGGACTCTGAATTATATAGGTACCCAGTTTTTAAATTGGCAGGTATTTCCACCATGGGGCCCCATGGGTGCTCTGGTATAGCCTTCTAAACCACTATTCATATCGGACTATGTACAAGCTATAAAACTTAAAGAAATGTTTGCCAATAATCCAGATGAAATGATTAATAAAATTAACCAAAAATAATAACAAAATTATAAGAATGCATTTATTCTGTTTTTTTCAGTAAGTAGTTATTAAATACTTGACATATGCACAAGCTACTAAACAATGTGCAAGAGATACTAAGAACTCTGTTATGTAGTCTTAATCTGAAGAAACTGA
This sequence comes from Sturnira hondurensis, assembly GCF_014824575.4. Taxonomy (NCBI): domain Eukaryota; kingdom Metazoa; phylum Chordata; class Mammalia; order Chiroptera; family Phyllostomidae; genus Sturnira; species Sturnira hondurensis. Next base: position 151,367 of record NW_028077829.1, read on the forward strand.
GGAAAAGTAGATTATGTTGCAGAGGTTTAAATTGTGAACATAAGAATGATGAGTGTCTTGGCAAAATGTACATGTAAATGACAGTGATTCAGTGGTTGAAACTCACTTAAATGCTCTGCATCTTAGTTTCCTTGTTTGAACAATTCTCATTTTTAATTTGAAGTAGTTGTCAAAATTAAAATTTTACATATATATGAAAGTCACTCCCTTCTCTGGAAGATGAAATAGATATGTTTCTTGCTCCTGCTAACTTCAACTAAAAATACTGGGTATTATATATAAAATAAATATAAGACTACTTTGAAAGATACAGACAGAGTCTGGCTAGAAGTTAAATAACACTGACCAGGGAGATCAAACCCCAAGAAAGAATGTTAGGAACTTTCCCAGTTTCTTTTTTTTATATTCATTATATATCCTAGCCTTGCAACTAAGGAAGGTAGCAAGTTAGAAATGCCAACAGGCACAGACAAAAAGAGCCAAAGTAAAATCTTGCTCCCCATGATCAAAGGGCCAGAAAAGAGGAAAACTGGGAAAACAGACAACTTTTTAAAATAAACACTCTGCTGCAGTAAACCATCCATTAAAAATGTCTCTACACCCACCCACGACATCAAAGGTTAAGTGGGGATCCTTGGCTTCCACCCTTACTAAACTGTAACAAGTTTCCCTAACATGTAGGCAGGTATGGTGCCAGAAAAGTTCAAGGAGTCGGTTTGGATTTTTATCCTTGACAAGTGGTGTTGAGCTCCAGTCCCAGAAGTGTCAGTGAAGAGTACATTGAAAATATGATCTTATACTACCACCTGGCAATAACAAGGTACCCAGCAACTCCGTGCAAGGGTAATTTTTGGAGATGACTTATGGACTGTCAGGACTTTTACCCTAATCCGGAGGTAATAACACTCGCCTTTAGTGTTATTAGTGGAGGTTACAAAAGGAGAAATAATTAGGTACTCTACTTCACAATCCAGGGAAGTATCCATAGAGGCCCAGTGGCAAATTGAAACTCTTTCTCTCACTCAAAAAGAACATCTCCCCTCCCTAGGTGTCCACGGAGGCTGAATAACACACTATAGATGTCTACCCATACCTGGCAATAAGGAGGCAGTGCCACCCCTCCTGCCACAGGAGAATCAGAGAAACCTATCTAAAATGAAAGTTTAAATAAGATCCAGAATATCACAACACAATACACAAGAGACTAATATGTTTATCAAAAATCATTTATCATGTGAAGAACTAGGAAAATCTAAACTTAAATGAAAAAATAAAATCAATGGATATCTTCACTAAGATATAGAATTATGGGAATTATTTGTCAAACATTTTAAAGAAGTTATCATAAAAAGCTTCAACAAAAATTTGTATAAACACTTGAAACAAAGGAAAATATTAAAATTCTCAGTGAAGAAATAGAGGATGTAAGGAAGAAACAAACATAAATTTTAAAAATAAAAAAAACGATAAAATTCAGTGGATGAGCTCAATAGCTGATTTGAGGGGACAAAGGAAAATGATCAGTAAACATTCATATAGAACAATATACAAATTACTCTATATAAACAACAGAAAGAAAATAGACTTAAAATACATAAATCAACAGAACCTCAGACACTACCAAAAAAGTTATAACATTCATGTCATCAGAGACCTAGAAGGAAAAAAGAAAAGGATGGGTGGAAAATTTCCCAAATTTGTCAAGAGTTGTAAATAAGTGTCCAGAATCAAAAAGCTGAGCAAACTCCAAACAAGATAAATACAAATACAGTATAAATAAATCCACAACATAGCACATCATACTCTGAAAATGTAAGACAAACAAATTCTGAAAGCAGCCAGTGAAAAATAACACCGTAGTATAGAGGAGAGATCATTTGAATGACAGTGGATTTTTTTCAAAAATTATGTAGGCTGGGAAGATATTGCATAAAACTTTTCAACTGCTGAGAGAAGAGGACTATCAACCCAGAATCCTATACCTGATGAAAAGATTCATCACACACTAATTACAAACATAAGGAAGACAACAAGTGATATCACTACAAACTGGAAAACATTTGACAACTTATGTGAAATGAATTAGTTCTGCAAAAAATACAAACTAGCACAATTCATAAAAAATATATAATTTGAATAACCCTATAAACATAAAGGATGTTAAATTCATAATTTAAAACTAGTCAAAAAAGAGATATCCAGGCCCAGATGGTTACAATGGAGAATTCTACCCAAAATTTAAATTAGACTCAACATGATTGGATAAAGAAAATGTGGCACATATATACAGTGAAATACTAGTCAACCATCAAAAAAGATGAAATACTGCCATTTGCAACAAAATGGATGGATCTTGAGAATAAAAGCTAAAAATCATATGATTTCACTCATCTGTGGGATATAAAACTGAAAGCAACAAGTGAACAAATAAGACATACAAACAATCAAAAACTCATAGATACAGACAACAGGATGGTGGTTACCAGAGGGGAAGGGGGAGTAGTAAAAGATAAAGGGGACCAAAAAAATCACAACAGAAGGAGATTTTTCTTGACAGATAATGTATTACAGAGGTTTACACTTGAAACCTGTATAATTTTATTAACCAATATCACCCTCAACAAATTTAACTTTTTTTTTAAAGTAGAACAACTCACAAAGAAAAAAATGTCTCAATTATGCATTTCACTCTGGTGAAAATTCAACTGCACTGGTTGGCAATCATTTACATTCATAATTGCCTATGAATGTAATAGGCAAATGATTGCCTATGGCAATCATAAAATACCATTTTACCTTAAGAAGAGAAAAGACATATATCATTTTTCTCCAACTAAGAAAAAAACTAGAGAGAGAAGGTTGAATGACCATAAACACCAGTAGTTTGTTTACCTCCAATAAACAAGATTAAGAAAATGAAATGAAAAAAATTTTTAAGACTTCCAAAGAACCAGGAGGTATAGGAATAAAAGCACCTAGTGAAGACCAGTTGTATAGCCGTGTTCCTTTTACCACCCACTACAGAATAATAAAAGGACAGCCAAGCTCACACAGTTTGCTGATGTTTGTCTTTCACTATCAGGAAGGGGATTGGATTGTTGCTTGGGATCTAAGAGTGAATAGTGGGGAGTAAAACATCTGAGCATGAGCCTGACTCTCAATTCAGAACAATTACCTTAAAATAAAAAGGTGATCACAGAGTCTAGCTCTACCTAAAACTATGCTATTTCATAATTTTTCAGTGTTAATATTTGTATGTATTTTATTCTAGCCTTTACATACCTACCTATCCTTGCACTCATGAAAAGTTTTTAAAAACGTTCACTATTTCTCAGTTTCTTACCCAGAACCTTAAATGGTGGGATTTTTCCATGCTTTGTCTTAACTTCCTTCTTTTCTCACTCTTCAAACTCATACTAGATCATAAGAGGCACTCTTATGTGCAGCTGAGATTTCAAGTGTGGATAGCAAATAGGTAGATTAAGAAGAGAAAGAAAGAAAATTCCAAGAAGGAACAGCATGTGAAGACAGCAAGCCATATTTGAACAAATAAATTAATCATAACAACATTAATATTTATTGAATACTTACTATGTACTAGGCATCATTCTAAATGTTTTCAATGTATTAAATTACTTATTCCTGTCAGTTTGAGGGGGGAGGGAGAGGGGTAGTGGGGGGAAAGGGGGAAAGCATCATCAAGGAACATGTATAAAGGACACGTGGACAAAGCCAATGGCAGGGTAGGACCAAGGGTGGGAGGCAGGGATGGGTGGGGTGCAGGGAGTGGCGGGGGGGGGGATGGAGAGAACTGTACTTGAACAACAGTAAAAAAAAACAAAAAATACAATCCTTCTTTTGTAAAATTATGTAAAAAAATAAATTGCTTATTCAATATATAACTAGAGACATTGAAATAAAGAACAAACTGACAATAACCAGAAGAGAGGGGGGAGAAGGATAATGGGGGAAAATAGGGGAAGGTCCACCATGGAACATGTATAAAGGGCACATGGACAAAGACAAAGGGCTTAGGTATGAGGGTGAGAGGCAGGGTTGGGTTGGACAGGGGAGGGGGGCCCATGGTGGGATGAAAAATGGAGACAACAGTATTTAAACAACAATAAAAAATAAATCAGTTATGCAGAAAAAAATAAATAAAATGCATATGCATGCATTGGATTGATAAAAATATAATTAATTGCTTATTTCTAACAGCCATATGAGAGAAGTATTACTTTATCATCTCCACTTACATGTCAATAAGGTGGGACACAGAGAAGTTAGGAAACTTGCCTAAATTATGCTGCTGGTCAATGGGGGAACCAGGATCTTAACCTAAGTAGCCCGGCTCCCAAATCTGACTACTATGCTAGGGTTCACTGTGGCTCCAGCACTGGGAATGAGGGAAGAATGGTGGGAAAAGAGCTTGAATAGGTCAGTAAGGCCTGCAAAGGCCATTTCAAAAGTATAAACCTTGTACCTCTCCCTCATTTCCAAATGCCATGCAGTCCCCACTTCATGCTGCTAACTCCTACTCATAGTTCAGCTCTAGGTTTACATTTGATTCCTTCAAGGAAGCTCTCCCTAACCACCCCAGGTTTGATTAAGTTTCCATTGTTGCACATCCATAAAACTTTTTATACTACTTATTTTCCTAGCTAATTTCTCTTATGCTCTGAGACTCAATAGAAATTTCATCTCAGGGGAGCTTCCCCTGATCCTCTCCCACATAGATTCTACTTCGCAGCAACAACCTTCTTCCCATTTACACTCAGGTGCTCAGTGTCTGTTCCTGACTCAGTACTCATTTCATTGAGGTGGAGATCTAGTGTGGGTCATTCACCACATTATCACCAGCACCTAAATCATAATATAGAGCAAACATTAAATAAATGAAGTTCAACTACAGTACTAGTAGTAGTAAATTACTAGTAAACTAGTAGTAAACAACATAGTTGTCATCATTAATGAGTGTCTAATATGTGCCAGGCATATAGATTGTATTCATGAGGCATTAATAATCTTCCTAATTACCCAGCAAGGGGATGTTATGAATTCACTATTAAAAGAGAATAAAATGATGCTTAGAGAAAGTGATTCCTTAGATTAATAATAAAAGTAATGATTTCCAATAATTTAGTGCTTATGTCCCATGCCCCTAGCTAAATATTATTCTCCTAAGATACCTAGAACAAAGAAATTGCTATTGTCAGTTTACAGATGAAGGAACTGAGGCTCAGAAGGCTGATAGTAAGACTATCTGCCTAAGATCATACATTTGTACATACAAGAACAAAAATGAAGCTAGAGATCTCCAATACTGAAACCCAGGCTCTTTCTACTGTATAACTGTTCTTACTCTTCTATTATGAAAGGTGCTTAACAAGATACTTTGTGCTGATCAAAAGTGTTTACTGGCAGTTAACTTTTTGATTTGCTTCTTCTTTTATTCTTCTAATCAAAACATAATTAATGAATTAATATGATGTCTTTGGTAAATAATTTCAAGATACACACATATCTGACAATTTTTTAAAAAAATAAGTGTTCATTGTTTCAAACAAAAAAGACAGTGGTTTCTGGAGTACAAGACCACTTTTCTACTGTGAAACTCAAATTTGCAATTTGAAGTCTTCTTGAAGAGTTCAGGTCTCCCAACCAGTTAATCTTTAACAATAATATTTAATAATAATTATTTATTTGTCATAAATTTATTCAGCTACATTAATTTCTTTATGAAATGCTATTTGCAGGCAATAGTGTAGTAAAGGTAAATATCATAGTATGGTATTAATGTTGTTCATAACAACATCAGCAAAAGTATTGATAAAATATATTGTGATTAAGTTTATCATATCTCAGATAGATGATCACCTAATTATCATTTCCAAAGTCCTTGCAATGTTTAATTTAGCCTTATATATTTTTATTTTTTTATTTTTTTAAAGATTTTATTTATTTATTTATCTTTAGAGGGGAAAGGAGAGAGGGAGAGAAACATCATGCCTTTGGGTGTGTCCCCTGCTGGGAGTTGGCCTACAGGGAACCGGCCTGCAACCCTGGCATGTGCCCTGACTGGGAAGCGAACCGCGATCCTCTGGTTCGCAGGCCTGTGCTCAATCCACTGAGCTACACCAGCCAGGGCTAATTTAGCCTTATATATTTTTAAATGACAACTAAAATAAATCATCTTGCCAGAACACTAATAATGAAACAAGAACATCCACTGTCTTAAATAAAATTCAAATGAGAAAAAAGATTTTACATTTTTAGTATATCACAAATGAATTAAAGCAAATGACACAAAAACATGCTTTTTATTAGAACTTTATCTTCAAACCCATTTTATAGGAAAATATGTGTTCTTTAAGTCAAGAATGACAATAATAGAGGTGCCAATTAGTAAGTATTTCCAATTAAACTAGCAATGATATATACATCAAGAGGAAATAAAGGCTAATTAAAGTAAAAACAGATCTTACCAGGGAAAAGGGACAACATGCATTTTTTTAATCTATTTACCATTGGTATGAGTATAACATCAAAGATTAAGGCATTTGAATTTGAAGCTCTGAATCTTAGGAAAATCTTAGGTCTCCAGATGTATTTAATTATCTCATAGTTGGTCAAGGTACATCTTGAATTACAGTGAACCCCAACTATCTGTTCACACCCACAATATCATCAGTCATAAATGCATGATGTGCAGTTGTTTTCCTAACAGCTCTCAGTTCTTTAATTAATTCTTTTATAGCCTGATCTACTAAACCGATCAATGAGACTGTAAGAGCCCAGGGGAGCTGATATGCCTTCAGCACAGCAAAATGGGTAGTTTTTGCAAAGCTCAGTATTTGATAGTTAAGATCAGGTGGAAAACTCTTGCTGAAATGAAATATTTTAAACATCTATTGACATTTGAAACTAGTTTGCTTTCTGACCTTCCATGACAGAACAAATCCAACAAGCAAATTGGAGAATAAAACTCCACTTCTGTGATAAAATGAAGTTAAGCAAAGGGAGAAGCAAAGATTCACCCTAATACCCATAGTGGCATAAATTATTTCAACTGGATTTTCTCAGGGAGGCCACTACCAAGAGATAGTGAATAAGCTCTCTGGGAAGTTTCTGAATTCCATGTGTATTATAGTGATTCTATTTAAGGTACCTAGTGTTAACAAACAAACCCTGTAGGTTTTTTGAAGTTCTTATCTTATCAAACCCTCCTGAACCACTCAAAATATTCAAAATATGTGTACACATACACACAAATTGTTTTCCTTCTCCTAATTATCATCTTTTTCTTTCTTACTCCTATGACCCTCTTTATTATAGATACTATTACTTATAAGTCATAGGAGTGTCCTTATTAGGGTAGCTATAACACATAGGTCAGTTCAACAAATATTTCCTGCTACTAGGGATCATCAGGATAGATGTTGGAGACACAGAGATAATTATAGTGGCAAAGATCTAAAGGTCATATTTAAAGTCTTCTGTTCCAGCTTCTGCAATGGTGCCAAAGTTAAAGCACTTCTGCTACAGTTCTTTAGAAAAATGTAGTTTACTAGCTTTGTACTCATGGAGCTTCCATGTCTTAGCTCAGAGGTTCGTGAAGTATTATTCCCCAAACTAACTACATCAGATGCACCTAGGAACTTGTAAGACATACAAACGCTTTGCCCCACCCATTTTCACTGAATAAGAAACTCTGAAGGTGGAGATCATCAGTGCGCATTTTATCAAACCCTCTTGAATATTCAAGTTTGTTTGTGAACCACTATCTTATCTCATAGGCTAGGCCTCTGTGGGTGGTACATCTTTTCTCTTTTATATCTCATTCACAGCCAAACAGGCTCCAGTAGCATTGGTTTTGACCCAGTTTCAGGTCTAGCTTTCTTAAGGATAAAACATGACAAGGAATAAATTCAAGTGATCCCATTCTTGAGGTGAGCTCAGCCTCAAGTTGATCTGCCAGCTGAATGCAGCCATATGAATGAACCCAGGTTAGACCTACAGAATAATTGCCCAAGCAACATACAAAATCATGATATATAACTTCCGACCAAGATGGAGGTATAGGTGGAAACACTGTGCCTCCTCCCACAACCAAGTGTAAAGACAACAAAGTTTTAGTAACAAAAATGTAACCAAAACAGACAAAAAAATTGAACTGTACAGAAGTCTGAAAGCAATGAACCATTTATCCAGACCAGTAAAATGAGCAGGGTCAGTGCCTGGAGAGCAGGGTCCCACAGGAAAAAGTGGCCAGACCGACCCAGACATGCAGGCAGTGGTTGGCAGATCCCAGGCACAGGGTGGCAATGGGCAAACCCAATGAGAGTGCAAGGCGGTTGGCTGACCACGGTCACACATTCATGCGCAGATAAACCAGGCAAAAAAAAAAAATGAGCAGTGACACAGACCGCACACCCCAGGGCCCCAGCGCTGGGAATTAAAGCCTAAAAGCACCAATTGCAAAAACTTTCAGAGGTCGAGGTGCCGGGAGAGGCTCCCAGGCTCACAGAGAGTTCCTTGGAGAGACCCACAGGGTCCTGGAGAGTATGCAAGCCCACACATCTGGGAACCGGCAGCAGAAGGGCCCAATTTGCTTGCAGGAAGCAGCAGAAGGGATTGAAATCTGAGAGAGACCATGGAAAAAGCGCCATTGTCCCTCTCTGACCCTGCCCCCACATACAGCAAAACAACCCAGCGAATGGGTCATTCCACCCTAGTGAACACCTAAGGCTTCGCCCCTAATATATAATAGGCACAAATAGACCAAAACGTATGGGCTCAAGAAGAAGAACAGAGCCAATACTTCTAAGCGACCAAGAGATAGCCAACCTATCAGATGCACAGTTCAAAATACTGGTGATCAGGATGCTCACAGAACTGGTTGATTTAAATCACAAATTAGATGAACAAATGAAGACTAAACTAATTGAAATGAAGGGAAATGCACAGGGAATCAATAGTGATGGAAAGGAAACTGAGACTCAAATCAAGGGAGTGGACCAGAAGAAAGAAAGAAACAACCAAACAGAAAAGAATGAAGAAACAAGAACTCAAAGAAATGAGGAGAGGCTTAGGAACCTCCAGGACAACTTTAAATGTTCCAATATCTGAATTATAGGGGTACCACAGGGGAAGAGGAAGAGCAACAACTGGAAACATATTTGAACAAATAATAAAGGAGAACTTCCCCAGTCTGGCAAAGGAAATAGAATTCCAGAAAATCCAGGAAGCTCAGAGGGTCCCAAAGAAGTTGGACCCAAGAAGAAACACACCAAGGCACATCATCATTACATTAACCAATATTAAAATGAAGGAGAGGATCCTAGAAGCAGCAAAAGATAAGGGGACAGTCACCTACAAAGAAGTACCCATCAGACTGTCAGTGGATTTCTCAAAAGAGACCTTACAGGCAAGAAGGAGCTGGAAAGAAGTATTCCAAGTCATGAAAGAGAAGGACCTACATCCAAGATTGCTCTATCCATCAAATCTTTCATTTAGAATGGAAGGACAGATAAAGTGCTTCTCAGATAAGGTCAAATTCAAGGAGTTCATCATCACTAAGCCCTTATTATAGGAAATGTTAAAGGGACTTATCTAAGAAAAAGATAAAAAATATGAACAGTGAAAGGACAGCAAACTCACAGTTCTTAACAACCACACCTAAAACAAAAGCAAACTAAGCAGACAGATAGATCAGGAGTGGAGCCACAGAAATGGAGATCACATAGAGGGTTAGCAACAGGGAAGTGGGAGGAAAAGAAGGGGGGAGAAGGTACAGAGAATAAGTAGCATAGATGGTAGGTAGAAAATAGACAGGGGGAGGGCAAGAATAGTATGGGAAATACAGAATCTAAAGAACTTGTCACTCATGGTCATAAACTAAAGGGGGGATGGTGGAGGAGGGGTGTGCAGGGTGGAGGGGAATGAAGGCAAAGAAATGGGACAACTGTAATGGCATAATCAATAAAATATATTTAAATAATCAAGATATAAAATAACATGTTCTTAAGCCACTAAGTTTTGGATTATATTTAAGGCAGTGATAACTAAAACCTGGTACCTGGACTATATACTGAAGAACATGAGGGAACTATTGGAAAGGTTTTAAGATAGAGAGTAACAGGATCAGATTTCCATAGGTACTCTAGCTACTGTATAGAAGAAAGGATGGAGAAGGAAAATGGGCAAAGGGATTAGTAAATATATGCACAAATATTGACCCTGAATCAGAGCTGTATGTGTCATTTACTCTTGATTGCATTACATAATATCAAGGTGCTTTTATAACTCTTAATAACTGGAAAACTATGAGATAAGTTCATAATATTTGAAAAGGCAGGAAAGAGCATGTTTGGCCCATTTAATAAACTGTTTGCATCTTTCCTTCAGTTAGGCCACTTAAGTAACTATACAATTCTTACTGTGATATAATGTGCCCTATACCCATCTGTGTCTTCAAAGGCAAGGTGCACACACTTTGTCGGCATAATGATCTCACAACCACAGTAAAGGAATTGCTTGATTTTTTCTCCACAGTCTACAGATTTTCATTACCCGCTTCACATAATCTATATGTGATTTTAGGGTTAAGTATATATACTCAATGAGTTACTGTTTATCATAATTTAATTGTTAAAATCAGTTTCTGGTAACATGAGGGAGAGTATAGTAGAAGGAATAATAGTAATCTAGTCTAGACAAGAAATATATCATTATGAATAAGAGCAGAGGCCCTGAAATTAGACAAACCAAAGTTTGGATCTTAAGTCTACATTAAAAAGAAACTGTGTTACCTTGGGCAACATAATCCTGTTTTAAGGCTTCATTCCATATGTGTGAAAGAGTTAATAATGAGATAATGTACCTTAAAGTATATCAGCACAGTGCCTGGAACACAGGATTTAGTAGATAGCATGTGATATTGAGAATTGTCTCTGGCAACATACAGCATTGAGCAAATCATTTCTCCACTTTGGGCCTTAATAACATTGTCTGTAATCTGAGGGGTTTGTGACCCTACAAGCAACACTGCTTTAGAAATCTAAAAATATTTTTTGGAAAATTTTCTAAATTTTAATTGTTCCAAGATAAAGTGCAGCATTTTGCCTTTCACAATAATTTGCCATGTGAATAACAAGAGAAAGATAGAAACAAGTATAACTGGGACATTTTAAAAGCTTTTTCAAGTTCATTTTTTAAAGTTTTACAATTTTTATTGAAAATATGAATATATCTCCTGACTGTTTCTTTGAAGTATAGTGTTATTTACTGTGTTTCAAGAATTGTTTTGTGTTAGACATAATTTTCTCTTCTAGAAAAGGTAGTGGCAAGTCTTAAACTTTATACTCAACAAGTTGCTCTTCAGAAATTTTCCTTATCTACTCTTACTGATATCAAAGTCAGATGCCTAATCTAAAATTCCCAGATTCATTCTAGCTTCTTAAAAAAAGGATTAGTAGTCAGCAACCATCCAAGCCATTGCCTGAGAAAGCTGATTGTAATAATATGTTGCATCTTTCTGTTAGGAGTCCAGCTGGGTCCCTCTATAGAACTTAATAATGGAGGCCATCTGATGCTCACACATTTTTTGAAATTTAATTTCTTAAAGTCACTTTCAATAGACTTGTTGCTCTATGAAATATCAATTCTCTACATCAAAATACTCACATATGGGCAGTTTTTCCTGAACCCTTATGCATGGAACATCTACATGTCTGTGGTATCTGTCAATGACACAGATGACCACATAATTCCAAGAACTGGGCCACACATACAGGTTATTGTATGACAAAAATAGAGAGCAATAAAAAAATAGTGCCCTAATCTATAGAATATTCTGCAGTGATATAGGGCTGAAATTATCTCTTTCTGAAAGATAGTTGTTTATTTCTTTGTTTATTCATTCATTTATTTTTCTAAAACACATATCTGATTGTGCCACTACCTGCTGAAGCATCTCAATCCCTTTGCCTTTGCCCCCAGTTCCAGTATTATCAGCACAACTATTTCCTATGTGATAGAATCAAAACTCATTAGTAATGATCTAAAAAGTTTTCCTCGTCTCTTCCAACCTACTTTCTAACTTCAATATTTGCCAACATCTCTAATCTCCATCCTCACACAGATTCACCACTCTATTCTCCACAAATTTCCCAATGCATTTGCATATGTTCTTCCCTTTGCTCATTGAAATGAGTCCTGCTCTGCTGTTTTTCATGATTGCCCTAGAAAGTTATGTGAACAATTTTGTGCTCTAACATATTATGTACACTTCTCTACAATGACCTTTATAACTAGTTGAAATTGTCTGTTATATGTATGTATTTATTGTTTGGGTAACAAAGAATATATCTTATTTATCTTGGTGTCCCCAGCAACATTGGTAACCACTAATGAAATCACAAAAAATCCAATATAAATTATAATTGTTCATGAATAGCATCAAGCTAGGGTTTATGAGAATATAAAGAGGTAAGTACCAGGTAAGAATCAATCATGGAAATAAGTCAAATAGAATGATAATTACAGATGAGTAAATAAGACCAATATAGAGGGATATGGTCAAAAGTCAGAAGTTGGGCCCTGGCTGGTGTAGCTCAGTGGATTGAGCATGAGCCTGCGAACCACATGATCATGGTTTGATTCCCAGTCAGGGCACATGCCTGGGTTGCTGGCCAGTTCCCAGCAGGGAACTCATGAGAGGCAACCATACATTGATGTTTCTCTCTTTCCTTTCCCCTCTAAAGATAAATAAATTGCTTTTTAAAAAAGTCAGAAGTTGGAACAACAATTTCTTAAACCTGGACATTAACCACAGAGACATTTTATACCCTTAACACAAATTTACTCAACATGGGTCATACACCTAAATTCAAAATGCAAAACTATAAAATTCCTAGAAAGTATCATAAGAGAACACCTGGGCAACCTTGAGTATGACAATGACTCTAGAATACACCACCAAAGATAAGATTCATAAAATAAATAATTAACAAACTAGACTTAATTAAAAGTAAAATCTTCTGCATTGTGAAAAGAATTGGAAGATTAGCCACAGATGGAGAAAATACGTGTCTTTGCAAAAGACATATCTGATAAAGGACTATTATCTGCAAAAGGAAAAACCAATTTAAAAAATGGACCAAGGACCTTAACAGACACTTCAGAAAAAGAGATATACAGATGTCAAATAAGCATATGAAAAGTTGTCCATTTTATACTTGGGGATATGCAGGTGAAAACAACATACCATTATATACACCTATTAAAATGGCCACATGCAGAACTCAAATACCACTGACAATACCATACACTGGCAAAGATGTGGAGCATTGGGAACTCTCATTCATTACTGGTGAGAAGGCAAAATGGTACAGCCACTTTGAAAGACAGTTTAGTGGCTTCTTATAAACTAAACATACTCTTGCCATATGGTCCAGTAATCATGCTCCCTGGTTGTCTGCATAAAGGAGCTGACTGCTTATATCCATTCAAAAACCTGCACATATATGTTTATAGCAACTTAATTTATAATTGCCAAAACTCGGAAGCAACCAAGATGTACTTGATTATGTGAATTATTTACTGTGATTGATACATGCAAATAATACAATTATTATTTAGCCCTGACAAGAAATGAGCTTTCAAATCCTGAAGAGACATGGAAAGACCTTAAATGCTTATTACCACATAAAAGAAGCCAGTCTGAAAAGGCTACATAATGTATGATTACAACTATATAACATTCTAAGAAAGGCAAAAGTGTGGACACAGTAAAAAATTAGTGGTTGATAAGGGTCAGAATCATGGAGAGGGATGACTAGGTGAGGACATGCAGAGGATACTGAGGGCAGTGAAAAGATTCTATTGTATATGATACTATAATGGTGGATACATGTCATTATACATTTATCCAAACCCATAGAATATGCAACACCAAGAATAAGTCCTAATGTAAACTAGGGAGTTTGGGTGATAATGATGTGTCAGTGTAGGTTCATGAACTGTAACAAATGTAGCACCCTGATGGGGGATGTTGATAACAAATACCTACAATATAACACTAAAATAAACCTTATCATTGATTGAATCCCAGGATTTGATATTTTAAAACATTGTTTTAGTACAAAATATTGTTACAGTGATTAATAATGGCTATAAATAAACTATGCATAAAAGTTATCATATTTTTATTAGTTCCCTTATAAATGACTGAAGGAATCCTTTCTTCCTGGTTTATATTATGTATTTGTTTTCTTATGTAATGTGATTATATGATGAAATGTTTCTTTCTGCTATATAGCACATTATACAAAATTACTCCTCTGAGCCCAGCCCTTATCTGAGAACAGAGCAGCATTACAGAGGCTTAGTTTAATAACTTCATTCTCTCAGAAGATTCAGATTATATGGTGAGGGATAATTAATCACCTTGAGGACTCTGTAGCTTTAAAAAAGTCCTTAAAATGTACACATCATCACTTCGGGTGCCTTTGGTACATTAAAAACTGTTGTCATTTATCTGCATCCTGAGAAAGGTGGTCTCAGAAACAATGTATTTCTCTGATGCTCTGTCTCTTGGGAGATCCTCATGTTTATTGTCTTAGTTTCTGGAGCTCAATGAAGAATATCTCCATTTTCGATATACAAGTATAATGCTCTCCTTGGTTTAGAACATAATATTGTGTCTGATTTCAGAATAAGGGGATTTTGTCTGGTGTGAGGCACTTATGTTTAAGTGGTTGAAAGTCGTACTGAAACACTGACTCAAGGCTTGTACTAAGCCTGACCTGCTCTACCTCCACTAAAGTGTGTTGCCGCTGTCACCAGAGAAGCTGACATGCAACTTTGCTATATGACCTGTCCTTCCACCTCCTTTCCAAAAAGTAGAAGGAAATAAAAATTTCTTGAAACTCTTGATGATCTATTGTCAACACAGACATGCATAAATGAATACTGACTGCTCTGTGTTGTAAAAGTTGTCTCCATTGTACAAAACAAGGAAACTGAGGTACAGAAAGGTAAAACATGTAAAGACTCATTTTCCCTAGTTCACATGGCTGCAAGGTGGTGGAATTAGGTATGTAACTAGTCCTTGCTGGCTCCAAAGCACTGTTCATCTTCAAGTGCATCTCACTAACCAACTACTTATATAAGATGTCTGAGAGAAAGCCTAGAAGTTCACAAATGTTCAGTGTGGGGCAGGGAAGGAGGTAGAAGTAATTAGCTCCCAGCTTCTTTCAGTATCTTCTTGTAAATTTGTGGACAAACTTCTGTTAATTTTCGTGGTTTTCTTTTCTGTCAATATATTTTATTGATTATACAATTACATGGTTTTCTATTCCACATACAAACTATTTATTTTCCTGTGTAAATTACTTTAAAAACTTACATGAATACTGTGAATAATTAGCTTTTACAGCTTCCTTTTTGAGTTTCAAAGGACTCCACAACCATTAATTAATTACCTACATCTGGAAGGCAAGACAAGAATTATTACCTTCATTGAACCAAAGGAAACTGAGAGGTCGAGCATTTCCTTGAGGTCCCCACAGCAACCAAATGATGGAGTGAGTCAATAATTGAAAAGAATACTTCCTAATTTCAACTCTATATTTAGGCATTGTTTTTTTTTATTTTCTGGTATAAAAAAGGCACTGCTGCTAATGATACTGAGCTATTATTTTTGCCTTCCACTCAGAGGAAGATGTGTATATTAGAGACAAGAAAGGAACAGAAAGATAAAGAGAAATGGGCACAGAAACAACTTTTGGGAAAAAGAAATGAACTGTGTTATTTCTTGGTGCAGTGTGGGGGTGAGGGTATAATAGGGAACTTTGTGGAAGAAGGGAAAGCTCAAGATAAACAGGAGAAAAGCAACCAGGCCAGTAGGCCAGACTTTTCTTCACACTCCAGGTCCTACTACCTTGCAGACTAGTACTGGATTGGCCAAAAAGTCTGTATGTTTCCTTTTTTTCATAGAATAAAAGACACATTTTTCATTTTCACCAATGACTTTATTGATTTGGATATTTTGAGTATTTCGGCTATTTCCCGTGATTGGCTTCTAATGGGTAGAGGCCAGGGGTGCTGCTAAGTGTCTTCCAATGCATAAGATAGCCCCATAGCAGAAAATTATTTGGCCAAAATGTCAATATAGTTATTGCTAAAAACCTTTCCCCCTTTTCCACCTATTATCCCCCCCATCTCCCTCCTGTTTACTGTCTGTTCATTCTTAATTTCAATGTCTCTGGTTATATTTTGCTTGCTTGTTTGTTTTGTTGTTTAGCTTCTGGTTAAAGGTGAGATCATATGGTATTTGTCTTCTACCACCTGGCTTATTTCACTCAGCATAATGCTCTCCAGTTCCATCCATGCTGTGGCAAAGGGAAAAGAAAAATGCTAAATTGTACTTCATTAAATGTGGAGGTGACTTTTCCCTCAAGTCCCCCCATCTGCCACAGATGAAAGTAAGCATGACAAGACATGATCTGCTTTGGGAGGAGAGGTGGCTGATCCCTCAAAAGGGAAGGGCGGTGAGCAGTGGCTAGTTTCTCAGGGGAAAAAGGCCTCAAGCCCCTTCCTCCAGGGGCTTTTATTGGGTTGTAATACACAGGAATACAGGGAAGTAAGGGTGTAAATTTAGGGTATATTTCTCTCCAGGGTAAATGTTATCTACTGTTTGAAAGGTCAAACAGTAGATAACATTTCAAAGAAATCTGAGGGCTTTGTCTGAGACAGAGTCTGTTAGAAACAGAGTTTTGCAAAAACTTTAGGGTTCCCTGCTTGGACCTTTAACCTATGAATGAAAGAACTCTTAGCAGGGCAGGTTTCACAGGTTTTTCAGGAATTCTTTGTGATGCCAGATTTTTTCCCCCAGGATCCACTCTGGCAAGGCAAAGAGCTGCAACCCTCCCCATCAGGTATTCAGGCTTAAGGGGATTAGAACCAGAAAGTGCTTCTCCTAGAGGACATGGGGACTCAGGCTATGTCACATAGTGGGGCGGGGCAAGAGTCCATTGCTTACTCTTTGTTGCAGCCCCCCGAGTCCTTCCATGACAGCCTCCCAAGTGGTTGAGTCTGGCTTAGGTTGCTCCCCACTGTGAGGAGACTTACCTGTCATGGACTTCCAACCATGCTTCGGGGGCAGGGAGAGGAAACTGGGGCAGTGTTTGCTACCAGAGACAAGCTTTGTCTCCTGTGGGTCACATTCTGGAGGTCACTTGCTCATCCTTAGCCATGGGGAAAGTTATGGTTACAATTTCTGAAACCAGGCAGAGCAGTCCCCAACAATTAAAATTAAAAGCCTCAGCTCTGAGAAAGACACTGTTAAGAAAATAAAAAGGCAAGCCACAGAAAATGTATAACATATATGACAAAGGACTGGTATCTTGAATATATAAAGAACTCACTACACTCAACAGTAAAAAACCAAATTAACAAATGGGCAAAACACTAACAGGCAAAATTTACCAGGGAGAAAATACAACTGACACTTAAGCACATAAAAATATCTTCTACATTATTAGTAATTAGGTAAATGTGAATGAAAATTATGATGAGATAGTCCTATGCACATATTAGAATACATACGATTAATAATTATGACAGTACCAAATGCTGGTGAGAATGTAGAGAAGATGAACTTTTCATTTATTGCTGGTGGGAATGCAAAATGGTACATCCATTGAGAAAAATAGTTTGGCAGCTTATATAAAGTTGAACATGAATTTATAATATAACCCAGGAATTCCACTGCAAGAAATTTACCCTAAAGAAACTGAAAAATATGTTCATAAAAATTTGTCCCCAAATATTTATGAAGCTGCATTTGCAATCTCTAAACACTAGATATATTCTAACTGGTCTTCAAAGGGTAAATGGACAAATTGTAGTGTATCTATATGGAATACTAGACAGCAGCAAAAAAATAAACTATTGACATACATACATAAACACACAACAATTTGAATAACTGTCAAGGGAATAATGCTGAGTGAAGGAAGCCAATCTCAAAGGGGAACATAAATATAATTTTGACTATATAACATTCTTGAATATATAAAGCTATAATAATGAAGAACAGATCAATGGTTAATAGGGGTTATGGTAAAAAAGAAGATGCAACTGCAAGGAGGGAGCTGAGGGGAGTTTTAGAAGTGAGGGAATTATTCTGTATCTGATTATGTGGTGGTGACACAAATCTATAAATGTTTTAAAATCCATGGAACAGTACATAAAAACATTATCTTATATTAAATTTAAAATAAAGTGTTAAAACAGAGTTATTGGTCTTCCTCATTCAACAAGTGTCATTTAGATTTAAATGCAAATTATTTTAAGGCTGATTTTTTCATAAATTCAACTAAAATTAGTTAAACTCATGTAGGATTCATTCAGGTAATTATTACTTATATTCAACAAAACCAACCAATTAAATAAGCTTTCTTTCAAAAACTACTGAGTCATGTCAACATCTTCCACACCTCTACCATGGAGCCTCAAGCAAGAGTTATTGGTCAGGGAGGATTAATTATAAGATCCCTTCTAAGAATGTTGTACAGAAAAAAATGTTGCATAGATATTGCAACATATTTGGTTTTTATTTATTTATTTATTTTAAAGATTTTCTTTATTTATCTTTAGAGGGGAAGGGAAGGAGAGAGGGAGAGAAATATCAATGTATGGTTGCCTCTGGTGTGTCCCCTGCCGGAAACTGGCCTGCAACCCAGGCATGTGCCCTGACTGGGAATCGAACCATGATCGTGTGGTTCGCAGGCCCACGCTCAATCCTCTGAGCTACACTAGCCAGGGCCATATTTGTTTTTTATAACACATTATTACCAGTTCTTTGGTTTCCTCTAGTTTGTCATGAACCCATACAAGCACTTGAGTGAATTCTTTTTCATAAATTTGAAATAAACAACCTCACAGCTTTGTTCTCTTCTACACTACTGAGGAGAGGGAGAGGGTATTACAAATTAAGACTGACATTTAAAATAGCACCATTTATTACTTTTGCATTGAATTCTACACAATTAGTGATTTAAAGCTAACATTTACCATGAACCTACTAGTTGTCAGTTCCTGTATTAGGTGGTGGAGATATAAAAATGAACAAGCTATGGGTCTTGACCATAGGGATATAAAAACATATTAGAGAGCATTGGAATAGTAATATGAACAGAAACCACCAGTGAGTAACCTGTTTTGGAGGTATAATTTTGTTACTTCATTGAGTCTGGAAGGTCACTGGTGAGTGTACCTATTAAATGCTTTTCGATTGAGTGTTGGTAAAATACAAATAAGTTGCTCATATGATAGTTTTCACCAGGTTCATGTTTTATAAAATTGACCCTTCTGAAACTTATTTACATCAGGACATTATTTCCCCCAAAGCCCTGTAAGGGAAGCAAGTGAGAACAAAATGTCGATATAGTACATGAGATATGTCCCTTCACTTTTGGACTCCTCCTTTTACCCATTCAGTTTGTAGGAATTAGGATATGCATTTATTTTTCTTCTTTAGAAAATCATGTCCCTGATATAATATAGTCTATTGATATAAAATAAACATAGTTTTTTTAAGATGCATTCAACCAGCCCTCTATTATATTCCAATCACCGTGCTTGACATCAGGGTTATGCAAATAAATACCATGAACAATTATCTTTTTTAAAGATTTTATTTATTTATCCTTAGAGGGGAAGGGAAGGAGAGAAGGAGAGAAATATCAATGTATGGTTGCCTCTCATGAGTCCCCTGCTGGGAACTGGCCTGCAACCCAGGCATGTGCCCTGACTGGAAATCGAACCGCGATCGTGTAGTTCGCAGGCCCGTGCTCAATCCACTGAGCTACACCAGCCAGGGCAACAATTATCTTTTAAGTGACTCAAAATCTAGTGAAGGAAGAAAGACACATTTACAGTAAAAAAGTAAGCATATATATAATATGCTTAGGTAGCATAGAGGAAGTTGGGATCAAATCTCATGGGGAGGCAAAGCATGGCTTAAAATTTTATATTCTAATATGTTGAAAGATACTGCAGCATTTGACATTGTGGATCTCTATCACAGTGACTTTCTAGAGTATACTTTCAGGGATCATTTTATAGTTTGTTAATAGCAACTTTCTTTTAGCTTCTAGATATCACATTATCCTGGTTCTTATTTGATCTTTATAGGTCCTCTGTCTGTCTTCCTTTTCTCCTGCTGTCTCTGACCTTGAAATGCTACTGTCTCCTAGTGTTATGGACTGAAAGTTTGTGTACTTCCAAAATTTATATATTGAAATCCTACTACCTCTAATGTGATAGTATTAGGAGGTGGGGTCTACAAAAGGTGGTAAGATCATGAGGGTGAAGTCCTCATGAATGTGGTTAGTGCCCTTACAAAAGATCTCTCACTCATGTGAAGATAATGTGAAGTCAGCAGTTTGCAACTTAGAAGACCCTCACCAGAACCTGACCATCTGGGCACTGGAATCTCAGAATTCCAGCCTCCAGAACTGTGAAAATAATTTTCTGTTACTTGTAAGTCACCTGGTCTATAGTACTTTTTTACAGTAGCCCAAACTAAGACACATAGAGCTCCATTCTTTGTCTTACACTCCGTTCATCCAACAAGAATTTTCTTGGAACTGTCAGCCAGCCCCATTGATCACATTAGCACATTTATTACCTCCATCCTTAGCTTCTCCATGGGTTTTATGCATATATCTAATTGTCTGTTATATATCTTATGCATTCACTCATGTACATATTTGTCTGGAATTGTATATCTTAATATACTGGTGAGCAAAAACAGATGTGGTCAATGTCACACAGATATTCTCTGGGCATCTAAAATTTCAGTATACTCA
The DNA here is from genome assembly GCF_014824575.4 of Sturnira hondurensis. Lineage (NCBI taxonomy): Eukaryota > Metazoa > Chordata > Mammalia > Chiroptera > Phyllostomidae > Sturnira > Sturnira hondurensis. The sequence goes on from NW_028077829.1 coordinate 172,246, forward strand.
AACATGAAAAAATGCACTTTTTCCCCCTAAAGGAATATTATTATTTTCCTAAAGGAATAATAACAATTAACATTTATAAAGTAGTTATTGAGATCCATGGTTTTAGTAATTTTATATTCATGAATTTATTCAATCTCAGTAGTAAAACTATGAGATAGGTACTATTTTATCTATTTTAAAGATGAGGAAACTGAGTCAAAGAATCATTAAATGTCCTTCCCAGGTTCACACAGAAAATAACTGGCAAAGCTGGGCTATAAATCAAGATAGTCTCTTTTTAAATTCTGAGTTTATATCTGCTACTCAGGAGTGTCCAACTCATTTTCACCAAAGGCCACATCAGCCTCACAGTTGCCTTCAAAGGGCCGAATGTAATTTTAGGACTGTATAAATGTAACTGCTCCTTAACTAGCATCAAGGAGCTCAGCGCTGCTGCCAGGGAGAAACAAGGTGAAGAGCCAGATTCAGCCAGAGAGCCTTGTGTTTGCCACCTGTGTGATATATCATTCCTATTCTGGAACTTCATCCAGTATAGTCTTTCTTAGAGACACCACTATCTATTGTCTTGTTCTTGAACTCTCCTTCTCGCTTACCCTTACCCTTTCTCTTTCATTCTCCTTCTCTTTCCTCCTCTCCCTCCTTCTCTCCCACCTTCTTCCTCCTGTACTCCTTCCTCTCCTCCTCTTTCTTCTCTCTCTGTCCCTCTCTCTCTCTCCCTACTCTCTGTTACCCAAGCAATCAATCACAATCACAAAATCCTGTAAATTTTACCTGTTTCAATAGTTTGTATTGTCATATTGCTTAGCCTCTATATTTCTACTACATCTGCCACTTAAGCAGCCCTGGTCATCTTTGGTGTGAGACACTGCAACTGCTTTTTCACAGAGATTGCAACTTTAAGCATTTTTCACTTTTAACTCAAATTTCATAGAGCTCCTATTATAACTTATCTAAAAAGTCAAGGCTGATCATATCACCCTTTTGCTTAAAAACCTTTATTCCCTCTTTCTCCGAAAACCTCAAGACATGGAGCCCTTCATGATCTGGTCTCTGACTTTTTCTCTAGCAGCATCTTTTCTCAGGTCCATCCTTCTGGGTCATTCACTAGAAATGGCTGTAAGTCCCCACATGTATCATCTGTTTTCTGGTCATTAGGCTCATGCTCTCCCCTCTGCCTGAAATATTTTCTCCAACTCCATCTAGCTAATTTCTGCTCACATTTTCAAAAGTCAGTTGAAGCATCTTCTGACAACCTTCTCTGACAACCAGAGGCTTTGGTGCCTTCCCTCCTGAAAATCAAAGACATATTATTTTTTATTTTCAGCATCCTTACCTCATAATATTTATTACACAGAAAACTGAAATTAATCTCTCTGATTATTTAATTAATTCCAACTTCCCTACTTGGATGTAAGGGATATCCATGATGGTAAGACCTATGTCTATTTTTGTACCACACTATGTTCCTAGTACCTAATGCAATATCTGGCATAGAATAGATGAAAGACATAATGAAAAACTTCACTTGAATAACATTTTTTTCTTTTTTTGCCAAGTAGAGGAGAACCCAGAAGAAGCACAGAGGATGGTTCTTGACTTGTGGCAATTTAATGTCAGGTATATAAAACTAGAACAAATGTTTAAGCAGTAAATAGGCACAAGTCCAGTGTTGTGGTTCAGTTCACACACGCTTCATTATAGGTGGGAGGACAACTGAATACAAAGTAAAGGTAATACTTCTGTGATGTTACAGAAGAGATATTGAAGGAGCTGAGTCCTTGAATGACACTCATTAGCACATCCTGAGCACTTAAGCCCAGAGGAGAATAAAATATTTTAAACGTTAAGTAAAATAACATAGACATTGCATTCTACAGCCTGTTATGTCAAGCAGAGGAGGAAGAAACTATAATTTGTATACTTTCCACTCCCTCCTCACGCGCTCTGGTAGCCATTGTAGGTGAGAGAAGTAAGGTCTTCAAGACTGGCTCTAGATCATATGACATTCCAAGGGTGGTGTATACAGGGATGTGCAAAAGTAGGAATTTTTCATATGCAAAAAATAAATAATGTAATAATTATTGAATAGGTAATAATACAAAAATAAACTCTATATTTCATGTATTATTAATGTAAACCTACTTCTGCTTACCACTGTATTTAGTTTCTACATTTGTACAGCATTTCAACAGGTTTCCTATCTTCAACATATTTCCCTGTGTATTTTATTCTTACATATTTGATATGGTTTCTAAGTCCCTGGAAAAAAAACATTCTAAAAGAGATAAATTTTTCTTTAGTCTCTTTACCTACACTTTTGGGTGTGGGGACATGCCGAGTCCAAAGTAGCCCCTACAGAAACTGCAGTCCACACAGACTGAGTTCATTGCCTAGGGTTATAAAGGTAATAAGTAACAGAAGTGTGATTCAAAGGATTTAAGGATTAGATATATTATGTGGAAAAGGCAGGCACACAGAAGGCACTAGATACATCCTAGTTTATTACCCTAATTAATCCTGCCTAGAGATAAAAGGCTGAAGAATACAACCATTTGAGGTCCCTTTCTGTGTGTTTTTAAAAATCAATTTTATTGGCCCTGGCTGGTGTAGCTCAGTGGATTGAGCACGTGCCTGTGAAGCAAAGGGTTGCCGGTTCGATTCCCAGTCAGGACACATGCCTGGCTTGCGGGCCAGGTCCCCAGTTGGTAACACATGAGAGACAACCAGACATTGATGTTTCTCACCCACTCTTTCTCGTTCCCTTCCCCTCTTTCTGTAAAATAAATAAAATATTTTTAAAAATCGATTTTATTGTTACTATATTACAGCGGTCTCAATTTTTCCCCATATGGCCCCTCCACACATTACACCCTCCTACTCTCACAGCCAATCCCTACACCACTGGCCATGCCCATGGGTCATTCATACATGTTCTTTGTCTAGTCCCTTCCCCTTCTTTCCGATATTATTCCCTTCCCCACTCCCTTCTGGTTACTTTCAGCCTATTCCATGTTTCCAGCCTATGGTTCTATTTTGTTCGTTAATTTATTTTGTTCATTAGTTTACCTTGTTCACTAGATTCCATTTATAGGTGAGAGCATATGGTATTTATCTTTCACCAACTGGCTTATTTCACGTAGCATGATGCTTTCCAGTTCGACCGTACTGATGCAAAATGTAGGAGTCCTTTTTTCTTCCTGCTGCATAGTATTCAATTATGTAAATGTATCACAGTTTTTTGTTCCACTCATTTACAAATGGGCACTTAGGTTGTTTCCAGCACTCAGCTATTGTAAATAGTGCCACTAAGAACACAGAGCTGCATAAGTTTTTTTGAATTGGTGACTCAGGATTCTTAGGGTATAATCCCAGCAGTGGAATCACTGGCTTAAAAGGCAGCTCCATTTTTAGATTTTTGAGGAAATTCCATTCTATTTTCCACACTGACTGCACCAGTCTGTATTCCCACCAACAGTGCCCAAAGGTTCTCTTTTCTCTGCATCCTTCCCAGCCAGCACTTGTTGTTTGTTGGTGTATTAATGATGGCTATACTGACAGGTGTGAGGCAATATCTCCATGTGGTTTTAATTATCATCTCTCTGATGGCTGGTGATGTTGAGCATCTTTTCATAGGTCTCTGGACCCTCTGTATGTCCTCCTTGGAAACGCATCTACTCAGATCCTTTACCCATTTTTTAATTGGATTGTTTGTCTTCCTGGTGTTGAGTCATATGAGTTCTTTATATATTTTAGAGATCAAACCCTTGACTGATGTATTATTGGCAAATATGTTTTCCCATACAGTTGGTTCCCTTTTCATTTTGCTGATGTTTTCATTAGCTGTGCAGAAGCTTTTTAGTTTGATGTAGTCCCAGTTGTTTATTTTTTCCTTTATCTCCCTTGCCCTAGGACATGTGTCAGGAAAAATATTGCTACTTGGGATATCTAAAACTTTATAGCCAATGTTTTCCACAAGGCCTTTTATGTTGTCATGACTTATATTTAAGTAATTTGTCCATTTTGAGTTTATTCTGGCATATGTTGTAAGTTGGTGGTCAAGTTTCTTTTTCTTTTTCTTTTTTTGCATGGACAAATTCTGTTCTGCCAAAACCATTTATTGAAGAGACTGTCATTACTCCATTGTATGCTCATGCCCTCTTTGTCAAATATTAATTGACCATAGACTTGGATTTCTTTCTGGATTCTCTATTCTGTTCCATTGAACTATGTGTCTGTTCTTATGCCAGTACCACACTGTTTTTTTAATGTGCAAACTTTTCTTTTTTAAAAAAGATTGTATTTATTTGCTTTTAGAGAGAAGGAAAAGGAGGGAGAAAGGGAGAGAAACATCAGTGTGTGGTTGTCTCTCATGTGTTCCCTGGCCTGCAACCTTGGTATGTCACCTGACTGGGAATCAAAGTGGTAACCCTTTGGTTCAAAGACCCACTCTTAATCCACTGAGCTACACCAGCCAGGGAAATACTTTTTGATTACAGTGGCCTTGTAGTATAGTTTGATATCATGTATAGCAATTTCTCCTATTTTGTACTTCTGTCTCAAGATTGCTGAAGCTATTCAGGGTCTTTTTCGGTTTCATAAATTTTTAAATATATATTTTATTTATTTTTAGAGAGTGGGGAAGAGAGGAAAAAAGAGAGGGAGAGAAACATCAATGTATGGTTGTCTCTCACATGCCCCCCGCACTGGGGACCTGGTCCGCAACCCAGGTGTGCGCCCTGACTGGGAATCGAGCCAGCAACACTTAAGTACCTAGGCTGGCACTCAATCTACTGATCCACACCAGCCAGGGATCAATATATTTTTGAAATGTTTGTTTTAGATCTATGATATATGCCATTGGTATTTTACAAGGAATTGCATTGAATCTATAGATTTTTTAGATAGTATGGACATTTTAATGATGTTAATTCTTCCAATCCATGAACATGGTATATGCTTCCACTTATTTGTGTCTTCTTTAATTCCTTTCTTTAGTGTTGTGTAGTTTTCTGAGTACAGGCCTTTCATCTCCCTGGTTAGGTTTATTCCTAGGTACTTATTTTTCTTGTTGCTGTAGTAAATGGGATCCCTCCCCCCAAGTTTCACCTTCTTATTTAATTTTTGGTGTACAAAAATGCCATCGATTTCTGAATATTGACTTTGTATCTTGCTATTTTGATAAATTCACTTATTATGTTGAGTAGTTTTGGGGGAGAGTCTATATGATTTTCCATGTACACTATATATAATCTCCAAACAATAACAGTTTTACTTCCTCCTTTCCAATTTGCATGCCTTTTTTCCTCTTGTCTAATCACTATGGCTACAACTTCCAGTACTATGTTGAATAAGCGTGGTGAGAGTGGATACCCTTGTCTTGTTCCTGATCTTAAGGGGAAAGGTTTTAGTTTTTGCCTATTGAGTATAATGTTGGCTGTAGGTTTCTCATATACGGCCTTTGTTGTGTTGAGTTATGCCCCCTCTATCCCCACTTTGCTGAGTGTTTTTATCATAAATGGATGCTATACCTTATCGAATGCTTTTTCCACATCTATTGATATTATCATGTGGTTTTTGTACTTCATTTTTATGTGGTGTAATACACATTTATTAATTTGTGAATATTGTACCATCCTTGCACCCCTGAGATGAATTCCACTGGATCATGGTGTATGTGTGATCTTTTTAATGTATTTCTGAATCTGGATTACCAGTATTTTGTTAAGAATTTTAGCGTTCATGTGCATCAGAGATATTGGCCTGTAATTTTCTTTCTTTTTGTGTCTTTACCTGGTTTTGAAATTAGGATGATACTGGTCTTGTAAAAAGAATTTGGGAGTCTTTCCTCTTCCTAACTTTTTGGAATAGTTTCAGAAGAGTAAGAGATAGTTCTTCCTTAAATGTTTGGTAAAATTCACCTGTGAAGCCACCTAGGGCTTTTTTGTGCCAGAGTTTTTTTTATTACTCCTTCAATTTCACTCATTGTTATTGGTCTATTCAAGATTTCTGCTTCTTCTTGATTCAGCTTTGGCAGATTGTATGTTTCTATAATTTTGTCCATTTTACCCAGGTTGTCCAATTTCTTAGCATATAGTTCTTTATAGTAATTTCTTACAATCTTTTGTATTTCTATTGTACTGATTGTAACTTCTCCTCTTTTATTTCTGATTTTATTTATTTGGGCCTTCTCTTTTTTTTCTTGATAAATTTGGTTAAAGGTTTGCCAATTTTGTTTATCTTTTGAAAGGATGGGCTTCTGGATTTATTGAATCTTTGAATTGTTCTTTTAGTCTCTATGTCATTTAATTCTTCTCTGATCTAGATTATTTCCTTCCTTTTACTCACTCTGGACATTGTTGTTTTTCCTCTAGTTCTTTTACATGTAGGTTTAGGTTATTTATTTCAGATTTTTCTGTTCTTTAGGTAGGCCTGCATCACTACAAACTTCCCTCTCAGGAATAGCTTTGTTGTGTCCCATAGTTTGGGGTTGTTGTATTTTGAAATATGATCTTTTCACAAATAACCAAGGGTATTATAAGATCATGTTTTATCTCCTAAGTAAAGCCTATTATAAAGTTTGCGCCATCCATGTGTTGGAATTCTTTTTCTAAATTTAAGTGAAATATATTTACTACAACATAATGTACCTGCATAATTTTTACTTTTCTTTATGACTTAATTAGCCTCAGTCTTTTCTATTCTTTGTTTGGACCGGTGCCCTCTCAATCTCTTCAGCTTTTTATTATGAAGACTTAGTAATAGACAATACATATTCATATGGCTGCCAAGCCCACAGCCAGGATATTATAGCGTATTTTACTTTTTGTTTGCATCGTAAATAATAGGTTATAAAGTTTTAAATATTTTACTTAGGTGCTTGAATTCCATATGTAAGATTAGAAATAATGGAGGGCTGTAAAAATTTTCCTTTCCCATTCATGATACCTGACCACAATGGTTAATGATTTTTGCCGCTGTCATTTTAATTACTTTCCTCCTTCTCCAAATTCTGGGCACTTAGTTTGCATTTATTCTACTCCTATGGTTTAGTCCAAGGGTTGGCAAATTATAGAACTTGGGCCAAGTCTAGCTTGCCACCTATTTTATTAAATACAGTTTCTTTGAACTATAGCCACATCCATCATTTACATATTTTCTGTGATCGATTTTGCGCTACATTGACAGAGTAGTGTGACAGATACCTTATGACTCATAAAGCTAAACATATTTACTATCTGGATCTTTGTTGACCTTTGATTTAGTCCATACTGCTTTTCATATCATTCCATATAATACAACCTTGTGTGAAATTAGAGAGCTAAACATTTCCCATCCTTACAACTAAGCAATATTTTTACCACTCCAGGTAATCTCTTCCAAAAATAACAACATTCCACATCAACATTTTCCTGAAACTCAATTTTCCACAAATTTTACTGAGGAAACTGCCCATTGCCTACCTGAAAAATCCTGCTGGGTTGATATTTCTGCTGTGATTGGTTGTCTTGCATTACATCATCACATTTATAAATTCACAAAATTTCGTTAAAAGAAAGCAAGGTTTCTTGCCTTCATTGAATTATAGAAAACTAGACTTCACTACTACTCTGTTTTTGCTAGTTTTACTTTGCTTTGAAATGTTGTACATATTTCAACAAAAAGATTCAGAAAGCAGTTGCAGATCAATTTAATGAGCCCATAAGGGAACATTTTAAACTTGGGTTGCATTTGATAAATACAGTCCAATACTGACTTAGAAAATAATTTTAAAATTTCTAGATTAACCAGAAGACTTGTAGAAAATGTAAAGAATACTAGAGAATAGTTGTTTTAATAGAAAATAATGTTTATGTATATTTGACATGTTATATCCATAAACAACCTGTATGTTCCTAAATTCACATTTCCTATTACCTCAGGTCCTACCTTTGCCTTCAACTCTAGGAAAATATTTTCTGTATGTTGAGCCATGCAAAGACATAAATCTATAATACATTCCCTTTTTAAAAAGAGCCATGGATAAGGGTTATATCTTACTCTCAGTGTAGGTCTGTAATGCATAGTAATGTCACATATAAAAGATAATACACCTTTACGTTGCATATTCTAACTGGGATAATTACACCCACACTATCTAAATTTCCTTCTGCTTTAACATCATAAGTTATCCTATCTAGATACATGAAAACTCGCAATTCCTTAAAGATAAATATTTTAGATAACAACCAGATAGAGGTTTTTATTTCTTGTTTTTGGTGTGGTCAACACAAAAATCAATAGTTCCTTTGAAGTGTTATCTTTCATGTATTACCTCTATTTGGGTGGTATGGAAGAATAAAGAGAGTAGCAGAATGTTTCTAAGTTTAAAATACATTACACACTTGATGAAGGCATATACAGCTGAGCTGCTTTAGGTACTAATACATTTCCTATTTATGAAGCATTACTTCTTGCTACTACAAAACAGTCTGGTGGGCTCTTTGGCACATCCACCATATTACCTTTTAGAATAGCACACTCATCTATCTGGAACTTAAACGCATCAGTAGGTATTGGTTCTTTATCATATCATTTGGATCTTAGAAGCAAAAAAAGTTTAAATCTAATAACTTGAAAGTTATAACCTTCGTATGGTTTTATTTTAACCCATCTGTTTTGAATGAAGTAAAGGTATATGTTGATTGTGCTTTAATATCCAGTCAACATCCAAACACCACTGTAAATGGGAGGGAGGGGGGAGCACGGGGGGGTGGGATGGGATGGGAGTAATAGACAGAAGACTGTACTTGAAAAATAATTAAATAAAAAATTTGGAAAAAATAAATAAAATAACCATGCATAAAGAAAAAAAAGAAAACTCAAGGGAAATATCAGGAATAATAGAATGAAAAAAAAACAAGGCCATATTTGCCACTTTTTGATTATCTATTCTTAATTATAAGTTGAATAGTTTTATTATTTTTATTTATGAATTATATCAAAGACATAACAGGTATGTATAACATACATATTGTATATATACTTTGAAGATAATTGGAAAACATGAACATTTATATACCCACTATTACGCTTAAGAAACAGAGCATTGGCAGCACATTTGAAAATCTTGTATGTCCCTTCTAAATTACACCTTCTTCCAACCTAGAAATAACTATTGTCTTGAGTTTGTGTTAAGAACGCCCTTGCTAACTTTATGGTCTGAGCACATATGTATTACCTACTCTAAAAAAAGATACATACTGACTTATTTTACCAATTTTTAGTTAGTTAAATAAAATAGAATTGTATACCCTTCTCTAGATCTTAATTTTTCCACTAAATATTATTTTGAAGATTCTTATTGATGTATATAGCTGTTTTTCACTGCTACATAGCATTTCATTGCATAAATATGCTACATACCTATTTTAGGGTAATTATGTTTTCCTTACTTATATTATGTCTTTCCACCACATATAAATTAAGCTCCAGAAGAAATGTATTTTGGTTTTTTCATTACTGTATCAACAAGAAAAAAAATAATCCACTATTGGAATTCAATGGATATTAAATATCAAAAACAAATAAAATTCTTTCTTATATGAACTTTTAAATATACTGAAGACAGAAATAGGTATATCCCAGTTGTCAGTAATAATTTTTATAAATTAAAATACAAATAAAAATACAAGTTAAAAACCACAAGAAGATACCTTTCCAAACCAAAAGAAATATTTTAAGTGACAATAAAAATAATTAGTCAAAATGTGATGGAAAGCAAACAGACACAGTAATTCTAGGGATTTGAACTGGTAACAGCACTGGAAAATATTTTAGCATTATCAGGTAAATGAGGAGATAAATATACCATATAACTGTACAGTTGCACTTCTAGGTATATGATCCAGATAAATGCTAGCACCAGGTAACATGCATAGGAAAGCTGCTATCAAACCATTTTAATGGAAAAGCAAACAAAAACACAATGGAAATGACTCAGATTGTATTCATTTATTTATTTATTCCCAATTTTTTATGTAATTATTTTTCAAGTACAGTTTTCTATTACCCCATCCCATCCCACCCCCGTGCTCCTCCCCTCCCTCCCATTCCCACCCTTCTCAGTTGTTGTCCATGTATCCTTTATATATGTTTCTCTAAATCCCTCACCTATTTCCCCTGAAATTCCCTCCCCTCTCCCCCCTGGTCACTGTCAGCCTCTTCTCTATTTCAGTGTCTTTGGTTATATTTGGCATGCTTGTTTGTTTTGTTGTTTAGCTTCCTGTTAAAGGTGAGATCATATGGTATTTGTCCTTCAACACCTGGCTTATTTCACTCAGCATAATGCTTTCCAGTTCCATCCATGATGTTGCAAAAGGTAGGAGCTCCTTCTTTCTTTCTGCAGCATAAAATTCCATTGTGTATATATACCATAGTTTTTTGATCCATTCATTTACTGACGGGCACCTAGGTTGCTTCCAACACTTGGCTATTGTAAATTGTGCTGCTATGAACATTGGGGTGCATAGGTTCTTTGGGATTGGTGTTTTAGGGTTCTTAGGATACAATCCTAGCAGTGGAATTGCTGGGTCAAAAGGCAAGTCCAATTTTAGTTTTCTGAGAAAATTCCATACTGTTTTCCATAATGGTTGTACCAGTCTGCAATCCCACCAGCAGTGGACCAGAGTCCCCTTTTCCCCACAACCTCTCCAACATTTGTTGTTTATTGCTTTGTTTATGATAGCCATTCTCACCGGTGTAAAGTGGTATCTCATTGTGGTTTTAATTTGCATCTCTCTGATAGCTAGCAATATTGAGCATCTCTTCATGTGTCTCTAGATCCTCTGTATGTCCTCCTTGGAGAAGTGTCTGTTCAAGTCCTTTGCCCATTTTTTAATTGGGTTAGTTGTCTTCTTAGAATGAAGTCCTGTGAGTTCTTTGTATATTTTGGAGATTAAAATTTTGTCTGACGTGTCATTGGCAAATATGTTTTCCCATACAGTTGGTTGTCTTTTTATTTTAATGCTGTTTTCTTTAGCTGTGCAGAAGCTTTTTATTTTGATGAGATCCCATTTGTTTATTCTTTGCGTTATATTCCTTGCTCTAGGGGACATATCACTAAAAATGGTGCTGCGTGAAATATCTGAGATTTTCCTGCCAATGTTCTCCTCTAGGACTTTAATGGTGTCATGGCTTATATTTAAGTCTTTTATCCACCTTGAGTATATTTTGGTGTATGATGTAAGTTGGTGCTCGAGTTTCATTTTTTTTTGCATGTAGCTCTCCAGTTCTCCCAACACCACTTGTTGAAGAGGCTATCTTTATCCCATTTTATGTTACTGCCTCCTTTGTCAAATATTAATTGACTGTAGAGAGTTGACTGTAGGAAAAGATCTTCTGAGAGTTGGGTTTATTTCTGGGTTCGCTATTCTGTTCCATTGGTCTATGTGCCTGTTTTTATGCCAGTTCCAAGGTGTTTTGATTACAGTGGCCTTGTAATACAGTTTGATATCAGGTATTGTGATCCCTCCTACTTTGTTATTCTTTCTTAACATTGCAATTGCTATTCGGCGTCTTTTATAGTTCCATATAAATTTTTGAAGCGTTTGTTCTATGCCTGTGAAATATGCCACTGGTACTTTAATAGGTATTGCATTCAATCTGCATATTGCTTTGGGCAGTATGGACATTTTGATGATGTGAATTCTTCAAATCCATGAACACGGTATACGTTTCCATTTGTTTGTGTCTTCCTCAATTTCTTTCTTCAGTGTTGTGTAGTTTTCTGCATACAGATCTTTTACTTCCTTGGTTAGATTTATTCCCAGATATTTTATTTTTGTTTTTGCTATATCAAATGGGATTTATTTCTTGATTTCTGCTTCTGTTGATTCATTGTTGGTATACAAAAATGCCTTTGATTTTTGGAGATTGACTTTGTATACGCTGTTTTGCCAAATTCACTTATTAGTTCGAGCAGTTTTTTGGTAGACACTATAGGGTTTTCCATGCACACTATCATGTCATGTGCAAACAATGAAAGTTTTATTTCCTCCTTTCCAATTTCAATGCCTTTTACTTCCTTTTCTTGCCTAATCAATGAGGCTAAAACTTCCAATACTACGTTAAATAGAAGTGGTGAAAGTGGACAACCTTGTCTTGTTTCTGATCGTAGTGGAAAAGCTTTTAGTTTTTGCTCATTGAATATGATGTTGGCTGTAGGTCTCTGATATATGGCCTTTATTATATTCAGGAATGCTCCCTCTATTCCCACTTTGCTGAGTACCTTTATCATAAATGGGTGTTGAACCTAATCAAAAGCTTTTTCTGAATCTATTGATATGACCATGTGGTTTTTGTCTTTGCTTTTGTTTATGTGCTGTATTACATTTACTGTTTTGCTGATATTGAACCATCCTTGCATCCCTGGGATGAATCCCACGTGGTCGTGGTGTATGATCTTTTTGATGTACTGTTAGACGTGATTTGCCAATATTTCGTTGAGAATTTTTAGCATCTATGTTCATCAGCTATATTGGCCTAAAGTTTTCTTTCTTTGTTGTGTCTCTATCTGTTTTTGGAATTAGGCTGATGCTGGCTTCATAAAAAGTTTGGGAGTTTCCCATCATTTTGATTTTTTGGAATAGTCTGTGAAGAATAGGAGTTACCTCTTCGTTAAATGTTTTGTAGAATTCTCCTGTGAAACCATCGGGTCTGGGGCTTTTGTGTGCTGTGAGTTTTTTGATTACTGCTTCAATTTCATTTGCTGTTATCAGTCTATTCAGGCTTTCTGCTGCTTCTTCATTGAGTTTTGGAAGATTATATTTTTCTAGAAATTTGTCCATTTCACCTGGGTTTTCAAATTTCTTGGCATGCAGTTCTTCATAGTAATTCCTTATAAGCCCTTCTATTTCTGTGGTATCAGTTGTCATCTCCCCTCCTTCATTTCTGATTGTGTTTATTTGGGTCCTCTCTCTTCTTTTCTTAATGAGCCTACTTAAAGGCTTGTCTATTTTGTTTATCTTTTCAAAAAAACAACTCCTGGATTCACTGAACCATAGAATTTTGCTTTTAGTGTCTATGTCATTTAATTCTGCTCTGATCTTGGTTATTTCCTTCTTTGTACTTGCTCTGGGCTGTCTTTGATGTTGTTCTTCAAGTTCTTGCAGGCGGCAGGTTAGGATGTTTATTTGAAATCTTTCTATATTCTTCAGGTGAGCCTGTATTGCTATGAACTTCCCTCTCAGGAGTGCATTCATTGTGTCCCATAAGTTTTGGGTTGTTTTGAGCTCACTTTCATTTGTTTTCAGAAACTTTTTGATTTCTTCCCTAATTTCAATCTTGACTCATTTGTTGTTTAATAGCATACCATTCAGTCTCCATGATTTTGGGTGTTTTTGGATTTTTTCCTGTGGTCTTGGTTTCTAATTTCAGTCCCTTGCGGTCAGAGAAAAAGCTTGGTAAGATTTCAATTTTCTTGAGTTTGTTGAGGCTCATTTTGTGTCCTATCATGTGGTCTGTCTTTGAAAATGTTCCATGTGCATTTGAAAAGAATGTGTATTTAGATTCTTTGGGATGAAGCGCTCTATATATATCAGTCAAGTCCATTTCATCTAGGGTGTTGTTTCGTGCAGCTATATCTTTGTAGATATTTTGTTTGGAAGATCTGTCCATTTTTGACAGTGGGGTGTTAAAGTCCCCTACTATAATTGTGTTGCTGTCAATATCTTTCTTGAAGCATTCTAGGATTTTTCTTATATATTTGGGTGCTCCTATGTTGGGTACATATATATTTATGATGTTAATGTGTTCTTGGTGGATTCTTCCCTTGAGTATTATGAAGTGAACTTCTGGGTCTCTCTTTATGGCCCTTTTTTTGAAGTCTATTTTGTCTGATATGTGAATTGCTACCCTGGCTTTTTTTTCTTGACCATTTGCTTGGAAAATTTTTTTCCAGCCTTTCACTTTTATTCTGTGATGGTCTTTTGTCCTAAGGTGGGTCTCCTGTAGGCAGCAAATGTGCAGGTCATGTTTTCGTATCCATTCAGCTGTTCTATGTCGTTCAATTGGAGCATTTATTCCATTTACATTTAAGGTTATTATTGATAGGTACTTATGCATTGCCATTTTTTTACCATAGTTCCTCTCTGTCTGTCTTCCTTCGTTTCTTTAAAGCAGTCCTTTTAGTACTTCTTGTAGAGCTGGTTTGGTGGAGGCATATTCTTTTAGACTTCTTTTGTCTTGGAAGCTCTTCATTTGGCCTTCTATCTTGATTGAGATCCTTCCTGGGTAAAGTAGTCTTGGTTGTAGGTCTCTGGTTCTCATTACTTGAAATATTTCTTGCCATTCTCTTCTTGCTTGGAGTGTTTCCATTCAGAAGTCACTAGTTAACCTTATGGGGGCTCCCTTGTATGTTACTTCCTTTTTCTCCCTTGCTACCTTTAAGATTCTCTCTTTGTCTTGCAATTTTGCCATTTTAATGATGATGTGTCTTGAAGTAGGCCTCTTTGAGTTCCTCTTGAATTGGACTCTGTGTGATTCCTGGATTTGTATAAGTTTTTCTCTCATCAAATTAGGAAAATTTTCCATCATTACTCTTTGAAATAGGTTTTCTATCCCTTGTTCTTCTTCTTCTCCTTCTGGTATTCCTATTATTCAGATATTATTATGTTTCATATTATCTTGCATTTCTCTTAGTCCCTCTTCATTCTTCTTAGCCTCTTTTCCCTTTCTTGCTGTTTCTGGGAAATTCTTTCTACTGTTTCTTCCAACTCACTGATCCGATCTTCTGCCTCATCGATCCTGCTTTTCATTCCTTTTACTGTGTTCTTCAGTTCCGAAATTGTATTCTTCATTTCCTCTTGTCCTTTGCTGATAGTTTCTATTTCCTTTTTCATGTCGATGTAGTTTGCAGTGAGTACATTGTAGCTCCCCTCTAGTTTCTGGTAGCTCCCCTCTAGTTTGTGGTAGCTCATTGTGAGCTCTTTGAATTTCCTCATAACTAGTGCTTTGAATTCAATATCTGATAGCTGACTTGCCTCAATTTCATCTGACATTATTTCTGAGACTTCCACCTTTTTTTCATTTGGGCATTGTTTCTTTGTCTTCCCATTGCTTATGAGACTCTTCTTGTTAGCTTCAGCTTCTTAAATTGATCTGTTCTGACTCCCTAGCTTTATGGTGTGAACTTCTGTGGTAGAATACCTGTGAAATTCAGTGGTGCAGTCTCCTGCAGGTATCTTGATGTTTTCTGCTTCTACCTACTCCTTTCTTTGTGTGTGTGTGTGTGATCAGCTGGAGGGGGAGGCAAAATGGTTTATGACAGCAGGAGAGTACTTTATGATATTTACAGTCACAGCTGGCAGAGAAGTGATAGAAGATGTTTAGGCTATATATAATGTTAAGTGTAATTTTCAACCCAATTTGCCATGTTTAAGAAAGGGTAGACCAAAGATAAGTCTCTTGTTGGGGATGGAAGGCTTGTGAGTTGTATCTAGAAAGCAGTGAGGTTGTGAGTGGTCATATTTTGAGGTAAGGTGAGAGTATAGAATAGTAAATAGATGTAGCGTGTGAGCAAGTAGAGTTAATCACTACAGTAATAGAATTCAGGAACCTGAAAAGGGGGGTAAGACCTGAGAAATGTGTTGTCAAGTATTTACAGTGGTATGGAAAGCAACAAACAAACAAACTAACACAAAAAAGGGCAACAGGAGTGAGGAAAAAGCAATAAATTTGGGTTGAAAGGAAGAAGGACTAAAACAGGAAAAAAGAAAGGAGAGGAACAGAGTACTGAAAGATACAGCAACAATAAAATTAAAAATGTATACGATTACTGAAAAAAGGTTTAAAAAGAAAAAATAACCTACTTCCTTGTTGAAGCAAGTCAAACTGCCTTCACAGGAGAACACCTCAGTCCACTTTCCAGTAAAAACTTCTCCATAGATCATGCCTCTCAGCCCAGCCCAATCCCCAACCTGACTGGTTAGGACAATGCTCCTCTCAAATTTCCTGGGCTGGCAGGCTGGTGGGCTGGTCACCACAGAGATCACAACTGAACATGGCCCCCTGTCTTTGCCACCCTCCCTGCACACCTAGACAGACAGGTCTCTGCCACCCAGTCCCGCTTAGATGGTGAAGGAGGGAGCCAGCTCTTCCAAGGACCGTGCAGCCGGCCCAATGTCCCACTGGGTGCTAGGCTCCCTATGAGTCGTCCGTGGCACTGGCCGCAGACGGAAGCCTCTACACCCCTAAGGCAGCGGCGGAGGCAGATCCGAGGCCTTTTGGGCTGGCTGAGAGCAGCCGGTCCTGCTGCTGCTGCTTTTGCCTTTACTTACAGGTGCTGGGCTCCCGATGAGTCCTCTGTGACAGATGCCCTGACGCTGGCCATAGACAGAAGCCTCTGGGCCCTGGAAGCTGTAGCAGCAGCAGCTCCGAGGTCTTTACATGCCAGCCAATGGCTGCTGTCCCGCCGCTGCCACTGCCACTGCCGCTGCTGCCCTTGACTTTACTCTGGGTTGCTGGACTCCCAATGAGTCCTCTGTGGCAGACACCCCTGTCCCTGGGCACAGATGGAAGGAAGCCTCTGGGCTCCGACCACTGTGGCAGCCGAGGCTACAAGGTCTTTATGCGCCGTCCAATGCCTGCTGCCAGCCTGGCCACCTCCGTCCTTACTCGAGTCCCCGAGACCCCAACGACCTGTAGCTGTCTGGTTTTTCACTATCTCTGGTCTCTTATTTTCATAAATGCTGGGGAATTGTTGGTTGGGGAATTGATTGTGCTGTTCTTCAGTAAATCAGCAAGGATTTTCTCCCAGGGGTATGAGAACTGGAGTTGCTCTGTCCTACTCCGCCGCCATTTTCTTCTCTCTCATTTATTTATTAATTATCACTACATATCTGTGAAGTACTTCAAAGGTATTTATTCACTATATCCTTGCAACAATCCTATGAGGTAGATACATTAAATCCTCATTTTAAAGGTAGGAAGAATGAGGCACAGAGATGTTTAAGTAAAATACTAATGATTTTAATCTAGGAAGTCTAGCTCCAAAGTCTAAATTAATATGATCTCACCTTTAACAGGAACCTAAACAACTAAACAAACAAGCAAAATATAACCAAAGACACTGAAATAGAGAACAGGCTGACAGTGATCAGAAGGGAGAGGGGAGGACATTTTAGGGGAAAAGGGGAAGGGTTTACAGGAACAAGTACAAAAAACTTAAGGGGTGGAAAAAACTAAGGGGGTGGAAATGGGAGGGAGGTGGGGAGCACTGGGGGGATGGGCTGGGATGGGAGTAAAAAAAACAGAAAACTGTACTTGAAGAGCAATTAAAATAAATTTAAAAATAAATAAATAAAATAACTTCTTGACAGTAACATTTCACAGAAGAGTTAATGAGAGAATTCTAAAGACAGACAAGATGGCCTTAACTCTAATGATGTTCAAGCACTGAGTGAACCAGCTCCAGTACATTTCTCTATCATCTCATTGACTTATTCTGATTTATCACATAATTATATGAGACATACTTTTTATCAGTTGTCCCCACCATCCAGTTGTCCTTTGCTTGGGCACAACCTAAAGTGAAATCCTCCTGCGAAGAGGGGTAATGGGCTGAATTTTCTCTAGAGGGCAATTCCAGCCTGAAGGTTTTGTGATTGAAGTTTTATATCAAGCAGATTCTTTATTCCATCAAAAATGGAGAAAGTGTATCTATTAACACACTGTAATATCCATCAGGCTATCTCAGTTAAAAAAATTATAAAATAAACTGCGGCTCCTAGCAGAGTCATCAGTTTAGGTTTAGCAGTTAAAATATAGATGTGTCTCACGACGCATCAAAGAACAATATCCCTAAAAGGAAAATAAAATTTGTTTATTTTTTATAGTAATTCATTATTTCCTGGTTAGACATATATATGTAATAATTATGGACATAGTTAACTCTTACTATCGTTTTCATTAATTACCTCCATTTACATTTACATGGCTCATGAATTATTCAAAATAATTTTATCTGTATTAGCTCCTCAAACCTAACACAACTCCTACTAGCTTTTCAAGTCAGGGGTTACACTGTAGGCAGTTAGACAGGCATTAGCAGAGTAGGAATGATAGTCCACAGAAGGTCACCAGGGTGGAAAGCCCCAGGTGCCTAGAATGGAAAATTGTAGGGTGGGACCTCACCCCTCAGGGTGACCTTTCCTCCCCTAGCATATTGCAGGCCATGTGCTTTAGACTCCCTGACATTTTATATCATTGGTCATGCAGTTCAGACCCTTCCTGATCTTTCTTTCCCTAAAGAAAGAAAGTCATGTGATAGACCCCATCAGAGGAGGAACTAGGGGGCCATAGAATAGACTCATAAGACTCCTATACAAACCCTTGTAAGACCACTCCCTTAAGCATTAAGCCCTAAAGACAATGCGGTTCTGACTTTCCTCAAATAATCTTAGGAACAAAGGTTCATGTCTGTTAACCACAGAGACAGTTTTGTTATGTCAAACTAGACATAACATCCAGGTCTCAGTTGTTTTTCAGCTCCAGGCCCAGAAAAGCAGCAAAACCAGATAAACAATACCATGGTTGACATCAACACCAGCTGCAGTGACTAATGACAACCTTCTCTGGGACTGACCAATTAGTGGATAACACCACCCTGAGGAGACACACCTGGAAAGCTGATAAGTATCTTATTGAAATCCTTTCCTCACAGCTTTATATAAAAGACCTAAAGAAGAACCCAGCTCAAGCTCTTTCTCTTGAGTACGCCCTTGCATTTCACCACCCCATTTTTTCTCCAGGGTTCTTTCTCTCTCTTTCTCTCTCAGCACACCTGTGCCTTTCCCTCGCTCCCTCTCCCAGGTGCATTCTCTCTACCTTTCTTTTTTCTAAGCTTCGAGGGCCCTTCTTTGGACTTGGTAACTTGTTTCCTGACCCCTTCAGCCCAACTGGCTCACATTTTTTACCTCTATGACTTTTAAAATAAACTTTCTCTTATAATTTCACTTCCTTGGCTTTAAGTTCTTTCTCCTCCAAATTCAAATAGCAACATTGTGTGGTCTGTCCACTGGTAATATGTGGTGCCACTTTTGCTGCTAACAGTTATCTACTTTTTTCTGTGTTTTTCAAATAACTGTATTGAGTTTCTTGACCTAATCCTATTTACACCAGTAAGAGTCTTATTGTGATCTAATTTTTACTCAGTTGCAGAAAGAATCCTAGGGCATTTTCTGAAACAAGGAGTTGAAAAAAATCTCACCATTGGGCTGACAATCTAAGATGAGGTAATTAAATTATAAATCATCAAGTGATGACAGGTGACTACCACTGGGAAGATATATTTGGCAACTGGTGTTATTTTAATTACCTACATCCTACAAAACACAGACCTACATTCAGAAGACAGAGAAATTAATAGGGAGGACTCCATTAAAAATTATTTTTGAAGGAGGGATTTTCACTTTGATAATAAGAAAACAAGTAGGTAGTGACAGATAGTGAATATCATGTAGAAGCACCCTGGAAGAAAAAAAGAAAAAAAGAGGGAAGTGCATAAAAGGGAGATAAATGGTTCATTTGTATAAAGATATATTTTGTTATGTTTTGAGAATAGCGGTGCATGCATATACATTCTGTTATTTAAATTGGCAAAATGTTATAGCATTTGTTACTTAATTTGCTCCTATAAAAACACTATGTAGACAGGAAAGGTTTTATGGTGAGACCAGTAGGGTTATAGATTCTAAAGGTTAATTTCACTTGGCAAGCACCACATAGGTGGTGATTGATGGAGCTGAGACTAGCACTCATGCCATCTGGATGCTTTTTCTAGGCACTACTCACTCTACCACTTTTCTTTTTTTTTAAGATTTTATTTATTTATCTTAGAGGGGAAGGGGAGAGAGAGAGAGAGAAATATCAATGTATGGTTGCCTCTCATGCGCCCCCTGCTGGGAACCAGGAACTGGCCTGCAACCCAGGCATGTGCCCTGACTGGGAATCCAACCGCGATCCTGTGGTTCGCAGGCTTGTGCTCAATCCACTGAGCTACACCAGCCAGGGCACTCTACCACTTTTCTCACTGTTCATTTTTTCCCCTTGAGTTTTTGCTTGTGTAAATATCAATAATATCATCTACTTCATAGTGTTATTATGACTTAATTTTTCAAACTACTTTTCATATGTAAATATGCATAGTGCATCCATCTTTTTATTCATTTAGCAAATATGTCTTAAGTACCTGCAAACATGCTAAGCACTATCCAAAACTCTAGGCATATAGTAGCAAAACATATTAACTTCTTCCTATATGGAGCTTACATTCTAGTGAGGAAGAAAAACATATCATATGTCCATTTTAAGTAATCCATAAAAATCTAGAGCAAAGAAAAGTGAATCTAGAGAATACTGAGGTGGAGATGGGATGTTCTTTTTTTAATATGGTTGTCATTGATACGATGATAAATGAGCAGAGACTTTAAATAAATGAAAAGTTTTCCAGATAGGCAAAAGAGTATATACAAAAGCTATGAGGACAGAGCATTCCTAGAGTGTTCAAACAGCATCAAACAGGTCTGTATGGTGATGCAAAGTGACCAAGGTGAAGCATAGTAGGAGACAAGATCAAAAAAGTATATGAGAGTAAGAGGATTGCAGATCATGCAGGATCTTGCTCATTACAGGAAGGACTGTGGTTGTCATTGTCAGTGAAGTGTGGAACCATTGGAGAATTTTGAGTGAGCAGTGACAAGATCTGACTTAACTTTCTAAATGATTACTCTGCTGTATTGGGAAGAGGGCATTGAGCGACAAAGTAAAAGTTGTTGCAAGCGTGAAACGAGATGAGAGATAATAGTGATTTGGACAAGTTGGTATCGGTGGAGTTAATGAGAAGAGATTGAATATTACATTTATTAATTAGGTAATGCTAAAAGGTTTTGCTTACAGTTTGAATGAGAAAGAAAGTAGAATCAAGGGTGACTCCATTAATTTTGGCCTACACAGCTAGAGGAATGGAGTTACCACTAAAATGAGGAAGATAATGAAAAGCCAGGTGTGGGGTTGCAAGGCAAAATAGAAATTCACTTTAAAAAAGTTAAGTTTGACATGAGTAATACCTGTTTGTTCCACTCATCTACTTTTGGGCAACATATAATTCCATCACTTAGTAGCTTAGAACAAAAGCAACAACTACATTTATTTTGTTCAAAAGTCCTCTGTTTCTTATGTCTTTCAGCTCTGTTCTACTGTTAACTGGGCTGACTCAAAATTAAGGGCTGGAACAAGCTAAACTATCACTTAGATGTCTGATACTTTACATTAGCTATCATAACTTGTCTTTTATATCCTAGCCTTTGAAGTTACACAATGTTAATTAGGTCACATTCTATCATGGAGGCAAATCACAAAGGCCTATTCAGACTCAAGCATAGAAGAAATAGACAGGACCTCTGGAAGGGAGAGCAACATGGTTCTAGAAAACTGTGTGATGTAAACATTGCTTGTTACCACTTTTTGGTAAAATAATCTATCACAATATTCAAGTGCAGATTTTGAATAAGCATGTCAACATGGCTGCTTGGAGTTTAAAGTAGTAGTGTTGCCAGAGATATAAAATTGGAATTCTTCAATAAAATATATTTAGATAAGTAGGCAATTAATTAGTATAAATAGAAAGAATTAATCTAAGGACTGAGTCCTGGAGAACTCCAATACATACAGGTCAGAGAGATAAAGGGAATGCAGCAAAGAATGAGAAGAAAAAAAAGGGAAGGAAAGAAGGAAGGGAGGAAGAAAAGAAGGAAGGAAGGAAAGAAGGAAGGAAGGAAGGAAGGAAGGAAGGAAGGAAGGAAGGAAGGAAGATATTCTGGAAGCCAAGAAAAGGAGATGTTTAGAGCAGAGTCTTCAAGTAGTCAACTATATAAAATCCTGCTAAAAAGTTGAGTAATATGATGCTGAAAAAGTGATTCTTATTATTGGAAAGGTGCAAATTACTGCCCACCTTGATCAGAACTACTTTTGGTGAGTCTAACTGTAGATACCTTTATGTAATATGTTTGAAAAAAGAGGAGAGCTCAGTATGTACCACGTGCAGAGGCAGCAGCAGCATGTGTGTTGTTTGAGGCAAACATGTAGGTAAGAATAGGAGTCAGAGAATAGGAATAGAGAAGTTGGGAATGGAGAATTAAGACACATATTTTTGTAGACATCTTTGTGTTTTCCTTTAATTTTATATAATGTGTTAATTTTATTTAGGTGTTACTCATTATAAGAATTTCCTGTTGCCATTGTAACAAATGACCATACTTTTTTAGTAGATTAAAGCAATAGAGATGTATTTTCTTACAGTTCTGGAGATGAGAGGTCTGAAATGAGACTTAAAGGGCTGAAATCAAGATGTGAGAACTGCTGATTCCATCTGAGGTTTCCAGGGAAGAAATTTTGTTCCTTTTCTCTTCCTTTTTCTAAAAGCTGCTAGAATTCCTTGGCTTGTGGCTACATCATTCCAATATCTGCTTCCCTCATTGTATTTCCTTCTCTGTCTAACCTTCCTAGGGTCCTCTCATAAGGACACTTGTAATTGTATTGGGCCCACCTGGATAATCTCTACATCTCAAGATTCCTAACTGATCTCATTGATAAAGAACCGTGTGCAACATAAGGTAACATTTACAGGTTCCAGAATTCAGGTGGTAACATCTTTGGGAGAACCTTGTTTGGTTAAACATGCCTACCAATTTAAGATAGATGTCTAAATTCAGAATAAAAACTATCTTTCTTAGAAAATGTTTTTTCTTTCTAATGTAATGTTTTCAAATATCTATCCTTTTCCCAAGTTACTTTCCTCATGCTAGAAATATGAGTTACTTCTACTGTCCTCAATTTTTCCATATTATTAGAACAGAAAAAGGTCATAATTATTGGTCTGTTTAAAGGGGAACATATAATGTATGTGCATTTACGACATATTTGCCCCCATGAAATCTTATATACCTAAATGCACATGTCTGAAAAGAAGGAGGAGGGAGCTCAGTGTGTGCCAGGTGCAAAGGCAGCAGCAACACATGTTTTGTTTGACTCAACATGAATGCTCTGCAGGTGACTGCAGGTGACAGCAGGTGTTAATGCTGGTAAAAGTAGTGCTTTCCTGAGATGTGCTTCAGATCAGTGTTAATAATGGCAATATTATAGGCTACTGCAGCTATCCTTCAGAATCCCTTTGTTATGTGAAGGTATCTCAACTTATTAGGATGAATTTCAGAAGTCAATGAAAATTATACATGATTTGAAGAGCTTTACTGAATTGTGCCTCCTCCTATATAGTCACTAAATATTAAATAGTGAGGCAAAGAGGGGCTCCTCACATTTGATAGTTACAGCATGTTTTGTACCTAGAAATATAGAAGACACAACTTTTTAGTCCAGAATTAGGAGAGTGGATTGAGAACTGTGATCCCTACACAAATGTAATATATGCTATGCAGTGCTATGACATTATATATGTATAATGCATACTAGATAATATTCTAAGCAGTTGACATATTTCAACAAATTTGATACAATAACCTTTTGAGATTGGAGTATTACATATACTTTGCTGCATATGAGAAAACTGTGGCCCAGAGAGATAAAATAACTTCTCCAAGCTCATACATCAAGTAATAAAGGAGGCTGGAGAGTTAACCAAGGCATTTTTAATCTAGAATATGTGTTTGTATTCACTGTACCATCCAGTTTTCTTTGTTTTGCTTTTGGATATTTTATTCTATGTTAATTTGTGCTAATTTCAATGAACAAAATGGATGATTTATTATATGATTAGTATTTGCACAAAATACAGAATTAAAACTACCCTTGACCATGAAGCTAAATAAACAAACTTATATTATATAAGGACAAATATTGGTTAATATTAAAATAATTTGCATTTGTAATATGAGTTTGTCATTTTAGCCCATATTATCTCATGTATCCCTCAACACCACATGTGAATAGAATAGTATACATATTTAAAAAATGAATAACTGAGTCCCAGAGAATCTAAGAGATTTTTTCAAGGTCATACAATAGATGGAATTGGACTTTCTGAAAATTCAGTAAACATTGATTAAGAATCTTAGTTTCAGGTGGGGCAGGGCTGGGAATATAAGACACAAAACTGTACTTGAACAAGAATTAAATAAAATAAAAATAATTTAAAAAAGAATCTTAGTTTCTCAATGGAAGTTCTCTTGCACTATTTTTTAACCATCTTCTTCTTCTCCTTTGTCTTATAGTGGCTACAGACCCAAATTGGTATGTGTTTTGATTAGAGGACAAAGTACTAGATTACTATAAAGTCTATGCCTGCAGATCTATGATTTTCTGCACTCTGAAAATGTGACCTTATTGAACACATCAATAGATAATATGAACTATATTTTTTCAGAAGCTTAATTAACCTTGAGGATTATTATAGAGAAAATATTGTTGACGGTGCATCAGTCTAATTTTTTGTCAAAGATAAGGCAACAAACATATAGCAGAGATTATGAAGTTTGAGGATTCATATCAATCTGAGTAATAAAAGGTAAGTGGTTTAATAAATATAAAAGCCTAAGTGTTATAACATAGCAAGTATTTATCTTTACTTCAGTACAAGTCCAAGGCTGTTCCTAGTGGGCACTTGTTCACCTTATAATAACTCATAGCTCTGCTATGTTCATGTCCTCCAATTGTAGTCACAAGGAGAGAGAGGAGCTGGTGAGCAAAAGTGTGGAAGATTGCACAGAGGATTTTAGAACCAGATATAGAGGCGGTACATCACTGTGACATATATTTCATTACCCAGAGCCCAGTCACATTTAGAGCAAGGGAGAAAGGGATGGCATTCTGGATAGTTTTGTCCTCCTGTGTTGTAAGGAAGAAAATAAAAGCTTGGTGAATCACATAGCATTCTCTCTTCCACAGGAGAGGCACATCAAGAGTTCTACAAACCCCAAATTTATCCCCTATGAGTCCTTCCTACATGATGGCAAATTCCCATTTTTAGAGTCAAACATAGTTGAACAAAGCATATGCTTATGTGTAGTGTACATGGTTGAAATAATCTTGGCTACCTCTATCACCATTTTGGCTTGCTAGAGAAAAATCAGCTGCAACACATTTATACCATTTATTAAAACTCCCTGAAATCATAATTGCTGTAGTCATCTTTCACCACCTTCATCATAGCACCTTAGTGCATGCACTAAGATGTATTAGCTTATAATCCACAAAGAACTTCAGAGACTTGATGCCATTTAAGTTTCACAATAATCTTCTGACAGTGGGGCAGGAAGCATTTCTCTCCTTTGATAGAACAAAAAAAAATGAAGTTCTGAGAGGTTAAGAAATATTTAATTTGACCTAGCTAGGAGAGAACCAAGCTGAAACTGGAACCTAGGACTTAGATACCAGGCATTAAGTATGGTACCCTTCCCATCATGCTGATTTACCTCTCACACTTGAAAACATCTCTAGAGAGAGTCCTACATGAAGTCTAGCCAAGAAAAAACTCTAGAGTGCAGGTATTGAAAGAGATTTGTTTTTTCAGTATGAGCTTCATCAAACAGTCAAAAACTTTGTCGGTCAATAAGTATTGAGTATGCACACGAGGGAATAACACTATTATGTAATGCCTTTGAAAGGAATTTATAATTTGTTAAGTGCTTGAAAATTGACTTTCACAGGGTGAAAAACTTCTGCCATATATTTGAGCAGAATATTGATTTCAGTGCAACAGCTTTTTGAACGATTTCAATTCAGCAAGATTTTATGTTGTTGATAAGTCAGGCCAGTTTTTCACCTGGTCTGACCTGGAGGCAGTGACAATAGAAACAAATCAATTAGTATGTTGGGAAGAATTTTTTTTCATTTTCCACACAAATAATCATTACACTTATTCTAGGTTAAAATAAAAATAAAAAGTCATGTTGTGAACAAATAGGTGAAAACAGCTAGAAGCTGTTAACCTTGCCTGACTACAATGTTTCTTGGCTGCCAGGTGTTGCCAATGCCATTAGAATGGCAGATCTCACTGTGCATGTGTGTTGAAGGCAAAAAAGAATTGCCTACTCTTTGCATTTATATTTGAGACTTGGATATGACCTTACCTTCTCTAAGTTAAACTATATAACTCTAAAACAGTCTATGACAGGATAGATCAGCAGTCTACAGAGATACCCAGAAAAAAAATGAGAAAGGTAACTAACATAAAGCTTACAAGCTTTCACTATCAGAAGGAAGGTGTGTCAGCCATGAAATCATATAATAATAGCAACATTAATTGAACAACTGCAATGTGCTAGACATATGCTAGTCATGTTTCAGGCATAAGTTTAATGAATCTTTGTGTGACAACTAGCAATTAATCTTTTTATCACCCTTATTTTACAAATAAGGCAACCAAGATTTAGAGTGATCAAATGCTTTTTCCTAGGTCCCAATAATAGTAAATTATGGGGTCAAAATCAGGATTCAGATGCATGTGAATCAGATTTCAGAACCTGAACAGGAAGGAACTCAAATGGTTTGCCACCTGTCTGCTCTTCAGAATCACCTATGGAGCTTGCAAATACAAATGCTTCTGTTTTGCCTCACATATGACTATACTAGATCTAAATTCTGACCATCAAATCTGAACATCTACACTTGGAAATATCTTCAAGGACAGCCTACTCTGCAATCAAAACAAAGAACCACAGTGCTAGGCTATATAGCATAGAGACAGGAGAGTCACTCGTAGTTGGAAGACTACTAAACTGGTCCTCAAGATTCTAGTCTCTTGGTGAACGCATGCTGTATAGTCTCCTCACTTCTGGGGGGAGGGACTTAGAATATGATAGGCTAACACATAACTTAATTAATTTACAGCTCAAAAGTGATTGGATAATCATTCCTGTGTTTGTTACTTGATATAAGACTCCGCCATCTTAGCAGATTGGAAGACAGAGTCTTCTGCTGACCATCTCGATGCAAACAGAAACATTGTGATAAGGAATGGTGCAAGGCTTTTCGGAGCTGAGAACAGTCCTCTACTGACAACCACTAAGAAATAGGGGACTCCTACAATTTCAAGAAACTGATGTGCCACAATTATGGAAGTTTGGAAGAGGACCCTAAGTTCCAGAAACAAAGCTAGCACGGACAATACATGGTTTGCCAATACATGCATGAGAGGACCTAGTTAAGCTATGCCCAGACTCCTGACTCCTAGAAACTGTGAAATAATAATTGCGTGTTGTTATAAACCACTAAGTTGTATAGTTTTTTTATGCATCAATATATAGCCAGTACAGTTATCAAGAAAAAACTATGTGTGTTCATTCAAGCATTATCCAGGAGAAAGGCTGTCTTTGTCCAAGAAGGCGACCAGTGGTAGCTGTTTTTCTATTGCAGTGGCAAGCCCGTACCCAATGTAGCCATTTAGCCAAATCTCTTCTTCTGATTCCAGGATAAGCATGCACACGTCTGACTTAGATTTTACTTCTCCCAGAGTATATGTAAAATACATGTTAACTAAAGGTCAGAAGAGCTTTGGTCCCTTTATAATGCCATGAAATATGAAATTGAATTAATTAGCATCCTGGTTTAGACCTCACTGTCTGTGATCTTAGTTAGTGTGGACATACCAGTTGCAGAGCAACCATTTGGGGTACTAACAAGGCAGGCTTCTTCCCCTGGTAAGAGCCCTGTGTATCATTGTTCTTCTATTGACTAAAAATCGACCAAGTGCCTACCTATTACCTGCTAGCCTCTGTCATTTCACACTATAGGTTATTTTATTGAAACTTTTTCATCAATAAGCTACTCATTTGACAAAAGTCAGCCAAGCATCGAAACTTGAGGAAATACCAAGTAGAGTGGTATGTGAAGGCAGACAGATGAACACACACACATAAAATGACATATATAAAAATCAGTACAGTATATTGTCCAAAATCTAAATCATTTGGTTTTTTTGTAATTTTTATGAGAGAGATCTTTACAGCATTGCACTCACAAGTTTGACATTCACTATGCTTTAACTGGACTTTCCTTGTTGGTAAAATTATCTCAGTAAGCATTGTGCACTGGAATTCTCTTATTTGTTTTAGTAGCCAGTTTAATGAAGAAATTCTGGTGCCAATGTCCTCCATTTGTCCTCTACTGCCATTGTACCTGGCAAGCTGCAAAAAGTAGTACAAAAGCTAATTTCTAGATAAGTATATCTTAGGATACAATACAAAAATCATCTGTAGGTTTGGACTGCCAGATTGAATTTTCTGAACATAATAGCTTAGTTGTAGCAGCAACAGAGTAGATATGTATTCTCTGATGCATTTCTGTCCACTGATACTGGAGATGGGCAGTTATAGGAATAGAGCCTATTATTACCTTCCTTTTGCAAGCAGATTTATCATGGATTCACACATTTTCCTGCCTATCACAGGTTCAGTAACCAGGATGTTTATAAAATGTCACTAAAAGGAAAAGGGAGGGAATGGAGTAAGGATGACCAAATACTTTCTCCAGTATTAGTTGATACCAACATCTACAAATATTATATAAAAGATTGTACTGCTTGGTATGAAAATGTAGTTGTTGTCCTTGTTGATTATTGTGTAATTCAAATACTTAGTGAATATCTGATCTGGTTCATCTCCATGTTAGATGATGGGTAGACAGTAGTGAACTAAAGTTAAAACAGTTTTTGTCCTCATGTCATTAGAGTCTAGTTGAAAAGACAGAAATAACAAGCCAATTACACAAAAAGGGATACATTTCTGGACAGAGTGGAAAACAAAATAGTAATTGATTACACTTATATGATCCTTCCAAATTTACCTTAACAACTCTCGAGAGAAGTGTTAATCTTCATATCACCGATGAAGAAACTGAAGAGAGATTAACTGATGTGCAGAAGACTGATTGCGAAGCACTAACTAAATCAGATCTATTCAATTTCAAATCCAAGGCAGCGTCACCAATTCTCAAAACAGGGATTTTCTATAGAGACCATGGATTATCATGTGGATGTGGTCTCGTGTGAATTAATATGAAGTGGGGAAATTAATGATTTTTAAAAGATGGACAAGGTGAAAATCTTATAATTAGAGGTACTTTATAGTTAAAGTAGAAATTGAAGAATGAGATTACAGGGAAGGAGGCAGGATATGGGCCCCAGTCAGCAGCAGAACTAGTAACAAAATACCCTAATAAAGTCAAACATACCCTCTTGCTTTCATTGCACATCCCTGTGTACCACTAAAAGACCTTCTTTCTTTAGTCGTTTGAGCAGAAGAAATGTATGTGACTAAATACAGACAAGGTTTGTGGAATTTGGAGATGACAAGTGTTTCTCAATCTAGATGATCCTTTTCACGAAGTTTACAAAAGATAGAAGACCTGTTGTCTCCCTTCAATTGGTACTATTATCTGTTTACCATAAGTTACACTATAAACTTTTCACAGATGTCCAAAGGAGCAGACGGATTGAGTTTTTGCCACATCTGCTAACCTACTTAGTGACTCCACTTTGGGAAAGTGTCAAGGATCAAGAAGCATGGGGAAGCATTTATGTTTTGATATCCCATATCTCTGCTTGCTGTGTTTCCATCTAGTGAGAGTAGAGAGAAGAAGGCATCATAAGAATCGTACCAGGAAACACACTTTTGCTATTCACATGGGATTTGGAGGTGATGACAACCTCCTGTTTCTCCCTCATTAGGAGCAAGCAAATACATATACTGATGGGCTTCCAAAAAACTCATCTTGGATCAAGAATAATGCAACAAAAAAGAAAGACTATACAGTTAGCCATTGTTCTACTACCCTCCTATGAAAAAAGATGCAGAATCCCCAGACTATTCATGAGCATTCATGAAATTAGCAGTGTTATTAAGAAATGACAACAAATTTCTGTTTTTTGTATGTAGTTTTTCAGGCCAAAGATTGTTCTACTGCCTCCCTATGGTACATAAAGTCATCTGCAATGCATTGGCTACATTGGTTTAGTATCTACTTTGAAGAAAAACATCAAAATAGTTCAGAAAAAGTAAATATAAAGATAAAGGTACTTTTTGTATTTAAAGATACTCTTTATAAACATACTGTTTCCATAGTAGCATGGGTACAGCCTATGTCACAAGAAAGAAGAGTAAGGAGGTATAGAAAGATGTATTACATAGAGTATTAATAGAGAAGAGATAGTACACTCAAATTGGGATAATTAAAATCACCACCAAAAGGACACTTAACTGATTTGGGGATATGGGAGGACATTGAGGAAAGGTACAGTATTATGGAAGAAAACGGTTACCTGAACTTGAAAAC
Organism: Sturnira hondurensis; assembly: GCF_014824575.4. Lineage (NCBI taxonomy): Eukaryota > Metazoa > Chordata > Mammalia > Chiroptera > Phyllostomidae > Sturnira > Sturnira hondurensis. The sequence continues at coordinate 202,564 of NW_028077829.1, forward strand.
AGAAAATCTGTTATAGTTGCCTTGGGAGGCGTAGTGACCTTTAGTTTTGATTACAGCTAATTCAAGGTGACACCCTATAAAAGGATAAGTGCCTGAGACTATTAATGCCCCTAGTAATGAATCAGATGTCTTGTTTGGGACTCTCCAATGGCCTAATCCAACAGGAATTCAGAAGATATAGAACTCCACTGATGTCAATACAGGTCAGACTTTTGAGGTATAGAGACTAGTTGAGAAGGGCTAAGACTGGATCTGGAGAAACAAAAATATATCTAAACAAGAAACCAAGGATTCCTATACACCAGAATGAAATTGTACTAAATCTTATTAGTTACATTCTTTACTGGATGCCTTCCATATACCACCACCACAGCATATGTAAGCCTTTATCTTCACTAAGGATCAAGTTCAAATTTGTCTCCCAGAAAGCTTTTCAAAATAAATAACTATCCTTACTTGGTATATGTTCTTGCTATGCTCATTTGCCTCGCCTAACTTAATTCCTTTTATTGTAATTATTTGTGATCATGTACTTTCTCCCTCACCAGACTCTTAGCTTCTGAAGAACAGACTCTTCATTTGATAAATTTCTATGTGTCTTCTACTGTTCAGTGTAAGGCATTATGGGTACTAAGTATGCAATGCCACAGGTCTTCAACAACAGCCAAGTAGTCAGATATAATGAAGACAATACTCATCATTGTATAGCAGAACATTTAAATGCTTCTACTACTTACTAGTTCTGTGTCCTGGGGCAAGTTTCTTAATCTCTTCGAAACTGATTTTCTTCATGTATAAAAATAGAAATAATAACTATAGTAATTAATTTCTTATAAAGTTGTGATTAAGCAAAAGATATCATAAATCTACACATGTAATAAATGATCAATATATTGTAACTATTATCACAAAAGAAAGAATGAATGAAAATTTAAAAACCAGAAGAAAAGGGAATTATTTCTTAAGGTCTTCATAGCACAATTGTTTTTTTAAATATTTTTTCCAAATCATATTGCTTGGCCTAAGGGAGCTTCTAGGAATAAACGCTTTTTAATCATTAAAACATGACTTTGCTTACATAAGGCTAACATACTGGTATAGCATAATATTTTTAGTGTATTGAAGCTCACAGGAAAATATTTTAGAGGTCACACAGGTTATTGAGGTGCTATGGTCTGAATGTTTCCCCTCAAAATTAATGTGTTGACAGCCTAACATCCAATGTAGAGTTTTGAGGAAACTGGACCTTTGGAAAGTGCTTAGGTCATGAGGACAGAGCCCTCGTGAATGGGATTGGTGCTCTGATAAAAGAGACCCCACAAAGCTCCCAAACCCCCTTCCACTTTAGGAGGACACAGTGAGAAGGTACCTGCTGGGAATTAGGAGATGGCCCTTTCCAGAGCATGATCCTGCTTGTGCCTCAATCTTAGACTTCCCAGCACACGAAACCATGAAAAATAAATTTCTATTATCCATGAACTACCAAGTCTCTGTTGTTTTATTGTAGCAGTCCAAATAAACTAAAACATGACACTTGAGAAACATTATTTTAAAAATGTCTACAACCCTCACAATTGCTTGAAAAAGAATAAAATACCTAATAATAAATTTAACCAAGGATATAAAAACCCTGTAATTGGAAAACTATAAGACACTTAAGAAAGAAATTGAAGAAGATACAAATAAGCAGAAGCATATATCTTGTTCATGGATAAGAAGAATTATCATCATTAAAATGTCCACACTACCTAAAGCAATTTATAGATTCAATGATATTTGTATCAAGATACCAATGGCATATTTCACAGAACTAGGAAAAATACTCCAAAAATTTACATGAAACCCAAAAGACCCCAAATAGAACAGAAATCTCGAGAAAGAAAAGTTGGCAGAATCACACAAACTGATATTAAACTATACTTTAAAGCTATAGTAATTAAAACAGCATGGAAATAGCATAAAAACAGGCATACAGATCAATGAAACAGACATACAGATCAGAAATAAACCCATGAATGAACCAGAAATAAACCCATGCCTTTATAGTAAATTAATATTTGACAAAGAAAGCAAAAACATACAATGGTATAAAGATCATCTATTCAGTAAAATGGTTTGGGGAATATTGGACACTTACAGTCAAAAAAAGGGAAGCTAGATCACCTTCTTGCACCATATATAAAAATAAACTCAAAATAGATAAAAGACTTAAATGTTAGAATTGAAACCATAAAAATCCTAGAAGAAAACACATACAGTAACATCTCAGACATTTCTTAAGGCAATATTTTTTACTGATATACCTCCATGCACAAAGGAAACAAAAAAAATTTAATGGGACTACATCAAACTGAAAAACTGTTTCACAGCAAAGGAAACAATCAACAAAATGAAAAGATAGCCCACTGAATTGGAGAATATATCTGCTGATATCTCTAATAAGGGGTTAATACCCAAAATTTATCAATAAACTATACAACTTAATACCCTCCCCCCAAAATCATTTCAATTACAAAATGGGCACAGGACCTGAATACATACTTTTTCAAAAAGGACATACAGATGGTCAATAGGTATATGAAAAGATGCTGAACATCACTAATCATCACAGAAATGCAAATTAAAACCACAATGAAATATCACCTCACACATGTTAGAATGGCTATAAATTAACAAACAATGAGTGCTGGCAAGGATGTGCAGAAAAGGGAACCCTCATGCATTGTTGGTGGGAATGCATATTGTTGCAGCCACTGTAGAAAACAATATGGATTTACCTCAGAAAATTAAAAATAGAACAGCCTTTTTACCCAGTGATTTCACTTCTGGGAGTATATCCAAAGAATTTCAAAACACTAATTCGAAAGAATATATGCACCCCTATGTTCATTGTAGCATTATTTGCAATAGCTAAAATTTGAAAACAGCTCAAGTGTCCATCAGTACATTAGTGAATAAAAACGCAGTGGTACACTTACACAATGGAATACTACACAGCCATAAAAGGAAGGAAATCTGACCCTTTGCAATAGCATAGATGGACCTGGAAAGAATTATGCTAAGTGAAATAAACAAGTCAGAGAATGTCAAATACCATATAATTTTACTCATATGTGGGATCTAATGAATGAAATGAACTAATAAGCAAAATAGTGACAGACACATAGAGAGAAGGCTGACAGCTAGTGGGGAGGTAGTACTGAGTGAGGAAGGTAGAAGGTTTGAGCAAAAAAGAAGAAATAATTATGTACATGGACAAAAATGTGTAATCGCCAGGGGGGAGGGAGAGAGGTAGAGGAGGGTAAAAGGGAGATAAACAGTGATCAAAGGAAACTTTGCTTAGAGTGGTGAACACACAATACAGTGTACTGGTGATGTGTTATAGAATTGTGCACCTAAAACCTATGTGATTTTGTGAACCAATGTCACCCCAATAAATTCAGGCAAAAGGGAAAATAAAATAAATAAAAATGTCTACAACCCAACTTGTACTTTGGAGTTTAACTTTTGCACTTTGGAGTTTTGAGCAAGATGAACTTACTGCATGAAAAAGAACCACTAGTGGCCATTTAGAATGTCAATGGCTAGCAACATCCTGGATTTTTATATTAGCTTGCCCTACGTCTCCAAATGTTTCTTTCTTAAAATTTCTAGTGATGAAAGAGTTCAAACTGAATGACTGTTCTGTCTGAGGCTGCGCTGCAAAGAATGTCAATTAGACTTAAATCACATACTGGAGGAACAGCATGTGGCCCTCTAATAATTTACCTATCCCTGCAATGATGACCAGCTCATATCAAGGAGCAATTTCTCCTTATAGTTAATATAATTTCTCCAGTATAATTGATTGAAATCAAACTCTAATTTGAATGTGATTATGCCAATAAATGTCATACTTTCTGTTGGTTATAAATCATAATGATGTGAAGAGTTTTGTTCTTCTCATGGTCTTAATTTGCAGATTTTGACTCCCTGTATACTGATAAGTTAGGGCCTTTCAGTGAGGACCTATGACCTATCATGTCTTTGAGAGTCTGAAGCAATATGCCTTAACTTTCCTCCTGGTCTCTAATACCCATTGGCCAAGTTTCTGTGGCATAGGAGGGGGTGTGATTCAGCACATCATAGAACCAATCTAGACCCCAATACTGAGAGCTTTTCTACAAGTTTCTATATGCTGATAAGGACCATATTTTGAGAGAAAAGCATTCTCAATCCTCAAGGGCAAGTTAACAACCTGGAACTTCTACATGGCAGAATTTAGACTTCCTGTTTATACACAAGCCCTCTACTCTAAAATACCACTATAGGATTCAAAAACTTAACAAATACCAAATTTGCTTATGAAAGCTAATTTTTTGTTGTTTTCAACAATATTTTATTGATTATGCTATTACAATTTTCCCTTTTTTCTCCCCTTTACTTCCCTCCACCCCACCCCCCCCATGTTAGTTTATGTCCATGGGTCATACATATAAGTTCTTTGGCTTCTCCATTTCCTATACTATTCTTAATCTCCCCCTGACTATTTTGTAACTACAAATTATGCTGCTTATTCACTATACCTTTCCCCCTGTTCTCCTCCATCCCCCTCCCCACTGATAACCCTCCGTGTGATCTCTATTTCTGTAATTCTATTCCTGTTCTAGTTGTTTGCTTAATTTTTTGTTTTTTTTTATGTTCAGTTATTAATAACTGTGAATTTATCATCATTTTACCGTTCCTAGTTTTGATCTTCTTCTTTTCCTTAGATAAGTCCCTTTAACATTTCATATAATAAAGGCCTGGTAATCATGAACTCCTTTAACTTGACCTTATCTGGGAAGCACTTTATCTGCTCTTCCATTCTAAATGATAGCTTTGCTGGATAGAGTCTTCTCGGAGGTAGGACCTTGCCTTTCATGACTTTACATACTTCTTTCCAGCCCCTTCTTCCCTGTAAGGTTTCTTTAGAGAAATCACCTGATAGTGGGAAATCCTTTGTAGGTAACTTTATGGGAAATCTTTTGTAGGTAACTCTCTCCTTTTCTCTTGCTGCTTTTAGGATTCTCTCCTTCTCTTTAATCTTGGGTAATGTACTTATAATGTGCCTTGGTGTGTGCTTCCTTGGGTCCAACTTCTTTGGGACTCTCTGAGCTTCCTGAACTTCCTAGAAATCTATTTCCTTTGCCAGATTTTGTATGTTTTTCCTCATTATTTTTTCAAATAAGTTTTCAATTTCTTGCTCTTCTTCTCCTCCTTCTGGCAGCCCTATGATTCAGATGTTGGAACATTTAAAGTTGCCCCAGATGTTCCAAAGTTTCCCCTCATTTGAAAAAAAAAATTCTTGTTCCTTCATTCTGTTCTGGTCAAATGATTATTTCTTCCTTCTGCTCCAAATTATTGATTCGAGACCTGGGTTTCTTCCCTTCACTCTTGGTTCCTGGTGTATTTTTCTTTATTTCACTTTGCATAGCCTTCATTTTCTCCTTTATTTTTGGACCACACTCAACCATTTCTGTGAGCATCCTGATTACCAGTGTTTTGAATTCTTCATCTGATAGGTTAGCTATGTATTCATTACTTAGTTCTTTTTCTGGAGTTTTGTTCTATTCTTTCATTGGGGCCATATTTCTTTGTTTCTGTGCAGCTGTTACATTGTAATGGGCAGAGCCTTAGGTATTCCCCAGGGTGAGGCCACCCACATCACTATGATGTGACACTGTCTGTCTGTGGGGGAGGTGCCAGAGAGGGAACAATGCTGCTTGCTTGGCTGTCAACCAGCTTTCAGTCATTTCCTCCTGCTACCCACAAACAAATTGTGTTATTCTGTTGCTGATTCCCAGGTGTGTGGGCTTTTGTACATTCTAGAACCCTGTGAACCTCTCCAATGAACTGTCCTGTGAGGCTGGGAGTTCCTTCCATTGCCAAAATCCCCAGAGGGTTTACAGGCAGGGGTTTTGAGAGTTTCTTTTGCTGCATTGGAACCCTGGGTTGTGTGGTCTGTCTTGCTCCCCAGATGGTCTTCCCAGTTTATTCCACACACAAATGTGGGAGTGCCACCTGCCTCCTTGCCCACCTGTTCTTCCAGCCACTGCCTTTTCTCGCATTCTCTCTGCCCTGGCTACCTGTCTCCACCCCTCCTCCCAATCTGGCTGAATGTTTCTTCTTTAACACCTTGGTTGTCAGACTTCCATACAGTTAGATGTTCTTGCAGTTCATGTTGCTTTTGGCCTTAAATTTGCGGTTGTCCTTCTTTTGTTTGTGTGAGGATGCAAAGTGTATCTACCTATGTGACCATCTTGGATGGAATTTGAAAGCTCATTTGTTTTAACTATATGTTACACTACATAACCTTTGTCCTTCATAAAGCCAACGTTCTGTTATGAAAATTGTAATATGTAGTCCAAAGAAGTCTGTGAAAAATGTTATTTGAGACCCATTGTTGATTGGTTCTTGCATAGCTCCATCAGGACACAACCAACAATAAGAACTTGGCCATCTGCTTGGTCTTTTTTTTTTCAATTTAGAACAATGTGTGAAATTTTAGAAGAATATATGTAAAATCCCCTAATTTCAACTCCTTTACCTGGGTTTCACAGAGCTTTAGCTGGGGTCTATGTTATAGCATGATGTCTTTCTGTTCTATGTACATCTATTTACAAAAGTGTAGTCTATGACACAACAAAGAAAAAAAACTTCAGGCCAATATTGCTGATGAATATAGATACTAAAATCCTCAACAAAATATTGGCAAATCACATCCAACAATACATCAAAAAGACCATACACCATGACCAAGTGGAATTCATCCCAGGGATGCAAGGATGGTTCAATATTCGCAAATCAGTAAATGTAGTACATCACATAAACAAAAGCAAAGACAAAAACCACATGATAATAATAATAGATGCAGAAAAAGCTTTTAATAAGGTACAGCACCCATTTATGATAAAAACACTCAGCAAAGTGGGATTAGAGGGAGCATTCCTCAATATAATAAAGGCCATATATCAGAGACCTACGGCCAACATCATACTCAATGGGCAAAAACTAAAAGCTTTTCCACAAAGATCAGGAACAAGACAATGTTGTCCACTTTCACCACTTCTATTCAATATAGTATTGGAAGTTTTAGCCACAGCAACCAGACAAGAAAAGGAAATAAAAGACATCCAAATTGGAAAGGAGGACACAAAAGTGCCATTGTTTGCAGATGACATGATAGTGTACATGAAAAATCCTATAGACTCTACCAAAAAACTGCTCGACCTAATAAATAAATTTGGCAAAGCAGCCGGATACAAAGTCAATATCCAGAAATCAAAGGCATTTTTGTATACTAACAATGAATCAGCAGAAGCAGAAATCAAGAAAAAAAATCCCATTTGATATAGCAGAAAAAAATATCTGGGAATAAACCTAACCAAGGAGGCAAAAGACCTGCATGCAGAAAACTATACAATACTGAAGAAAGAAATCAAGGAAGACACAAACAAATGGAAACATATACTATGTTCATGGATTGGAAGAATTAACATCATCAAAATGTCCATAGTACCCAAAGCAGTTTACAGATTCCATGCAATACCTATTAAAATACCAATGGCATATTTCACAGACATAGAACAAACACTTCAAAAATTTGTGTGGAACCACAAATGACTCTGAATAGCAGCTGCAATTTTGAGAAAGAAGAACAAAGTAGGAGGGATCACAATACCTGACATCAAACTGTATTACAAGGCCACTGTCATCAAAACAGCCTGGTACTGGCATAAAAACAGGCACATAGACCAATGGAACAGAATAGAGAACCCAGAAATAAACTCAACTCTCTGTAGTCAATTAATACTTGACAAAGGGGACAGTAACATAAAATGGGATAAAGATAGCCTCTTCAACAAATGGTGTTGGGAGAACTGGACAGCTACGTGCAAAAAAATGAAACTCAAGCACCAACTTACATCATACACCAAAATAAATTCAAGGTGGATAAAAGACTTAAATATAAGCTGTGACACCATTAAAGTCCTAGAGGAGAACATTGGCAGGAAAATCTCAGATATTTCACACAGCAACATTTTTACTGATATGTCCCCTAGAGCAAGGGATATAAAGGAAAGAATAAACAAATGGGATCTCATCAAAATAAAAAGCTTCTGCACAGCTAAAGAAAACAGCATTAAAATAAAAGAGAACAAACTGTATGGGAAAATGTATTTGCCAATGATACCTCAGACAAAGGTTTAATCTCCAAAATATACAAAGAACTTACATGACTACACTCTAAGAAGACAACCAACCCAATTAAAAAATGGGCAGAGGACTTGAACAGAGACTTCTCCAAGGAGGACATACAGAGGATCCAGAGATCCATGAAAAGATGCTCGATATCGCTAGCTATCAGAGAGATGCAAATTAAAAGCACAATGAGATACCACTTTACACCAGTCAGAATGGCTATCATAAACAAAGCAACAAACAACAAATGTTGGAGAGGTTGTGGGGAAAAGGGGACTCCAGTTCACTGTTGGTGGGATTGCAGACTGGTACAACCACTATGGAAAACAGTATGGAATATTCTAAGAAAACTAAAAATGAATATGCCTTTTGACCCAGCAACTCCACTGTTAGGAGTATATACTAAGAACCCTAAAACACCAATCCAAAAGAACCTATGCACCCCAATGTTCATAGCAGCACAATTTACAATAGCCAAGTGTTGGAAGCAACCTAAGTACCCATCTGTAAATGAATGGATCAAAAAACTATGGTACATTTACACAATGGAATACTATACAGCAGAAAGAAAGAAGGAGCTCCTACCTTTTGCAACATCATGGATGGAACTGAAAAGCATTATGTTGAGTGAAATAAGCCAGGAGGTAAAGACAAATACCATATGATCTCACCTTTAACAGGAAGCTAAACAACAAAACAAACTAGCAAGCAAAATATAACCAAAGACTCTGAAATAGAGAACAGGCAGACAGGGACCAGAAGGGAGAGGGTAGGGAATTTCAGGGGAAAAGGGGAAGGATTCACAGGAACAAGTATAAAGGACATATGGACAAAATCTAAGGGGGATAGAAATGGGAGGGAGGTGGGGAGCACTGGCGGGGTACTTGGAAGGGAGTAAAAGGCAGAAAACTGTATTTGAACAATAATTTTTTAAAAACTATTTTTTAAAAAAGAATGTGTAGTCTATGATTCTGACTTCCAATAGCTGCAGACCCTAGGAAATTTAAAGTAACATATGAATCATGCCAAGATAAAGCACCAGAGTAAGAAATCTAATACTCTTCTTCTGCCACAATCTATTCCACGGTGATTGGAAACTAAGGTTAAGAACAACTTTTGTTTGCAATTACAAGCATAAGCATGTTTGTTGATTGACTGACTATCAGGATTATAGCACATCTTGAGAACTGCTCTGGTTGTTTAAGTCTCCTGTTATATAAAAGAGTCCCATAATTCAAAAAATGGATAATTAAAATATCAATAACCTCAAGTGTATATTCTATGTAAAATCAGTAACAGATGAGCAGCAGCAACAACAACAAAAAAGATAGCCAATCAATAGTTGCCATAGCTTAGGATACAGAGAAAATAAAAGAATTCAAAACCATGGAAGACCTATGCAGCAAATACGCTCAAATGTCAAAGAAGAAAAATACAAAGAAAAATTAGGTTAAAGACCCTTAAAGAAGCACCCACACATGTGCATAGCATTATTTTGCTTCACTTCAGTTACATCTGATTAACCAACTATATTAATTATATTCACAAGGCAAAGATCTCAGGCAGTGCATTCCTGTGTTATACTAAAGTGTCTGATTTTTTTAAGAAAAATCTTAATTCTAAGATTTTTTAGCAGCTCATAAAGACTTTGCCATAAGTAAAACTGGATAGCCAACTTATTTATGCCCTCTGCGGAATATGGCTGAAATATATGAGGGCTCTCCAGGAGGTTTTGAGCCAAATAGTATGAAAAACATAGACATTTATTGAAGAAGATACAAGATACAAGAAACATTGTACATATAACAATGACACCTCAGTATTATTGAGGTGACACCTTCAAAGTAGGCACCTTGGGACCTCACATGGTCTCCCATTGCCATCAGCAGCCCCATCATATTTTTCTGAATCTCATTGATGGTCTGAAATCTCTTCCCTTCAAAGGTTATTTTAGTTTTGGGATAAGCCATAAGTTGCAGGGCATGAAATCTGGGCTTTAGGGGTGGCTGAGTCACCTGGGTGATTTGATGTTTCACCAAGAAGAGTATGGATGAGACATGATACACAAGCAGGCACATTGTTGTGATGAAGCTGCAAATCTCCGGTTGCCCATAGCTGTGGTCATTTTCATTGTATTGCATATCTCAATCTACGAAGAACATTGAGGTAGTACTCCTTATTAATTGTTCAACTTGGAGTTGCATACTCATTTTTCAATTGGGAAGGTTTTTTGATTGGGGTTTGTGACAGTGACAGTTACCACCTCTAGGCCTGAATGGATGAAGAGAGGGAGGAGTGACCAGTACCCAGAAGGAGACAGTCATCAAAAGAATGCCAATATAAGTGAAACAGAAAGGGATATGACAGGTTCAGCAGCCTTTGAGGGAAAGAGCCAGGAAACAAATGTTCTTACCCAATCTTCTCCTTCCCTCGGATCTTCTGCTGTAGCTCTCCATTGGGAAATTTGACTAGAAACTCAAGGGCAAGGAGTAGATATAGAAGGGTAGAGACACAATGTTTAAGAGCAGGTGGATGGGAACAAGAACAATGGCAGATTACTCTTTCTTTGATCTCCTCTGTAATTGTTTTCAGCCCCTGGGCATCTTCTAATATCTACAATTTCTCTCTTTGAAGGTCTGCTACTATTATAGATGTCCCTCTCAGTTAGAAGCAAAGATAATATGGACATAACCCTTTGCGTCTACAAGAAACTCTTATGCAGCCTCACCAGAAACTCGGGAAGCATAAGCAGCCCTATAAAGATGTCTTTATTTTGGCTCACCAATGGGTAGCTAACTGTCCCATGCCCTTTAGATTTCTCTGGTGCAAATCAGAATTAGGCCAGAGACTATGAGGTACACAAATTCAGATATCCAAGTTATTCTCTTGAAACTCCTTTCCATAGACTTGAAGTGAGGGCAAGCATTCCTCACCATTCAAGGAGAAGCTTGAATGTCAATAAGGTCATGAATATCCTCAGACTCTTTCTTTCAAAGGTTAGTGTCCTCAGCTGAAAGAAATTATATGTTTAGCTTTCTCTAGAAGAAAAGTGATGATATAGGCTCTAACTGTCCCATTTTGGAATCCATACTTGTTAGTGAACAGTAGCCAGAGGTAGCAATACTATCGCTTTTCCAAATTGGGTGATGACCTCCTCTGTGGCTGGAGTTGGGGATACATGTGATTAAAAGCCCTACAAGTACCACATAGACACAAAGAGCAAATTCCCCAAAACAGCCAGACATAGAATGATGGTAAAACCTGCTTATTAGACAAATAGTAGCTATTATGTCTACTATAATATGGACCCAGAATCTTAGAAATAAACTTTAAAAATGTTTGAAAATAATAAAAATTTTAAACATTCTGAACCGATGTAATGCTAGTTGATGTGGGAGGATTCGGGGGTATACTGAAATGCATGGTCAAGGACAAATTTAGTGCAGAACAAAAATTACAAGAGATGATTTACTGAAGGTCATGGAAAAAGTCATTACTTAATGGCTTAAGCACAAAACCCCTGCGGTCCCCACAATTGCACTTTACAATAGACTTTGGCACTTGTAAAATTGAGTCATACCTGAAATGCCCTGTTCACTTTCTTATAAAGCAGTGTTTTTCAAGTTTTAGCCTTTATAATCATCACCTGAGAAACAGGTTACAAAAACTCAGAATCTTTGGCCATCCTCCTAGAAATTCTGACATATTAAATATAGGATGAAACCCAGGGATCAGCAGGTTAAATAAGCACATGGCGATTTTTAAGAGATGGCCCATAAACTGAAAAAAGTATATTTTCTAAAACAGAATTATTTGCTTTCGGGTCCAAAGACACATTTCTAACTTTGCAACTTATTTCTACTGCTTTCTCTGGCGTTTCTTTCTGTATAGACCGGTGAAGGGATCCCCTTAACCTCAGTCTTTACCAAAAACCATCCAGCACCTTCTTAAACATCCATTACAGGAAACTTACTACTTTTAAAAGCTGAGTGAAATAAGCCAGGTGTTGAAGGACAAATACCATATGATCTCACCTTTAACAGGAAGCTAAACAACAAAACAAACAAGCAAGCAAAATAACCAAAGACACTGAAATAGAGAACAGGCTGACAGTGACCAGATGGGAGAGGGGAGGGAATTTTAGGGGAAATAGGGGAGGGATTTAGAGGAACAAATGTAAAGGATACATGGACAACAACTAAGAAGGGTGAAAATGGGAGGGGGGAGCATGGGGGTGGGATGGGATGGGAGTAGTAGAAATCTGTACTTGAAAAGTAAATAAATAAATAAATTTTTAAAAGCATTTTATTGGAGAGCTCATATTCATTAATTCAATCTGACTATACTATGCTTGTTAGCATTTTTTCCTAGTTTCTTTTCAGTTTCCACATAAGACGTATGACTAGGTTTGGGAGTAGATGTACATTCAGTCCAGATTATTCTGTTCTACATAAGACTGACACTGTTTGCTTGTAGATATCCAATAGTCTATTTCATTGTTTCAACTATTTGTTGAAAGCATGATTTTTCCCCATAGCTTTGACGTTATTATCTAAATCCAATTGACCATAGATATATCAGTTTATTTATGGACGCTAAATTTTATTCCATTAACTGATATGTTTAATCTTATGCCAGTACCATACTATGTTGAAAGTGTAGCTCGGTAGTAAGTTTTGAAAGAGGACAGACCAAGTAATCCAAATTTGTGCTTCTTTTTTAGGATTATTTGGCTACTCTGGGTCCCATGAATTTGCATATGAGTTTTAAGATAAGTTTGTCAATATCTGCAAAAACAAACCCAGCTGAAATGTTGATTAGGATTACATTGAATCAATAGATATATTTGGTGAGTATTTTTGTATTAACAATACTGCCTTCTGATCCATGTACATGAGATAAATTTTCATTTATTTATGTATTCTTTAATTTTTCAACAATATTTTGTGACTTTTAGAGTAGTAGTTTTGAACCTTTAAAAATTTATTACTAAGTATTTTATTCTTTTGGACATTTTTGTAAGTTGGACTAACTTATTAATTTTATTTTTGGATTGTTCATTTCTGGTTATAGAAATACCTTTTTTTTACTTTATTAAAATACTGAATTTATTTCACATGTATATATCTGTCTCCCCATTATTTTAATCTATCTGACCACCACTACTAGTATGTTCTATCATAACATTCCTTACATACTTAAAACCAAGCAAAGGGTGGATTTCCATATTTAAAAACTAAACAGGCATTTTGACAACACATTCTTGGCAATGGAACCTGGAAAACATTTATGAGACACAGTAGGAAAAGTTCTCACTCTGCATTATAAAAAGGACAGCCAGATATCAACTGTTACAGAAATAAAATAGGATGGAAAATTTTAACAAACTGATTAAACTATTTTCTTAAAGAGACTTCCTCACTTGCCAGAAATCTTGAATAGCCTTCTGGTCAGTCATCCGAAAGCAATTCTTCACATAATTGATGAACTTGGCTTCCACTTTGGGAAGTGAACCACCTTTTTCTATATTTGCTTGTATTTTTGCTTTAATGTCTTCTACAGAACTAGGTCCTTTAGGTGTTTTAGGAATTTTTTCCTGCTTTTTGAAGGATTCTTGACCTTTTGATCTTGGCATTGATGGTTTTGAGTCTTTTCCATTCTGGTTTGATTTCTGTACATTTTTGGCTGGAGTGTCTCATGTAGATTTTACTGGAGCCTTTTCTTCAACTTCCTCATCCTCAAAATCATCATCACCATCTTCATCATCTTCATGGGCAGCAAGTTTTACTTTTATCTGTGGGAACTTGTTACCACTTCCAGGACAGAATGCTTCCCAGACATACTTAGGAGTTTCATGTCCTCCTCCTCTTCATCTTCTGACTCTGCATCTTCCTCCACAGCTACTAAGTACTGTCCACTTATATGCTCAGGCCCTGAACTACACTTCAACTGTAAGACCACAGGTGGTGTTATTTCAAAGCCACCAAGGGAAAACATTGGCTGTAGGACAGTTTTAAAGTTGTCAGTGTTACTTTAATTGGCCTGCCTTCATAATTAGTTGCCCCTGCTTTAACAATGTGTGAGTCATACTTTGCACCAGCCCCTAAACTGACCTTTTGTAAAGGTAATTTTTGCTCATTTTCATCACTATCTACATTAAAGTGTACTCCTTTTCAGCTTTGAGTTCACAACCAAAAAGAGTTCTGGGTCCTCAGAAGGCTCATATCCATGTCCATAGAATCTCCTATGGTGTGGTGGCACCCACTTAGGTGGGAGAGAAGGCAGACAGAGATAACATGACTTCTGTTCCACAGAACAGATACACAGGATGGAATTGCACCTGGGCTATTGTTTTTTACACATTGATTTGTATCCTGTAACTTTGGTAGGCATGTTCATTAGTTATAGATGCTTTCTGGGCATTCTAAGTATTTTCTACTTGTAATACCATGTCATACTCAAATAGAGATGGTTTAACTATATTCACTCTATGATATAATGAAAATAAATACTTGGCCTTTGTCTCCAGTTTCTAACACAGAGCTCCTAAGACCTTTGTAATTTCATGAGTGATCAAAGTGTCTTTTGTATGCTGATGGGATGACTGCTTCTGTATGAGGACTGGTTGTCAGAAAGATAAAGGCATGATAAGAGGATTGAAATTTTCAGCCCATCTCCTGATTTCCAAGGAGAGAGGGACTGGAGATTGAGTCAATCACCAATGGCCAATGATTTAATCAATGACATCTATATAATTGAATCTCTAATAACCACTAAATGATTGGGTTTGGGAGCTTCTGCATTGGTGAACACATCAAGGTGCTGATAAGGTGACAGAGAGAGCATGGAAGCTCTGAGCCTTTTTCCTTATAAAATGGCTTTCTGGCTTGTATCCCATATAATAAATCAGTAACAGTGAGTACAGCACTTTCCTGAGGCTGAAGAGCAAGTGGCAGGGAATAGTCTTGTGGTCTTGTGGAACTGATCCCTTAACCTGGGGAGTGATGAAAGTTGGAGAATTGGTTGATGTGAAAAAAACACACCACACATTTGGTATCAAACATGTTGTGGGTAAGAACAGCTCAGATTTTACAATCTGGGTGCTTCTCATTAATTTTTCTTTTCTGAATGCCCTCATTAAAACCACCATTTTATTGTCTGCTGTTTCTTCTTCCCAAGCCACATTCTTCTTCCAAGTCTTTGTGGCACTGGATCCTGCATAATTTTCAGGTATCAGCTCAATTTTTCTACTTAGAGAAGACTATCTCATTTCTGCAATGTTTTTTGTTCCTGTTCAAACTCCAGTTACTGTCTATTCCATTAACTTTTATAAGCTTCACAGTATGTATTAATATTTTAATTTATTTTATTTAATTTGTCTAATTACCTTTGATAGGGGACTCAAGAGTTGGAAAAATTTACTTTAAATAGTTATAAGCCTAGTAGGTAATGTGTATGTGAAAGCTATTGTTTCAGGAACTGCAGATAAGGCCCACCACTCCTAGGAGAGACAGCTGGCCCCATGTGGCACAGCTAAAGGCCACCACCTGCAGAACAAGTGGAAATATCCAGGCCATTGTGCTTCATGGAGAGACAGACAACTGACATACCTGGGGGAAGAGCTAACAGCCCAGGACAAGAATGCTGTAGTTTTCTTTTATCTCATTTTCCCTGAATTTCAAAACCACTCAGCATACCTTATATATTCCTGTTCCTGTTATAAAAAGGCTGGCTTGAGAGAAAATGTAAGATATCTGTTAGGATATGAACCAGCTCAGATTGCCAGCCATCTGAGTAAAACACCCATAAATATTCAATCCCTGTCTCTGCTTATTGGGTTCGGTATGTGACAGGCAGCACAAACTGCATTTTTTTCCCAGTTTCATATTTCCACAGTTAGTGGTTAGAATCTAAGATAGATGTGAACTGATGCCTTTTCTGACTTTCTCAATGTTGTGTCCCTCAGGCTTACAGCAGTGACTTATAGACATTAAGTAGATATTTGCTGAGCAATTTCATGGATTAATCAATTAATCAATTAATCAAATATTAGTGTGTATTTGAAGTACAGATTTGAAATGAGAGTGACAGAAATAGAACATCATTTAATCCTAAAAGGGTTGTAGGTATATCTGGTATTTTGTTTTTCTCAGCAATGCCCCTCCCCATTGTAGAGGCCAGCCTTATCCAGTTTCCTAGGTAATTGTTAAAATGATATCTACACATACTACGATATTTTAAAAGGTTGAGAAATTAGGTAGTAATGCATGCATTACTCTTTATTTATTTATTTATTTATTTATTTAAATTTAATTTAATTATTGCTCAAGTACAGTTTTCTGTCTTTTACTCCCATCCCAGTGCACCCCCCCAGGCCTCCCCACCTCCTTCCCATTTGCACTCCCCTTAGATTTTGTCCATGTGTCCTTTATACTTGTTCCTGTGAATCCTTCCCCCTTTCCCCTGAAATTCCCTCCCCTCTCCCTTTTAGTCCCTGTGAGCCTGATCTCTATTTCAGTGTCTTTGGTTATATCTTGCTTGCTTGTTTGTTTTGTTGTTCAGGTTCATGTTAAAGGTGAGAACACATGGTATGTGTCTTTCACTGACTGGCTTATTTCACACAGCATAATGCTTTCCAGTTCCATCCATGCTGTTGCAAAGGGTAGGAGATCCTTCTTTCTTTCTGCTGCATAGAATTCCATTGTGTATATGTACCATAGTTTTTTTGATCCATTCATTTACTGATGGGCACCTAGGTTGCTTCCAACTCTTGGCTATTGTAAATTGTGCCGCTATGAACATTGGAGTGCATAGGTTCTTTTGGATTGGTGTTTTAGGGTTCTTAAGATATAATCCTAGCAGTGGAATTGCTGAGTCAAAAGGCAGGTTCATTTTTAGTTTTCTGACAAAATTTCATACTGTTTTCCACAGTTGTTGTACCAGTATGCAATCCCACCAACAATTGATTAGGGTCCCCTTTTCTCCACAACCTCTCCAACACTTGTTGTTTGTTGCTTCGTTTATGATACTGTAAAGTGTTATCTCATTGTGGTTTTAATTTGCATCTCTCTGACAGGTAGCGATATTGAGCATCTTTTCATGTATCTCTGGATCCTTTGTATGTCCTCCTTGGAGAAATGTCTGTTCAAGTCTTTTTCCCAGTTTTTAATCGGGCTGTTCGTCTTCTTAGAGTGTAGTCATGTAAGTTCTCTATATATTTTGGAGGTTAAACCTTTGCCTGAGGTATCATTGGCAAATGTTTTCCCATACAGTTTGTTCTCTTTTTATTTTAATGCTGTTTTCTTTAGCCATGCAGAAGCTTTTTATTTTGATGAGATCCCATTTGTTTATTCTTTCCTTTATATCCCTTGCTCTAGGGGACATATCAGTAAAAATGTTGCTGTGTGAAATATCTGAGATTTTCCTGCCCAAACACTCCTCTATGACTTTAATGTTGTCACGGCTTATATTTAAGCGTTTTATCCACCTTCAATTTGTTCTGGTGTATGGGGTAAGTTGGTGGCCGAGTTTCATTTTTTTTTTCACATAGCTGTCAAACTCTCCCAACAGCATTTGTTGAAGAGGCTGTTTTTACTTCATTTTATGTTACTGCCCCCTTTGTTGAATATTAATTGTGTAGACACTTCGGTTTATTTCTGAGGTCTCTGTTCTGTTCCATTGGTCTATGTGCCTGTTTTTATGCCAGTACCAGGCTGTTTTGATTACAGTGGCCCTGTGATACAGTTTGGTATCAGGTATTGTGATCCCTCCTACTTTGTTCTTGTTTATCAAAATTTCAGCTGCTATTTGGGGTTGTTTATGGTTCCACATAAATTTTTTAAGTGTTTATTCTATGTCCGTGAAATATGCCATTGGTACTTTAATAGGTATTGCTTTGAATTTGTAAATTGCTTTGGGTAGTATGGACATTTTGATTATGTGAATTCTTCCAATATAACACGGTATATGTTTCCATTTGTTTGTGTCTTCCTCAATTTCTTTCTTCAGTGTTGTGTAGTTTTCTGCATACAGGTCTTTTACCTCCTTGTTTAGGTTTATTCCCAGGTATTTTAGTTTTCTTTTTGCTATATGGAATGGGATTTTTTTATGGTTTACTGCTTCTGCAGTTTCATTCTTGGTATACAACAATGCCTTTGATTTCTGGAGATTGACTTTGTATCCCGCTGTTTTGCCAAATTCAATTTATTAGGTCCAGAAGTTTTTAGGCATAATCTATAATATTTTCTGTCTATACTGTCATGTTGTCTACAAACAATGACAGTTTTTTTTCCTCCTTTCCAAATTGGATACCTTTTATTTCCTTTTATTGTCTGATCACTGTGGCTAAAACTTCCAATACTATATTGAATAGAAGTGGTGAAAGTGATGACCTTGTCTTGTTCCTGATCTTAGTAGAAAAGCTTTTAGTTTTTGCACATTGAGTGTGATGTTGGCTGTAGGTCTCTCATATATGGCCTTTATTATATTAAAGAATGCTTCCTCTATTCCCACTTTGCTGAGTGTTTTTATCATAAATGGGTGTTGTACCTTATCAAAAGTTTTTTCTGCATCTATTGATATGGTCACGTTTTTGTCTTTGCTTTTGTTTATATGATGTGTTACATTTACTAATTTGCGAATATTGAAACATCCTTGTAACCCTGGGATGAAACCCACTTGGTCATGGTGTATGACCTCTTTAATGTATTGTTGGATGCCATTCGCCAATATTTTGTTGAGGATTTTAGCATCTATATTCATCAGTAATATTGGCCTAAAGTTTTCTTTCTTTGTTGTGTCTCTATCTGGTTTTGGAATTAGGATGATGCTGGCTTCATAAAAAGAGTTTGGGAGTCTTCCATCATTTTCATTTTTGGGGAATAATCTGTGAAGAATAGGGGTTAGCTCTTCCTGAAATTCTTTGTAAAATTCTCCTGTGCAACCATCTGGTTCAGGGCTTTTGTGTGATGGGGGTTTTTTGATTACTGGTTCAATTTCATCTGCTGTTACTGGTCTGTTCACGCTTTCTGCTTCTTCTTCATTGAGCTTTGGAAGATTATATTTTTCTAGAAATTTGTCAGTTTCACCTGGGGTTTCAAATTTCTTGGCATATAGTTCATAGTAATTTCTTACAATCCCTTCTATTTCTGTGGTGTCAGTTGTAATCTCTCCTCTATCACTTCTGATTCTGTTTATTTGGGCCCTTTCTCTTTTTTTCTTGATGAGCCTACTTAATGGCTTGTCAATTTTGTTTATCTTTTCAAAAAAACAGCTTCTGGATTCATTGATTTGTAGAATTGTGCTTTTAGTCTCTATGTTATTTATTTTTGCTCGGGTCTTATTTATTTCCTTCCTTCTACTTCCTCTGGGTTTTCTTTGTTGTTGTTCCTTTAGTTCTTGTAGGTGTAGGGTTAGGTTGTTTGTTCGAAATGTTTCTATATCTTTTAGGTAGGCCTGTATTGCTATGAACTTCCCTCTGAGGACTGCCTTCACTGTGTCCCACAAGTTTTGGGTTGTTGTGAGTCCATTTTCATTTGTTTCCAGGGACTTTTTGATTTCATCCCTAATTTCATCTTTGACCCATTCATTGTTTAATAGCATGCCATTCAATCTTAATAATTTTGCGTGTTTTGTGTCTTTTTCTTTGGGGCTGGTTTTCAGTTTTAGTCCCTTGTGCTAGGAGAAAATGTTTGGTATCATTTCAATTTTCTTGGGTTTACTGAGGCTTTTTTGTGTCCTATCATGCGGTCTATCTTTGAAAATGTTCCATGTGCATTTGAAAAGAATGTGTATTTAGCTTCTTTGGGATGAAGGGCTCTATATATATCAGTTAAGTCCATTTCATCTAGGGCATTATTCAATGCCACAACATCTTTGTTGATATTTTGCTTGGAAGATCTGTCCATTTTTGACAGTCGGGTGTTAAAATCCCCGACTATAATTGTGTTGCTGTCAATATCTTTCTGGAAGTCCTCTAAGATTTTCTCTATATATTTGGGTCCTCCTATGTTAGGTGCATATATATTTATGATGTTAATGTCTTCTTGGTGAATTCTTCCCTTGAATATTATGCATTGACCTTCTGCATCTCTCTTTATGGCCCTTTTTTTTGAAGTCTATTTTGTGTGATATGAGCATTGCTACCCCAGCTTTTTTCCCCTTTCCGTTTGCTTGGAAAATTTGTTTCCAGCTCTTCACTTTTAGACTGTGTAGATCTTTTGTCCTGATGTAGGTCTCTTGTAGGCAGCATATGTGTGGGTCATGCTTTCTTATCCATTCAGCTATTCCATGTCTTTTGATTGGAGCATTTAATCCATTTACATTTAAGGTTATTATTGATAGGTACTTATTCATTGCCATTTTTTTACCTGTGTGATTCTCTGTCTTTCTTATTTTTTTCCTTTCTTTAAACCAGTCCTCTTAGCATTTCTTACAGAGCTGATTTGGTGGAGGCATATTCTTTTAGACTTCTTTTGTCTTGGAAGCTCTTTATTTGGCCTTCTATCTTGATTGGGAGACTTGCTTGGTAAGGTAGCCTTGGTTGCAGGCCTGTGGTTCTCATTACCTGGAATATTTCTTGCCATTCTCTTCTTGCTTGGAGTGTTTCCATTGAGAAATCAGCAGCTAACCTTATTGGGGCTCCCTTGTATGTTACTTCCTTTTTATCCCTTGCTGCCTTTAAGATTCTCTCTATATCTTGGAATTCTGCCATTTTAATGATGATGTGTCTTGAGGTGGGCCTCTTTGGGTTCCTCTGGAATGGGACTCTCTGTGATTCCTGGATTTGTGTGACTTTTTCTCTCATAAAATTAGGGAAGTTTTCCATCATTACTTTTCCAAATAAGTTTTTTATCTTTTCTTTTTCTCCTTCTGGTATCCCTATTATTCGGATATTATTATGTTTCATATTGTCTTGCATTTCATTTAATCCTTCTTCATTCATTTTGAGTCTCTTTTCCTTTTCTTGCTCTTTCTCCAAGTTTTTTTCTAGTTTGTCCTTCAACTCGCTGTTTGAATCTTCTGCCTCATCGATCCTGCTTTTGAGTCCTGCTACTGTGTTCTTCAGTTCCAAAATTGTATTTTTCATTTCCTCTTGGCCTTTCCTGATAGTTTCTATTTCCTTTTTCATGTTGATGTAGTTTGCAGTGAGTTCATTGTAGCTGTCCTGTAGTTTCTGGCAGTTCACTGTGAGCTCTTTGAAATTCCTGATATCCAGTGCTTTGAATTCAGTATCTGATAGTTGACTTGCCTTTATTTCATCTAACATTCTTTCTGAGGCTTCTTTCTTTCTTTTCATGTGGGGATTGTTTCTTTGTCTTCCCATTGTTTGTGAGACTCTTCTTGTTAGCCTCAGCTTCTTAGATTTTCCTGTTCTGACTCCTTGGGTTTATAGTATATACTTTTCTGGTAGAATACCTGTCAAATTCAGTGCTACAGTCTCCTTTTGTTATCCTGGTGTTCTCCACTTCCACTTACTCCTTTCTTTGTGCATGTGTGATCTTTTGGAGGGTGAGGCAAAATGGTTTATGACAGCAGAAGAGTATTTTATGATATTTACAGTCACAGCCAGTAGAGAAGAGATAGAAGATCTTTAGGCCAGTATAGTGTTAATTGTAATCTACAACCCTACTTACCACTTTTAAGAAAGTATGGACAAAAAATAAGTCTCTTGTTAGGGAGGGAAGGCTTGTGAGTTGGGTCTAGAAAGCAGTGAGGTTGCGGGTGGTCAGATTCCGAGGTATGGTGAGAGTAAAGTATACTAAATAGGTCTAGTGTGTGAGGGAATTGAGTTAATCACTACAGTAATGGAGTTCAGGAAACTGTGAAGTGGGCTAAGATCTGGCATATGTGTTGTGAAGTATTTACAGTTGTGTAGAACAGCTATTATTTACAAGAATATTAGAGCAACAGTCATATGAAAGACTCTATGTGATCTGGATAACATGAATAGGGGGTATAGAACTTTGGGTAGCGTGCTAAAGGAAAACAAGTGGCATGAAGTATAGAAAATTATCAATACACTGTGGAGGAAAGAACAAGGGAAACCTGTCAAATGATAAAATATATACCAGCCAAGGCAAGGAAGCCTACACAGAAAGAGGTGAAATACAAGATACTATTAAAATATAAAAGAAGTGAGAATAATGAAAAAATTATAATAATAAAAATATGCAGCAACTTGTGACTGCTCTGCTATAGAAAAGTGAAATTTGTCTCTCTGTCTCTACTATTGGGATGCCCCCTCTTTCAGTCTAACTCTGGTCTTTTTGCAGTTCCAAGTTGTTTTTGTCACTTGTGGGTAAAAGAAAAAAAAGGCAGTAGAATGGAGGAAAAAGAAGTAAGTTTGGAAAGAAAGGAAGAAGGAATAAAACAGGAAAGAAAAGAAAGGAAATGTATTGAAAGATAGAACAATAATAAAATTAAAAAGATAAAAGATTACTTAAAAATAAAAATAAAAATCTCTTGTTGGTTTGAAACTGGCCAAACCGGTTTTCCTGACTGCACCAGGCTGAGGGGAAATTCATGTGGTCTTTCTCCCAGCACTCTTCCAAGAGCTAACCTGGAGCCTCTCCCCAGTGTCCCAAGAAGGGGATCTAGGTCCTCTTCAGAGCACTTTCCACAGGGGTCCTCGCTGTGGACTAGGGTGTGGGCGAGCGCACCAACCAGGCTGCCTGGGTCCCTCGAAATCTGGCAAGTACCTTCCCAGTTCTGTGGGGGAACTCAAGTGCTTCTGCCCAATCTCTGGATTACTGCCAGGCTGGGTGGGGAGCAGACCAAGTGGCTGTTTGCCAGAGAATCCTTCAGTTTCCTTTCCAAAAAATTTCTCCTTAAGAAAGCCTGCCTCTCAGCACAGCCTAATCCCCCAGCCAGACTGGTGACTATCTGAGTCAGAGCCCAACACTATGCCTCTCAGTTCTTCAGAGCTGGCGACCAGAGTCCCTGGTTGATAATGGCCCTTTGTCCTTATCACTCTCTCTATAAACTCAAGCAAGCCGGTCTCTCCCCGGTGTTGCCCAACCTCACTTGGCCATGGAGGAAGGGAGCTGATGACCCAGCTCTCTCCCAAGGACCCTTCAGCAGGACCAGGGCTCCCAAAGAGTCTGTGGTAGATGCACTGGGTGCCAGGAGCTGGGTGCTTGCTGAGGCAGCTGCTGCTCTTGTGTTTGCTCTGGTCCCTGAGTCCATACTGTCCTGCAGCTGTTTCCTTACCATCTGGTTTTTCAGTGTCCATTACAATTTCTGGTCTCTTATTTTCATATATGCTGGGGAACTGTTGGCTATTTGCGCTGTTCCTCCATAGATTGGCCAGGATTTTCTCCCATGTGTATGGGGAAATGTAATCTGCTCCCTCCTACTCCATCACCATCTTCCCTCCCTATTGCATTATTCTTATTTCTTCATTTTTTGTTGCTTTAACTGATAGATACTTTCATCCACCTAGGTGGAAACCTTGGAGAGGCTGAGTAATGACCATAGGAAAGAAGCCCAAACAGTAGTTTAAAGGCAAGAATTACCTTCATTGCAATACATTCTCCATGCCTGTAAAGAAAATAAATTGTGTGCGGGTGTATGTGGGAATGGCTGTGTATATACACTCAATGAGCTATTATTCAAAAACATCTTTGCCTAAATGCTGTGGAATGATCTTAAATCCTAGAGTAGTAGCTCAACTGTTTGCAATTGACACTTCCTGTTTGCTAAACCAAAGCCTTGGATAGACAGTCCTGTCAGTACCCTAGAGCATATTCTTTTCAGCAAATCATTGTTTCTACAAATCTTGAGTAACAGTACAAAAGAAATTCTTTTCCTGGCTGATATGCAGCCACCTGAAGAAGTAACTGGAATAGATAGCAAACCAAGGTGAGGAGGAGAAGGGATGCATATCCCATCCACGGACTCAGCAGTCCTTGAAATTCTATGTATCTTTTCCATTATCTGAGAAGAAAGACTGAAACTGTGCTTTTATCCCAAGGTCTAAAAGGCTGAAAGAGGTCCATAGTGCCTAAAGGAAGAAGCACATTAATACCTTTGGCTATTCACTTCCCTCTCCTGGAAAGCTAGCACCACCTTTACCTGTCAATCAATATGTAAATTATCCCCCCTCACCTGTCCACCCCCACAACTATGTAAGTCCTCAGAACAGAGGGCTTGGTGGGCTTGGTGCTTTCTGCTCTCTGGATAGTTGCCCAGGCCTCCTGACCTCAGGCCAGCTGGCCTCAGGCCACACACACCCTGGCCACCCCAGCCCTTACCACCCTTGCACTTGCCACACTGCCCTTTGGCCACCCTTACCTTCACGACCCTTAGCCTGCTTCACCCTGAACCTATGCCTTTTAGCTCCTAACCCTACCTTACCTAGACCCACGCTCTTCCATGTGAATGGATCACCAATAAACCCTGCTTACACACTAGTAGATTTGCTGATCTCTAATTCTTTACTGCATTGGTGAGAAGAACTGAATTTCTGGGAGTTTCTGCATTAACATAAACACCTGCCAGACAGATGGCTCTGCTTTAGACAAGCTGTCCAGGATGAAGACCTGGTGTCCAGGGTCAGAGATCACACTGGAAATAGTGGTTCAAAGGAAAAGTCAGCTAGGAATGTGAAGGGACACCTCACAATAGGCCAAAATCAAAAGCCATACAAAATGCTCCTGCAAGTTTGTGGTGCTAATGCTTGGGTTTACAGACAAAAAAAAAAAAAAAAAAAAAAAAAAAAACTGGTTGTGTATCCTTGCACTTTCATTACCCATTTGGAGTCCGATGTCTCCTCATTTCTCAATCTATGCAATCAGGGCTTAGCAATATCTGTGATTCCCAATATAGCAATTCTAGGCCATGTGTGGCTATTGATAATTTGAAATTATCTTGGCCCAAATTCCAATGAACTTAACTCTACGACAAACACCAAGTTCTGAACACATAAATAAACATGCACACACACAAAATTACAAAATACTTCAATCATTTTATATTGATTTCATGCTGAAATTACAAAATTTTGGAAGGATTATTAAAATTAAGTGTATCTATTTTCATTTTTTTAAGATTTTATTTATTTATCTTAGAGGGGAAGGGAAGGAGAGAGAGAGAGAGAGAGAAATATCAATGTATGGTTGCCTCTCTCATTCGTCCCCTGCCAGGAACCAGGAACTGGCCTGCAACACAGGCATGTGCCCTGACTGGGAATTGAATCGCGATCGTGTGGTTCACAGGCCCGCATTCAATCCACTGAGCTACACCAGCCAGGGCTTATTTTCATTTTTTAATGTGGATACTACAAAAATATTTCTAGGGGGAGGAGGATAAGCAGAGAAAGAAGGGGAAGGGTCTAGTTGAAGAACCCATGGATATGGACAACAAGGTGGGGATTGACTATGGGAGCAGGGGGTAAGGAGGAGGGGTCAGAAGAGACTCACATTGAGGAAAAATTGGGACAACTATAATAGAACAAAAATAAAATAAATATATTCATAGCACATGAAAAAAGTTATTTCTCATAAAGAACACTTGACTGTATGGTCTCTAATAATCTTTTCATTTTCACTGTTGTTTTTAGAAAGAAAAGAAGGAAGGAAGGGAGGAAGGAAGGAAGGAAGGAAGGAAGAGGGAAAGACAGAGGGATAAATCAATTTTCTTTTATGGAGATAATATTTTATTAACTTTTTATGTTTCTTTTAAAGTATATTTTATTGCTTATGCTATTGCAGTTGTCCCAATTTTGTCTCCCCTTCATCCTCCTCCACCCTGCACCCCTACACCCTCTAGCATTGCCCCCACTTTAGTTCATGTCCATGGATTGTACATATAAGGTTTTGGCTTCTCTATTCCCTATACTATGCTTAAACTCCCCCTTGTCTATTTTATGCCTACCAATTATGCTTCTTATTACTTGTACCATCCCCTGCCCATTATCCCCATTCCCTCCCCACTGATAACCCTCCATGTGATCTCCATTTCTGTAATTCTGTTCCTGTTCTAGCTTGCTTAGTTTTCGTTCTCGTTGTTTAGGTTCAGTTGTCGATAGTTATGAGTTTGTTGTCATTTGACTGTTCATACTTTTTGGCATTCTTCTATTTTCTAAGTGAGCCCCTTTAACATTTTATATAATAATGGCTTGGTAATGTTGAACTCCTTTAACTTGACCTTATCTGGGGAGCACTTTATCTGCCCTTCTATTCTAAATGGTAGCTTTGCTGGATAGGGTCATCTTGGATGTAGGTCCTTGACTTTCATGACTTCACATACTTCTTTCCAGCCCCCTCTTGCCTGTAAGGTTTCTTTTGAGAAATCAGATGATAGTCTTATGGGCACTCCTTTGTAGGTAAGTCTCGTCTTTTCTCTTGTTGCTTTTAAGATTCTCTCCTTATCCTTAATCTTGGGTAACTTAATTATGATGTGCATTAGTGTGTGCTTCCTTGGGCCCATATTCTTTGGGACTCACTGAGCTTCCTGGACTTCATGGAAGTCTATTTCATTTGCCATATTGGGGAAGTTTTCCTTCATTATTTGTTCAAATAAATTTTCAATTTCTTGCTCTTTGCCTTCTGCTTCTGGCATCCATATTATTCAGATGTTGGCATGCTTAAAGTTGTCCTAGAGGTTCCTAAGCCTCTACTCATTTTTTTGAATTCTTGTTTCTTCATTCTGTTCTAGTCGGATGTTTCCTTGTTCCTTTTGTTCCAAATCGTTGATTTGAGTCATGGTTTCCTTCCTTTCACTGTTGGTTCCCTGTATACTTTGCTTTATTTCACTTTGGGTGGCCTTTATTTCTTCCTTCATTTTGCAACCCAGCTCAATCAGTTCTGTGAGCATCCTGATTAACCTTGTTTCAAACTCTGCCTCATATAGGTTGTCTATCTCTTAGGTTGTTGCTTATCTTCTTTTCTGGAGTTTTGATCTGTTCTTTCATTCGGGCCATATTTCTTTGTTTTGTTACACCTGTTTTGTTGTAAGCTAGCTTAGCCTTGGGTATTCACCAGGATGGGGCAACCCTCCTTGTTGCATTGTGGTGCTGTCTGTGAGGGAAGGGTAAGGAATGAAATAATACCACTTGCTTGCTCCTCTCTATTCTTACTTGCCAAGGAACTCTCCTGTGAGACTGGGAGTTTCTCACACCTTCAGAACGTCCACAGTATTTTACAGCTATAGATTTTGAGTCTTTAGTTTCCCCATCAGCCAGCCTTGCCTAGCACCCTGGAGGTCCACCACCTTACCGTGGGACCTCTCTTCCTGGCTGCCAGTCTCTGCCCCTTCTACTCATCCGGATGAGTGTTTCTTTAACTCCTTGGTCGTTGGAGTTCCACACAGTTTGTTTTCTTACAGTTCTGGTTATTTATTGTGTGGTTTGCAGGCCCACGCACAATCCACTGAGCTATACCAGCCAGGGCTGGTTATTTATTGTTTTTAAATTGGTTGCTATCTTTATTTTGGTATGCAAGGAAGGGAAGCATTTGTTCCTATACCTTCATCTTGACAAGAACTTGATATTATTTTATTATGATATGTTTATGTGTATACAATGCATTAATATTTGTCATATTTCTAAATGTAGAACTGGAAAAAAATTCAGAAATGCATATAATCTGTTTTAATAATTGTTTAAACAAAATTGAACTACATTCAGTTTACTACTACAAAATCAGTTTGCATTAAGGAGTGACAACACGGAAAGAAAGAGATTACTCAATTTCTTTAAGGCAGTTTCCTAAGGGAGACTCAGCACCTAGCCTAGAGAAATAGATTAACTCCACCCTTTTCCTGTAGTCCCAGCCTTTATTATATGCCCCTTCTGATGTTAAAATTCTTTTTCTTAAGTGTGATTCTTTTCATATCACTCACCAGCTTAAAAGCACTTAGTAAATCCTTATACTCAGTATAAATTCTTTAACCTAATATAGCATCCCTTATAACTTGGCTTCTGCCTGTTCCAGCTGCCATATCCATGACCACATGTTGGGTTGAACAGTGTGATTCAGTCATACTTTATGCACTTAGTAGCAAGCACTTATTAGTACTTATATTTATGCCACAAGCACTTGTTTTATAATGGTGAAGAGGGCAGACAAGATTTATGTTCTCATGAAGCCTATATTAGAGTTGGGGAGATAATATCAAACAAGTAAACTCACAAATTCTATGAAAGAGAGTAAAGTAAAAGGATCTTATTTAGGAAAGGTAATCAGAGAAAGCCCCTGTAGAAATGTAACTTGTAAACTAAAACATCAAGGTTGAGAAGAGACCAGTTCCTCAAAGACTCAGTGGGAAAAGTTTTCCAGGCAGAACAAAATGTACAAAGACCCTGTAGTAGAAACCCACCAACTCATTATTTAAAACTCAGCTGAAGCATCACTTTCTTCAGGAAGTTTTCTCTGACCTTCTGAACAAGTTTAGGTTAAATGAAAACCTTTGCATTTTTTAAGCTCCTTCTCCAAATGCTCTGTAGTTTACTCCATCATTGTAATTACTACATTGTGCTGAAAATATCTGTTTGCATATCTGTGTGTCTAATTAAACTGACCACTCTGAGAAAGTAGGGGCTTCAGTTTTTGTTCTGTTTCCTCAAGAGAAGTAGCCTATTATTTTACCCTTAGCACATAGACAGTCAATATTTATTAATCTTTTTCTAATGTTGCATTGATATATAATCTAACTCTGAACTCTCTCATAATTACTGAGAAAAATTAGAGTAGATCACCTTTTTGATGACCATATGAATGATTTAGATTGCCTGATGATAAAAAGACTGGAAGTTGCTGTGTATACCTTATTCTCAGGATTATACCTACCCAGCAAAGCTAAAACTAATGACCTGAGCTTTGGGTAAAAGCGAGGATTTGGGGTGGGAGTATGGAGCATGGGATTTGGGGAAAAGAAAAAAAAGAAGTGTTAGAGAGGCTGTTGGGATTTATGTGTTGCAGCAAGGGATGTGGGCAGCAGATTAAAGAAAAGAAGTTGGTTTAGTACCTCTGGCACGGGACCAGAAAAATGTTTTAAAATCCAGAAAAAAAAAACAAACAAACATCTGGGGTGATACCAGGATGTGAGCACATGCAGAGCAGCACCAAAGTTGGTGAATGGACATTTAAATTCTTGCTGCTTTCTCATAGTAGCTATACCAAGTTCCCTCTTGGGCATTTGTGGTCTTAGTAAACCTAGAATTTCTCTTTGCCTTGCTATCTTTTTCTCTTTTCTTTGCCTCCAATCCTGTTGCTCTGATCTCAGCTACTTTGGCACTTTAGCCAGTCTATTACTATTTCTCAGCAAGAACTCCTTTTTATTTTTTAATGTTGTGATACCAGTGCCTGTCTACTAGTAGATCTCAATATGATATATATCACATAATATAAGTAACAGTCACCACTCACTGGGCTTAGTGGGTAAAGGGAACTGACCCACTGAGTTGAGGGAGGTGAAATAAAAGAACAAGAGAGAGATAATGAAAAATAAACTCAAGAAGCTAGAGGATCAGATAAGCTGATTCAGAAGGCAGAAATTTTATTTTAAAATCCTATCTTCCTTTGGCAAATGACTTGGTGATGAGAACATGATAGGTTTGATTATATCCTTAGAGCATTTTATCATAAGGCTTCTTACATAGCACTCACCAAATCCCAAAGCAAATTTTAAAGATAAAAATCTTTTTATATTTCCTGAAACATTGGGTCCTGCAAGCCTTTGGCTCCTCATAATTCCAGTCTTCATGACCTTAGTTCAGCTTTCACTCTTGCCTTTTCTTTGGAGAAGTAAACATGTAGAAAACAGGATCTTCATGGGTTTCTTCTGGTCCACATTCAGAAAGATTATAGTCTATTTCCCTAATACCCCCCAAAAATCAATTACATCTGGATGAAATCACAAAATTGCCGTGCCCAGGTAGGCAAAAAAAAAATGTAGCTTCTCCATATATAAATTTTTTGACTTTCCTAATGAGCAACTCCCTACAGACACACATACACACAGGTCACCACCACCAGCAATACCACCTTATTATCTCCCTATTAAACAGTATAAAAGTATCTCTTTAAGTAATACAGTTTCTACTTGAATGGCTTAGACTGGCATTTAAGTTTATTCTTCCACTGCATGTTTCTTTCCAAGATTAATTTTAGATATATGGGGAAGAGAACTTTACATGACTTGGGAACTGCAAAGACCAGGTAAGGTTTGTTTACCCTCAACCATGTTCCTTGTTTCCCTGACAATATAGCACCTTGCTGTCACCCAATTAAAAATCTCTCTTGTGACCTGTAGCCTCACATTTCAGTTCCCAGTGACCACTTCTACCTTAGTAACTTGTCTACATCTCTGTTTATACATATTACTTAGGCTCTTGAGTTAGGGTTGGCACTCTGGCTCAGCAGATATGCTCTGAAGTACTCAGTTTTAGAACCACTTCACCCCTATTTTTATGTCCTTCTCTTGAAGGACATAAAAATCTCTAGGAAGTATCCTTATTTATTTTATAGTCTAGAGAAAAAAATTGAGAAGTTCTACACGCCTTCTACATCATATGGGAACCATACTTCCTAACCACATTATACAACAATTATTTTTCTGTTGCAACCTCCCTTCAGATTGGGGTGATGTTAGTCTGCAGAACAATTCTCTGAGGAAAACATGTGGCTAAACTTATCTGACTATGGTGTTTCTTTCAAATTATTAAGATATTTATGAATCACATCCTCTCTACTCCCAGATATAGCATTGAAGGTGTTGGGCAAAGACCTTAATGATTATTTTTTCAGATTTTATTGTCCCCCTTTCTCCTACAATTCTACCAGATTAGAAGGGAATGCGTTTTGAGTTTCCCATTTTCTTTATGTCATGATCTCCTTTGTCCTACCATGACACATAGAAAAAGTTTTTAATCTTAAAGACAGAAAATAAGGAACTCAAAAAATAGTTTTTTTTTTCTTAACAAACACTGACTTTCAAGCTGATTATCTTCCTATTTTGATTATTGGAATTTGAATATCAAAACTTCTTTCTCTTCCTATTTTCACAATAACTCTAATTTTGTTCCCCAAACTTAAGACCAAATATTTTGTTTGAGAATGATTTGGAAGCAGGTCCTATACACATTAACAAGCTTCAAAAACATTATCTCAATATTATGTATGTGGATAGGTGACCAGTGCAGAATTTTTTACTATAGCCAAAGAGTAATTGGTCCAACACACTACAACGAGCATGTACTAGCTTGTAAGAACTGATTATGCATATCTCATCCCTACTTTGTGTTCAGTGAAGTCAAACTGGTAATTTGACATCAGCTGTCCTTGTAGTAGTTACACTATAGAAATCAATTAGCAAACACTAAAAACCAGGATTGTTTTTTTCCCCAAGCATCAGTAAACATTTATCAGCACACTACCATATTGGGTATATTACAGAACCAAGTTAATATCCAAATAATGGCTATTACCTATATGTGGATGGCTACCAATTTAAATGCTAATATATGGACCAGAGTCCCCAAAGTGCTGTCCCATCTCCCTAAATTCAAAGACCACTACAAGCAAGCCATCACTGCCAGTGCCATTTTGACAAAAAGTAATAACAAAGTCCATAGGCACATGAGACTCTATGTATAACAATGTGGTAGCATCATTAGTACTACCTCAGAAAATGCAGTTTCTCCAAACTTGCCCCAAAATAGGTACCAAGGGCTTCACCAATATACGTCTTCATAAATCTCCCTAACACATTTTGTTTCTATCATTTAAAAAGAAGCTCAAATTCAAAAAGAGTGCTAAAGATTGACATTGAAAAACAATGGCTACAATGCATTTTTCCAAGATATGTCATGCCATAATTTATATAATATTTTAAGGACACTACCAGTATATGAATACCAGCTAAACATATTTAAAACAGTTTTAAACTTTTGGATTTTATTGTAAAATAGATAAAAAGTCACAATTTGTGCTTTATTTTTAATCCCATGTTATCCCTCTGTTAAAAACTAAAACGTCTGTGGGTCACATAGCCATGGGGCATGATATGATGCTAAGAGCAGAATATTGATAGGTTTTCCAAATTTACTAAGAATGTGTATGTAGCAACAGAAAAAACACTGATCTAGTCACAAAATTAAGGACAGGATCACCTCAGTAGAAATGTTTAGAGTCCATTATATCTCCATTGTACAATAAAGGCAATAAAACATTTATTCTGGAAAATTGCTTTTATTTAATCTTGGTTTTAGAATCTAAATGATCGCCTCTATGTTTATTTTTTGCCATAGAAAATGAATAAAGACACTGAAATATGGAACAGGCTGACAGTGACCTGGGGAAAAGGGGAAGGTTTTGAAGGAATAACTATAAAGGACACATGGACAGAAACAAGAGAGGAAATGGGAGGGATGTGGGGAGGGCTGAGGGGGTGGCCTAGGGTGGGAGTAAAAGGCAGAAAACTGTACTTGAACAATTAAAAATTTTAAAAACCTGATGAAAAATAATTTAATATTATACATAAATCTTTGAATAATTGTATGCAAACATGTAAAAGATTATATAATAAATTATATAAATTTTGCCTGTTGAATCTTCAAGTAGGGTGGAGAGTGGCTCTACATTTGTGGTTGCTTCATTTTCAGGCATATCTGTTATATACTGGGAAAAGGCTTTACATGCCAAATACACTTATACACATTGATAACATTAACTACTAAAAAGAAAATTAAAAATTAGTTTAATTTTTTAAAATGCAACCAGAAACATATGGAAAATGGCAGCAGAGAGGGACGGAGAAACTCCAGTTCTTGCACCCCTGGGAGAAAATCCTCGCAGATTTACTGAAGACCAGAGCAATCAATTCCCCAACCAACAATTCCCCAGCATTTATGAAAATAAGAGACCAGAGACAGTGATGAACCAGACAGCTACAGGTCCGTGGGGTCTCAGGGACGTGAGTAAGGACGGAGGCAGCCAGGACTGCAGCAGCCCTCGGCTGGCGAATAATGGCCCCGGAGCTGCGGCTGCCGCAGCGGTCGGAGCCCAGAGGCTTCCTTCCATCTGTGCCCAGCAACAGGGGCATCTGCCACGGAGAAGTCATCAGGAGCCCAGCAACCCTGAGTAAAGTCAAGGGCAGTGGGATCTGTGGCAGCTGCGGCGGCACAGCAGCCATTGGCTGGAGCTCAAAGATCTCAGAGCCCCGGCTGCCACAGCGGTCCTGGCCGGAAGGCTTCCGCCTTTGCCCAGCAACAGGGGCGTCTGCCACAGAGGACTCACCGGGAGCCCAGCACCTGTGAGTAAAGACAAAAGCAGCAGCAGCAGGGCCAGCTGCCCTAGGCCACACCATAATACCTCAGAGCTGCCGCTGCTGCCTCCTTAGGGGTGTAGAGGCTTCCATCTTCAGCAAGTGCCATGGAAGACTCATAGGGAGCCCAGCATCCAATGGAGCATTGGGCCAGCTGTGCGGTCCTTGGAAGAGCTGGCTCCCTCCCCCACCAGCTAGGCAGGGCTGGGTGGCAGAGACCAGTCTGCCTAGGAGTGCAGGGAGGGTGGCAAAGACAGGGGGCCATGTTCAGTTTCGATTTCTGTGGTCGCCAGCCCACCAGCCTGCCACCCAGGAAATTTGAGAGGAGCATTGTCCTAACCAGTCAGGTTGGGGATGGGGCTGGGCTGAGAAGCACGCTTTCTGTAGAAGTTTTTACTGGAAAGTGGACTGAGGTGTTCTCCTGTGAAGGCAGCTTGACTTCCTTCAACAAGGAAGGAGGTTTTTCTTCTTTTTAAACTTGTTTTCAGTAATCATATATATTTTTAATTTTATTGTTGCTGTATCGTTCAGTACTCTGTTCCTCTCCTTTCTTTTTTCCTGTTTTAGTCCTTCTTCCTTTCACCCCAAACTTATGGCTTTTTCCTCACTTCTCTTGCCCTTTTTGTGTGTGTTTGCTTGTTTATTTGTTGCTTTCTGTACCACTGTAAATACTTCACAACACATCTCTTGGGACTTAGTCCACTTTACAGGTTCCTGAATTCTATTACTGTAGTGATTAACTCTACTTGCTCACACGCTACAGCTATTTACTATTCTATACTCTCAACTTACCTCAAAATATGACCACTAGCAACCTCACTGCTTTCTAGATACAACTCACAAGCCTTCCATCCCCAACAAGAGACTTATCTTTGGTCTACCCTTTCTTAAAAGTGGCAAATTGGGTTGAAGATTACACTTAACATAATATATAGCCTAAATATCTTCTATCTCTTCTCTACCAGCTGTGACTGTAAATATCATAAAGTACTCTCCTGCTGTCATAAACCATTTTGCCTCCCCCTCCGCTGATCACACACACACAAAGAAAGGAGTAGGTGGAAGTAGAGAACATCAAGATACCTGCAGGAGACTGCACCACTGAATTTCACAGGTATTCTACCACAGAACTTCACACCACAGACCCAGGGAGTCAGAACAGATCAATTTAAGAAGCTGAGGCTAACAAGAAGAGTTTCAAAAACAATGGGAAAACAAAGAAATAATGCCCAATGAAAGAAAAGGTGGAAGTCTCAGAAATAATGTCAGATGAAAGAGAGGTAGGTCAGCTATCAGATATTGAATTCAAAGCACTAGCTATCAGGAAATTCAAAGAGCTCACAATGAGCTACCAGAAACTAGAGGGGAGCTACAATGAGCTGTCCGCAAACTAGATCAACATGAAAACAGAAATAGAAACTATCAGCAAAGGACAAGAGGAAATGAAGAATACAATTTTGGAACTGAAGAACACAGTAAAAGGAATGAAAAGCAGGATCGATGAGGCAGAAGATCGGATCAGTGAGTTGGAAAACACAGTGGAAAGAATCTCCCAGAAAGAGCAAGAAAGGGAAAAGAGGCTCAAAAAGAATGAAGATGGACTAAGAGAAATGCAAGATAATATGAAACTTAATAATATCCAAATAATAGGAATACCAAAAGGAGAGGAAGAAGAACAAGGGATAGAAAACCTATTTGAAAGAATAATGATGGAAAATTTTCCTAATTTGATGAGAGAAAAAGTTACACAAATCCAGGAATCACAGAGAGTCCCATTCCAGAGGAACCCAAAGAGGCCCACTTCAAGACACATCAGCATTAAACGGGCAAAATTCCACGACAAAGAGAGAATCTTAAAGGTAGCAAGGGAGAAAAAGGAAGTAACATACAAGGGAGCCCCAATAAGGTGAGCTACTGACTTCTGAATGGAAACACTCCAAGCAAGAAGAGAATGGCAAGAAATATTTCAAGTAATGAGAACCAGAGGCCTACAACCAAGACTACTTTACCCAGCAAGGATCTCAATCAAGATAGAAGGCCAAATGAAGAGCTTCCAAGACAAAAGAAGTCTAAAAGAATATGCCTCCACCAAACCAGCTCTACAACAAATACTAAAAGGACTGCTTTAAGGAAAGGAAGGAAAAGAGAGAGACAGAGAGGAACTGTGGTGCAAAATGGCAATGAATAAGTATCTATCAATAAGAACCTTAAATGTAAATGGAATAAATGGTCCAATCAAAAGACATAGAAAAGCTGAATGGATAAGAAAACAAGACCCACACATATGATGCCTACAGGAGACCCACCTCAGGACAAAAGACCATCACAGAATAAAAGTGAAAGGCTGGAAAAAAATTTTCCAAGCAAATGGACAAGAAAAAAAAAAAGGCCGGGTAGCAATTCTAATATCAGACAAAATAGACCTCACAAAGAGGGTCACAAAGAGACACCCAGAAGGTCACTTCATAATACTCAAGGGAAGAATCCACCAAGAAGACATTAACATCATAAATATATATGCACCCCACATAGGACCACCCAAATATATAAGAAAAATCCTAGAATGCTTCAAGAAAGATATTGACAGCAACACAATTATAGTAGGGGATTTTAACACCCCACTGTCAAAAATAGACAGATCTTCCAAACAAAATATCAACAAAGATAGAGCTGCACTAAACAACACCCTAGATGAAATGGACTTGACTGATATATATAGAGCCCTTCATCCCAAAGAAGCTAAATACACATTCTTTTCAAATGCACATGGAACATTTTCAAAGATAGACCATATGATAGGACACGAAAGGAGCTTCCACAAACTCAAAAAAATTAAAATCATACCAAGAATTTTCTCTGATCACAAGGGACTGAAATTAGAAACCAACCCCACAGTAAAAAACCCAAAACACCCAAAATCATGGAGACTGAATGGTATGCTATTAAACAATGAATGGGTCAAGATTGAAATTAGGGAAGAAATCAAAAAATTTCTGGAAACAAATGAAAATGGACTCACAACAACCCAAAACTTGTGGGACACAGTGAAGGCAGTCCTCAGAGGGAAGGTCATAGCAATACAGGCTTACATAAAGAAGACAGAAACATTTCAAACAACCTAACCCTACACCTGCAAGAAATCAAGGAACAACAACAAAGACAGCCCAGAGCAAGTAGAAGGAAGGAAATAACCAAGATCAGAGCAGAATTAAATGACATAGAGACTAAAAGCACAATTCTAAGAATCCATTCTAAGATTCCACAATTGGAATCAATGAATCCAAGAGTTCATTTTTTGAAAAGATAAATAAAATAGACAAGCCTTTAAGTAGGCTCATTAAGAAGAGAGAGGACCCAAATAAACACAATCAGAAATAAAAGAGGAGAGATTACAACTGATACCACAGAATGGAAGGGATTGTAAGAAATTACTATGATGAACTGTATGCCAAGAAATTTGAATACCTAGGTGAAATGGTCAAATTTCAAGAAAAATATAATCTTCCAAAACTCAATGAAGAAGAAGTAGAAAACCTGAGCATACCAATAATAGCAGATGAAATTGAACCAGTAATCAAAAAACTTCCATCACACAAAAGCCCCGGACCAGATGGTTTCACAGGAGAATTGTACAAAGCATTTAAGGAAGAGCTAACCCCTATTCTTCACAGACTATTCCAAAAAATCCAAAATGATGGGAAACTCCCAAACTCTTTTTATGAAGCCAGCATCATCCTAATTCCAAAGCCAGAGAGACACAACAAAGAAAGAAAACTACAGGCCAATATCGCTGTTGAATATAGATGCTAAAAGCCTCAATAAAATATTGGCAAATCGCATGCAACAATACCTCAAAAAGATCATACACCACAACCAAGTGGGATTCATCCTAGGAATGAAAAGATGGTTCAGTATCTGCAAATCAGTAAATGTTATACACCACATAAACAAAAGCAATGACAAAAATGACATGGTCATATCAATAGATAAAGAAAAAGCTTTTGATAAGGTACAACACCCATTTATGATAAAGGTACTCAGCAAACTGGGAATAGAGGGAGCATTCCTCAATATAATAAAGGCCATATATGAAAGACCTACAGCCAACCTCATACTCAATGGACAAAAAGTAAAAGCTTTTCCACTAAGATCAGGAACAAGAAAAGGTTGGCCACTTTCACCACTTCTATTTAATATATTATTGGAAGTTTTAGCCTCAGCGATTAGGCAAGAAAAGGAAATAAGAGGCATTCAAATCGGAAAGGAGGAAACAAAACTGGCATTGTTTGCTGATGACATCATAGTGTATATGGAATATCCTATAGACTCTACAAAAAAACTGCTTGAAGTAAGAAATGAATTTAGCAAAACAGCAGGATACAAAGTCAATATCCAGAAATCAAAGGTATTTTTGTATACCAAAAATGAAACAGCAGAAGCAGTAATCAATAAAAAAATCCAATTGGATATAGCAAAAACAAAAATAAAATATCTGGGAATAAATCTAACCAAGGAGGTAAAAGACTTGTATGAAGAAAACTACACAACACTGAAGAAAGAAATCAATGGAGACACAAATAAATGGAAACATATACCACGTTCATGGATTGGAAGAATTAACATCATCAAAATGTCCATACTACCCAAAGCAATTACAGATTCAATGCAATACCTATTAAAGTACCAATGGCATATTTCACAGACATAGAACAAACACTTCAAAAATGTATATGGAACCATAAAAGACCCCAAATAGTGCTGCAATGTTAAGAAAGAAGAACAAAGTAGGAGGGATCACAATACCTGATATCAAACTGTATTTCAAGGCCACTGTAATCACAACAGCCTGGTACTGGCATAAAAACATGCACATAGACCAAGGGAATAGAACAGGGAGCCCAGAAATAAACCCAACTATCTACAGTCAATTAATATTCAACAAAGGGGGCAATAACATAAAATGAGGTAAAGATAGCCTCTTCAACAAGTGGTGTTGGGAGAACTGGACAACTACATGCAAAAAAAATGAAACTCGACCACCAACTTACATCATACACCAAAATAAATTCAAGGTGGATAAAAGACTTAAATATAAGCCATGACACCATTAAAATCCTAGAGGAGAACATTGGCAGGAAAATCTCAGATATTTCACACAGCACCATTTTTACTGATATGTCCTCTAGAGCAAGGGATATAACACAAAGAATAAACAAATGGGATCTCATCAAAATAAAAAGCTTCTGCATGGCTAAAGAAAACAGCATTAAAATAAAAAGACAACCAACTGTATGGGAAAACATATTTGCCAATGATACCTCAGACAAAATTTTAATCTCCAAAATATACAAAGAACTCACAGGACTTCACTCTAAGAAGACAACTAACCCAATTAAAAAATGGGGAAAGGACTTGAACAGACAGTTCTGCAAGGAGGACCTACAGAGGATCCAGAGACACATGAAGAGATGCTCAATATCGCTAGCTATCAGAGAGATGCAAATTAAAACCACAATGAGGTACCACTTTACGCCGGTGAGAATGAGTATCATAAACAAAGCAATAAACAACAAATGTTGGAGAGGGTGTGGGGAAAAGGGGACTCTGGTCCACTGTTGGTGGGATTGCAGACTGGTACAACCATTATGGAAAACAGTATGGAATTTTCTCAGAAGACTAAAATTTTACATGCCCTTTGACCCAGCAATTCCACTGCTAGGATTGTATCCTAAGAACCCTAAAACACCAATCCCAAAGAACCTATGCACCCCAATGTTCATAGCAGCACAATTTACAATAGCCAAGAGTTGGAAGCAACCTAGGTGCCTGTCAGTAAATGAATGGATCAAAAAACTATGGTACATATAAACAATGGAATTTTATGCTGCAGAAAGAAAGAAGGAGCTCCTACCTTTTGCAACATCATGGATGGAACTGGAAAGCATTATGCTGAGTGAAATAAGCCAGGTGTTGAAGGACAAATACCATATGATCTCACCTCTAACAGGAAGCTAAACAACAAAACAAACAAGCAAGCAAAATATAACCAAAGACACTGAAATAAAGAACAGGCTGACAGTGACCAGAGGGGAGAGGGGAGGGAATTTCTGTGGAAATAAGGGAGGGATTTAGAGGAACATATATAAAGGATACATGGACAACAACTGAGAAGGGTGGAAATGGGAGGGAGGAGGGAGCATGGGGGGTGAGATGGGATGGGAGTAATAGACAGAAAACTGTACTTGAAAAATAGTTAAATAAAAAATTGGAGAAAAAAAGACATTAGTTGAGAACAATCAACATTATGCCATGTGGGAGATAG
This sequence comes from Sturnira hondurensis, assembly GCF_014824575.4. Taxonomy (NCBI): domain Eukaryota; kingdom Metazoa; phylum Chordata; class Mammalia; order Chiroptera; family Phyllostomidae; genus Sturnira; species Sturnira hondurensis. Next base: position 242,375 of record NW_028077829.1, read on the forward strand.
CCAACATACTCAAAATATCCAAACTTATAAAGTTATTTGTGAAAATGAAAAAAAAAGATTCTCTCTCTGTCTCCAAACTTCAGCACTTTAATTATGATGTGTCTTTGTGTGGGCCTCTTTAGGTTGATGTTGTTTGGGACTTTCTGTGCTTCCTGGACTTGTATGTCTATTTCCTTCACCAGATTAGAGAAGTTTTCCATCATTATTTTTTCAAATAGGTTTTCAATTTCTTGCTCTCTCTTTTCTCCTTTCAGCATGGCCCATGATTCAAATGTTGGTAAAATTGAAGTTGTCCCAGAAGGTCCCTACACTATTCTCATTTTTGGACTCATTTTTGTTTTCACTATTCTGATTGGATGTTTTTTACTTCCTTATATTTCAAATCTCCATTTTGATTATTTGTTTCACCTAATCTACTATAGATTCCTTATAAATTATTCTTCACTTCAGTTAGTGTATCCTTTATTTCTGAATGGTTCTATTTATTTTTTATACCTCCATTTTTTTATGTTTCCTATCACTGTTGAAGTTCTCCCTAAGATCATCTACTCTTCCCCTAAATTCCTTGAGCATCATCATAACCAGTGTTTTGAACTTTGCAGCTAGTAGAGTGTTTGTCTCCATTTTGTTTAGTTGTTTTTCTGGAGTTTTAGTCTGTTCTTTCATCTGGGATATGTTTCTTACCTTCTCAATTTGGCAGTGTCCCTGTCAGTTTGTTTATACTCAAACTCAGTTGCTACATCTTTCTGGCTTGGTAGAATGGCCTAGCATAGTAGGTATCCTGTGTAGTCCAGTGGCACAACTTCCAGGCCTGACACCACTGGCTTCTGCCACCACAGAGGAACAGGCTCTGTTGCCACCTGACAACAATGGCTTCTGCCACCACTTCCATCGGGGAGAAAGCTGCTCCTCCAACTCTCACACTTATGCTAGACACTTCAGTTCATCCTTGTACATCTTGGTGCCTTTGGAACTGTGCCCCAGAGCTGCAGTTCAGAGGGAGTGCATCTGTGTAATACCATATGTAATTTCTTTAAGCAGAACTGCCTGGGACTCCAGAATCCTGTGTCTCACTCGTAATCCCACTAGTTTTTATAGCCAGATGTTATGGGACTTCTTTTCCTGGCTCTGAAACCCTGAAACACAGCCTCATTTTTAGTCATGGCTGTGCATCCTCTCACTGTTAACAGATCTTGTCTCTTACTTTACAGGGGAATTAGAATTTGACAAGTATTTATGACACTCTCAACTTCCACTCCCCAAATACAAACCTATATACTTTTGCACCTGTATTTGGTTGCTAGCACAGACAAAACAAAGTACCACAAATGTGGCAGCTTCAAGAATAAAAATCTATTGTCTCAGAATTTTGGAAGGTAGTAATCCAAAATCAAGCTTTTGGCAGAGTTAGTTGCTTAGAACTGTGAGGTAAGGACCTGTTCCTGGCATATTTCCTTGGTTTGTAGAAGAGTGTCTTCTCACTGTGACTCTTCACGTCATCTTTTCTTTCTGTGTATCTCTGTATCCAAATGTCCCCTTTTTTAAGGAGTCTAATCATACTGGAATAAGACTCACCTTAAATATCTTACTTTAACATGGTCAGCTCTGTAAAGAACCTATCTTGGTAACATTGTGAGTTATTGGGAATTAAACCTGCAACATATGGATTTTGGAGGAAAAAACTAGACAGTCATAACAATATGCATCCATTTTCCTTTTGTTAAATTCAAGTATATGCCATTCCTGCTCTCTAAGAGTGTTCATCTTATGATGCTCCAGATATATGATATTCTGTCTGGTAGACTTCTCCATTGATTGTGTCCTTTACTTCCTGTATTTTCAACTTATGACTCTCAACTTGATTATTTGTATTTGTTTAAAATATTTTTAATAATTATTTTATTGTTGTCCAACTACAGTGTTAAAACATTTGGTCTCCAGTGGCCAGGAAGGAGAGTATGGCCTTGTTATTTTCAATTACCTTAGGAAGAAAATCACTTTTTAAAATTTCCATTGTTGCCACTCTGGTCTGTGCTACTATCAATCTCTCACTGGCACCATTAAAAGAGCTGCCAACTGGTCTCTCATCCACACTGCCCTGTCCATTCCAAAATCAATTCTCTATAGAGCATCTTGAATAATTTGTTAAAACATAATTTTTATCATATCTTTTCTCTGCTTTAAACCCTAAAAATGTATTCACATTGGCTTTACAATAATTTACGAAATCCTCAACATGGTTGATAAAGCTCCCCCTACCCTACTCCCACCCATGATCTGGCTCTTGCCAACCTCTTCAGTTTTATTTTTTACCACTTTATTACCCTCACATTCTACATGCCAGGCAATTCAATTCCTTTCAGTGACTTGGCTTTACTTATTTTTCTGTCTCCTTTTAATGCCCCTGAGTATGTTGTTCTATCTGTTTAGAATAGGGTAGAAATACTGTACAACACTGCAACCAACTAACTCATATTCATTCTTGAATCTGAGTTTTACCTTTACTTCTTCTGGAAAACATTTCTTCACTTCACAGACTTATTTGGTTTTCTTTGTTAAGGTTTTCATATCACTGTACCTCTTCAAATAACTTATTACTATTGAAAGTACCTATTTATTGGATATTTGCATAATGTCTCTCTTACTCTCTTGTCTATAACTCAAATGAGCTCAAGGAATGTGTCTGGCTTCATCAACATATGCTCTAGTTCCTAGTCCAGTATCTGGCTTATGAGTGATAGTAAATACTCAATAAATATTACAATTGTAAATGGTCAATGTTGGGTTCGTCCTTAAGCATTTAGCAAAGTAAAATAACTGGTATACAGCAGATATTTAATAAACAGTTATCAAGTGAATAATCAAATAAATAATAATGAGTGATATTGATGAAGAGACATAATAGGCATAGAAATTTGGGCAGCATATTTGAGATAGATTAAAGTAACTCAACCACCAACTTATACCATACCCAAAACTAAATTCAACATGGATAAAAGACTTAAATATAAGTTGTGATGCCATAAAAGTCCTAGAGGAAAACATAGGCAGTAAAATCTCAGCTATTCCAGGCAGTAATATTTTCACCTATATGTCCCCTAGATGAAGAGACATAAAGGAAATAAAAAAAATGGGACTTCATCAAAATAAGAAGCTTCTGCATAGCTAAAGAAAATATTAACAAAATGAAAAGGGAACCAACTGTATGGGAAAATATATTTGCCAATGATATCTCAGACAAGGATTTGATCTCCAAAATATATAAAGAACCAACATGGAACCAATCCAGGAAGACAAAAAATGCAATTAAAAAATGTGCAAAGGACCTGAACAGACACTTCTCCAAAGAGGACAAACAGAGGGCTCAGAGACATATGAAAGGAGGGCTCATCAGAGAGATGCAAATTAAAACCACAATGAGGTACCACTTCACACTGGTAAGAATGGACATCAAAAACAAATTAACAAACAATAAGTGTTACCAAGGTTGTGGAGAAAAGGTAACCCTAGTGCACTGTTGGTGGGAATGCAGACTGGTGTAGCCACTGTGGAAAAGAGTATGGAATTTCCTCAGAAAACTAAAAATGGAACTGCCTTTTGATCCATCAATACCACTGCTGGGATTATACCCTAAGAACCCTGAAACACCAATCCAAAAGTACCTATGCACCCCAATGTTCATAGCAGGGCAATTTACAATAGCCAAGTGCTGGAAGCAGCCTAGGTGCCCATCAGTAAATGAATGGATCAAAAACCTGTGGTACATTTACACAGTGGAATACTATGCAGCAGAAAGAAAGAAGGAGCTCTTACCCTCACAACGGCATGGATGGAACTGGAGACCATTATGCTAAGTGAAATACCGTAAGCCAGGCATTGAAAGGCAAATACTACATGATCTCACCTATAAGTGGAACCTAATGAATAAAACAAACAAGCAAACAAAATATAACCAGAGACATTGAAATTAAGAACAAACTGACAGTGCCCTGGCTGGTGTAGCTCAGTGGATTGAGCGTGGGCCTGCTAACCAGAGGATCGAGGCTCAATTCCCAGTCAGGGCACATGCCTGGGTTTCAGGCCAGTTCCCAGAAGGGAATGCACAAGAGGCAACCATACATTGATATTTCCCTCCCTCTCTCCTTCCCTTCCTCTCTAAAGATAAATAAATTAAAAATCTGAAAAAAAAAGAACAAACTGACAGTATCCAGATGGGAGAGGGGTGGGAAATAATGGGGAAAAGAATGGAAAGGGTAGTCAAAGAACATGTATAAAGGACCCATGGACAAAGCCAAAGTGGAATTGGATCTAGGGTAGAAGGTGGGAATGGGTGAGATGGGGGAAAGTTGTGGTAGGAAATGGAGACACCTATATTTGAACAATAAAAAATGGTTAGAAAAAGAGCCCTAGCTGGTGCGGTTCAAGTGGATTGAATGCTGGCCTATGAACCAAAGGGTAGCTGGTTTGATTCTCAGTCAGAGCACATGCCTGGGTTGTGGGCAGGTTTCCAGCTGGGTGCATGTGGGAGGCAACCACACACTGATGTTTATCTCCTTCCTTTCACCACTCTCTAAAAATAAATAAATAACATATTTTAAAAATGATTTTAAAAAGAAAATGATACAATAATGAACAAATAATCAGGCAAGAAAAAAGGAAACAAAAGAAAAAGATACCTGATCCTCAAAAGTAGTCTTTGTCATATGAGTTTCAAATAGTATTCCCAGGTTGCTTTTGATCTTCTAACTTTGTTCATGGGAACTTTAACTTTTAGAAATGTCTTAATTTTGTGTAACCAAATTTATAAATATTTTTATACAGGTTTAGGAACAAAATAATAATTTCAAGTTTTTCTCCCACAGAGGTGTCAGTAATCTTTGTTCTAAGTTCGATGGGGAACTAAGATATTCCTTAAAAAACAAAATTCTTATACCCTGATATTATATTCCAGGTGATATGGACTCTATTTGTCATAAAACTGGTAATTATAAGGTCAGAAAATCAGGAGAAGGTTCATGATTATAATTTTTTTGTCCCCAGGATGTTCTCATAACACTTGTATTCCCTACTAGTCTTTAAGAATTATGCATATTACCAAGCAGTAATCCCTTCAAAGCACAAAGCAGTGGAAGAATGGAGGTGCTTTGTATCCCTTCATAATTCAGAACAGTGTTAACAGAATAAGACTGAATATGAAGAAAATCTAAAAGTATTCATTGGGATATCTGACCAATTACAAATATTTTCACAAAGCCCCAGCAACAGAAGCTTTCACTGAACATTGATTCCTAACTTTCCTGGGTAAGATATTGTTCTAATTAGCAGATTTAAAAGGTAAAATATAGAAGGCCAATATTTCCTTTTAAAAGTGGGAAGTGTGATGCCAACATAAAATTTAAACTCAGAACAAATTTAAAGTTACATGTTGTTCTTTCTTAGTATTGACCATTATTTAATTTAGTTCTTTATCTACAGACCTACTCGCTAATCTAAAGGCATTCCATTTTTTATATTCTCTTTCTCTTTCTCTCTGTCTCCCTCTCTCTCCACCCCTGTATATCCTTCAATACCACAATACCACATGTCAAGGTCAAGTTGGGGCCTACAGAACTGCAATAACACCTACCCTCCCGAGATAGCCTCAATTCCATCAACAAGTGTCAAATAGAATGTCACAGAGCCTTGGAATAAGTCTGCTTTTCCCTTGACAGGAATACATTGTGAGCCTTACACAGTATAACTTTGTTAGTTTCACCTGCAGGGATCCAGACATAGCCCCAGACAGCCTTGCCTCCCTGTACCTTGGAACTCATGCTCTCACCTGCTTGAGTAGACTCAATTTCATTGAGTCCCTCACCCTTGTTTGTGTCAGTCACCACCAGAAACCCTCTGCTCATAAGTGCCCAAATCTTCCACACTCTAATCCCCACTAAGTCTTTGTACATTGCCTGTTTTGTCTTTATTGTTAATTCCTCCTTAACTTCTGAATCCTATATACTGAAACTTTTGCAACTCATGGTTCATAAGCACCAAACTGTTCTATCCATTCAGCATCTTCTCTGATTTTTTCCATCCTCCAAGGAGACTGCTGCAGCCTCTTCAAGTGATGGCTGTTTCTTTTTCCACACTTTTCTTACCACTGGACCTAGAATTGGAATAGTCATTCTCCTTATTCCACCCTTCTGTCTCCAGTCAATTCTTATCTAAAAAACAAACAAAAAAAACTAGATTGGTATTTGATATCATCCTATTACATTACCCACAACCCTTCACTGTTGCTGACATTTACTCCCTCACTTTACATACATTTTACATACATTCACTTACACTCCTTGGCACTACTCCTGCCTTATCAGGACAATTGAAATATTCAGTAGATAATTCTACCAACTTTAATCTCCTTTTGACCAGTGATGTTATCCACCAAGTTACTGCAATAGTCTTCCTTATGATCATATTTGTGACCTGTGCTCTCCTATATGTTGGTCACTAGCCACATGTGGCTACTGAGCATTTGAAATGTGGCTAATCCAAATTGAGATGTACTAAAAGTAAAAATTATACATTGAATTTCAAAAACTTTTATATAAAAAGTGTAAGCTATGTCATTACTATTTATTAACATTAAAATGATAAGATTTACTTATTTTATTAAGTAAATATTTTAAAGGGAAAATATTAAACTGTTAACAATCCACATTATATTTCTATTGGACAACTCTGTTGTACACATTCCTGTGACCAATAAGTATAAAACTTCTATAGTCTCAATTTAATACTTTATCCTCTTTGACAACTACCTCTTACCTTTCCACTTTATTTCCTTTACTATGCCAACAAGAGCTATGATCCTTTGATTCTACTCTTTATTTTCTGTTTTTATGCCATGAATATTTTCTTTATTTTTCCAGCTTAAATTCCATAACCAATCATTGTAAGTGCTTCCTTCCATACATACTCAACTCTCTTGTTCTTTTGACTTAGTTTTTTTTTTGGTGCAACTACAACCGTGGTTAAAGTAACTTTCTACCTGTCTTTTCCTATACCATATCACTAGACATTTCTGGAGACAAATGCACAACTATGGTGACTGGTCTCATTTTAACTTTATAATAATAATCTTATAATCTAGTGGTTCTTAAACTTAAATTAAAGATAAAGTTTTAAAAAGAATCAAAGTTAGAATTAGAGAGGATAGGCAAGATTCAAAGATAGCTGAGAAATCTTTGGTTTAAAGTGGCATCCTCCAAGCAATTTTGAGGCAGCTTCTTAAATCTTCTTATTCAAATGCATGTGAAAAAGCTTTATTTTTTAACAGTTGTTCAAGTACAGTTGTCTCCATTTTCACCCCACAATGCCTCCTGCCCCACCCATCCCATGAAAAGACTTTAAATGCATAAAAAATTCAAAACAACTCTAAAACATTAGATTGATGGGCAAACAATGATCATTTTTATTTACAAGAATTTCCACCAAGTATAGGACAGAATTATATTCAAAACAAATATATTAAAACCTAACCACGTTTTACCTCATGAAATAGAGTCTGCTTAATGTGCTTCATAAAGGATAGAAAGAATGGACACATAAATGAACAAGTTCACACAGAAAATAGCATCATTGAATATTTGAATCCAGTAATGGTGGTTCCAGAGCCCACATACTTCACAGTCAACAGCACCTCTTCTAGTCAGAGCCCATGTTTTCATCATCTGTGTACATATAATATTGTCTCCCTTTTATAAGAAGAGAAACTTCTTGAGGGCATATTCTCCCCTGAGCCATCCATACAACAAGGTAAATTACACAAATAAAAGAATGTAAGAATAAATGCCTACATCTTCTGTTTCCCTCGGCATTCTATTAGGTTCATGAACCACATTGTTGAGTTACTCCAAAGGATTTAATATGGGGAAGTGAGGGTTCATAATTTATCGATAGAAACTGCTATTTACCAATCCCTGCCCTTTTCCTGTATGTCCTCTTTTCTATAGCACTTATAACATCTTAAAGTGAAGAAAATAATAAACAAACCTTGAATCATTTCAACATATGCAGATCCCTAGTTAATTCTAATGTTTACTCTATGATCCCTTTTTTTTGTTGAAACCACAGAAACTAGAAGCATATTTTTATTTTTATTTTCATATTGTCTGTGGTTTACTTCCCCCACATTTACATTTACAAGAGGGCAATACTTCGTTTGTTTTCTCTGTTTCTATGTAACCTCAAGGCTTCAAAAAAGTGTTTGGTATGTAATAAGTACTTAATAAATAATCATTGAATTGAATACTGAATGCATTTCTCATTTATTCATTAATCTGACAAATACTTATTAGTTCCTATTACATTCCAGAGGATATGTTCCATACTGGGGATACGACAGAGAACAAATCTCACATTATCACTGCACTCAAAACACTTATATTTATATGTACAAACTAGTCAAAGTAATAAGCATTTATATTATAATGCAATACAAGCATATGATAGGTAGTGATAAGCACAAGTAACAGTTGATTTGCATTAGAGGAGCCTATAGGATCAGGGAACACTTCTGAAACCTGAAAATAAGACCCAAAGTTACTGATTTCTAAAGTATGTTCTCTAAACTAGGAGTCAGCAAACTTTTCTTTGTGAAAAGCCAGATAGTAAATATTTTAAGCTCTGGGTCACATATGGTCCCTGTCACAAGTAGTCAAATTTGTACTCCTAGAAAAAAGCAGTAATAGACTCTGCATGAAAAAATAGGAGTCTCTCTTTTCCAATAAAACTATAATTTAAATAACAATCCCCGCTGGTGTGGCTCAATGGATTGAGTGCCCACCTGTGAACAAAAGGGTCACAGGTTCAATTCCCAGTCAGGGCACATGCCTGGGTTGCAGGCCAGGTCCCTAGTAGGGGGAGCACAAGAGGCAAGCACACATTGATGTTTCCCTCCCTCTCTTTCTCTCTCCTTCCCCTTCTCTATAAAAATAAATAAATAAATAATCTTTTTAAAAAAGAATAACAAGTGTCATCACCTGATACATTTTGTGCAGTCCTAACTGGAACCCATGGCTTTAAAATTATTTTTTGGAATACTAGAACCCTTTGTTTATATAAATTTTACCTGGAATTCCAATATCTAATGAAACAAAATTTGCTGTTCAAAAATAGTAACCTAGTCCAATTCACTCAGGATATACTTGAAGACACTGCCACAAACTGAATTGTGTCCCCCTAAAATTCATATATTGTTGACCTAACCCCCAATGTGACTGCATTTGTAATAGTGCCTATAAAGAGGTAAAGTTAAATGAAATTGTAGGGTGGGGCTGTGATCCAATAGGATTGGTGTTCTTATAAGATGAGACACAGCAGGAAAGAGCTTATTTTCTCTCCCTGCACACCAACTAAGGAAAGGCCATGGGAGCACACAGCAAAAAGGTGGCCATCTACAAATAAGGATAAGAATCCTCACCAGGAAACGACTATGCTGGCATCCTGAGCTCAGACGCCCATCCTCCAGAACTGTGAAAAAATAATTTGTATTTTTAAGCCAACCAGTCTAGGGTATTTATTATAAGAAACTAAGAAGACTAAGACATATACTTGTCAAAGGAAAGGTGAGCTGGAGTTCTGTCATACTTTAAGATCAAAGTCAATCTTTGACCTTTCATAAGCCTTTTTACTGAGCTGCTTCTTGGAGATCACAAGTTTCCTTTAAGGCAGCACTTAGTGTTTTTTTGTTGTTGTTGTTTTTTTTTTTTTTTTTTTTTTTTTTTTTTTTTTTTTTTTTTTTTTTTTTTTTTTTTTGCTGAGTCACTCAATTAATCCTAATGGTTTCTGACTACATACTGCTGCCATAACTTTTGAAGGAAGCTTGTAAACCCAGTGTGTAAAAATGAGCAGATGTTACTTCAGAGATTATTATTATTCATTCTGGAGTGGTAGCATGTATGCTTACCCAAGGAAGTCAGTCACCCTTAAACTGTTGCCCGTCTAATATGTCTTACTTTTCTAGGCCCATGCTATTCTTTGAGGAAGGTGATATAATGAATAGGCAAGGCACACATGTGACTGCTGACTTTAACTGAGAAACTAGCAGAGTTGAAAGCTAAGTAGATGAATGTAGCAAAAGAGCTTGTTAACAGCCCAGAAGTCACAAAGAGGATGCTGTGAAAACTGTCTAGGGGTTGTCAAAGACAGGTTGGTAAGTGTACAGAACATCTTGCTTGTCTTGAGATTGGAGCTACTGTGAATGATCCAATTAATAATACTCTTAGGGAGTCTATCATAAGCAGCTTGGGCCCTCAAAGGGTTGCCTACATTAAAACTAAAGAAACATTCTGCTATAGCTGAGTGAGCAGAAAATGTATTTTCTCTGTTATCTGAAAAATGTCTAATAGAAAGTCATTGTACTCTAAGATTTTCATGGTACACTATTTCTTCACTAGAGAGATGGGATATGGGCATTAGTTTTGATGACAATATAGAAACACAGATTTACTGCTTCTATTTGTATTCTTCAGAGCTAGAGTTTCAGACCCATGGCCTTAGCCAATGCTGAGGGATTATAATAGAATATTTGAAAAGCGCAACTATTACTTCAACTTTCTTTACAATTTTGTCCCCAAACTCCTAAGGAAGTCAAAACTTGATGGTGACATAGAAGGCCAGTTGGTAAAGTAATAACACAGAGTACTTGTCAAAAATATAGAAAATTTTATGCCCATGTGAGGTATTTCTTTTTCAAAAATTTTAGACTTGTACCAGTAATATTGGTAGTGTACAGACAATTTCTGGATTCCTTTTGGAAATTAATTTACATGCTATTGAACTTTCTCCATGTCAGATATATACCATTATCAACTTGTAATTAGATCGTTTGCAGTAACCAAAATATACTGGGAGCCTGTTTTTTATTAATTATTTAGGTAAGCTAATTATTAATACTTTAGAACTCAAAATGATGTGAGATAGTAAAGTAATAAAACTTATTTTTTTATATGGCCAGAAATTTTGCTTTGATGGGACCTTTCAAAGAGACACTCAAGAGAGGTTTTTGGCAAAAGCAGCATAGAATGAATAGGTGTGAACCTGTCCAATGGGTCTGTTCTCAAAGGGGGAATACCCATTTGTATGGATACATTCTGATGAGCCTAATTAAGCAATTGACCACATTCCTTTATAATCAAAATACATTTGAACTTGGTACTTTTGTCCAAGTAGCAGGCCATGTTCCAAAGATCAGAAGGAGCTAAATTTCATAGAACTTTGAGATCATAGTAGGGGATTTAGATTTATTCTAAATATAAGTAATTGTTGAGGGGATTAAGAGGAGGAGTAGAACACATTAGATTACTTTTATGCTCTGGCCAAAATGAATTAGAGAGGAGCTGGGTGAATCTGAGTCATGTAGTTGTTTCTGTTACCCAAATACAAGATCATGGTAGCTGGATTAGTGGCAGTAAGGACTGAGAAAAATAACCATAATTAAGAGATGTCTAGGAGATAATGAGTTAACACAGCTTAACACTTATAGCACTGTCTCATATGTCCCTCAATATACATTGATATTATCACACCACAATATAGATACACTTGCTGATTAGCTGGCTTAACATAAAGGTAAATTTAAGAGAGTGATTGAGCTGTATAAACTGTAATTTTATATGATTAATATGGTTATTTATACACAGTGTTGAACAACTAGTGATTTTTTCAACTAGTAATTTTAAAACAGTGATTCATTAAACAAAAGAATATGACTTAGAATATTCCTACTGAATACTGCAGTAATATTTGAATAGATATAGCCTGTCATACCTGATAATTTATATATGTGCAGTCAGATTCAAAGTTAGCTTCAGCTTTCATTTGAGCAGAGTGCTTTTTATAGTAATTGCTAATTTGGCAGGGTTCACTTTTTGGTGGGAGTTCTTAATAAATTGTTTCTTTGAATAGAAATGGTCTTAGTACATTTCTCTGTGAATTATTCTTCCCTGATATCAGCTGTTTCTGTGGCACTGATTTCTTATCATTATGACAAACTGACCTGTTACCAATTATTTTTGGTTCTAAATTGCTAACAATATCTCTTGGAACATTGTCCTGGTAGAGAAAGCCTCAGCTGGAACATAAACAAGCCCAGATGAACTTGTCATCTGCTCTAGAAGATGCTTTGAAATTGCCCCAGCCACACAGGTCTGATTGTGCAGTGTGCGGGATCTTGTATTCCTGTGCTGTAACCACACTGGGCAGCTGTAGCACCAAAATAGATATCTTCAGTTCACAAATTTTTATTCACCCAGGTTGGGTTGTTGTTTGGAAAGGCATTCTTAGAGATGCCCTACAGAGCAAGGTCATTTCATTTTCATACAAAAATCAGTCCAAAAGGTTTAAGAGACATTCACAGGGAAACATAGTTGTGAGAATTCAGCTGAGTGAGTTCTCAAAGATGACAAAAGTATTATTCAGTCCAATGGTTCTAGAAGGCAAATGAAATAAGATTGTTACTTGAAATTATGTAACAAAGCAACTGCTGGTTGTTGCTGTTGTTTAGATATTTACTTATTATCAATATAAAGAAACTGGAGACTTCCGCCGAGATGGAGGCATAGGTGGAAACACTGTGCCTTCTCCCACAACCAAGTTTGAATACAGCAAAGGTATAGTAAACAAAGACACAGCCAAAGAACAGAAAACTGAACTATACAGAAGTCCGACAACAATGAACCGTTCAACTGGGACTGGTAAGAGAGGCGGAGCCAGCAGTGGAGCAGGGTCAGGCAGGAAAGATCCCCCCGACCCAGGCACGCAGGCAGCCGGAGTAGCAGCATGGACCCAGTAAAGGTATGGGGCAGACTGACCTCGGTCACACATTCTCGTGCAGATAAACCAGCAAAGTGAGCAGTGAGATGGACTATGCAGGCCCCAGAGGGCAAACCCAACTGCAGAGGGCTGACCACAGTCGCACATTCGCATGCAGTGGGATGGAACATGTGGGCCCTGGCAATGGTGGCAGCTGCGGAGGCAGCGGTGGCAGCAGGAGGTGGCATATGAGACTGCCATTGCTCCTCTTTGACCCCACCCCCACGTAGAGCATCACAACCCAGCGACTGAGTTGCCCTGCTCCGGTGAACACCCAGGGTAGGGTGAGGTTCTCCACTCCTCATACTTAACAGGCACGAACAGTCCAAAAGATGGCTCAAGAAGAACTCAAAGCCCCAGAGCCAATAACTCTAAGCTAAAAAGAAACAGTGAACCTCTCAGATGCACAGTTCAAAATACTGGTGATCAGGATGCTCACAGAACTGGTTGATTATAGTCACAAATTAGAGGATCATATAAAGGCTAAGCTAATTCAAATGAAGGGAAATGCACAGGAAATCAATAGTGATGGAAAGGAAACTGGAACTCAAATCAGTGGAATGGACCAGAAGGAAGAGCGAAACATCCAATCAGAAAAGAAGGAAGAAACAGGAATTCAAAAAAACGAGGAGAGGCTTAGGAACCTCCAGGTCATCTTTAAACGTTCCAACATCCAAATTATAGGGGTACCAGGAGGGGAAGAGGAAGAGCAACAAGTGGAAAATTTGTTTGAACAAATAATAAAGGAGAACTTCCCCAGTCTAGCAAAGGAAACAGACTTCCAGTAAATCCAGGAAGCTCAGAGAGTCCCAAAGAAGTTGGATCCAAGAAGGAACACACCAAGGCACATCATAATTCCTTTAGCCAAGATGAAAATGAAGGAGAGAATCCTAGAAGCAGCAAGAGATAAGGGGACAAAGGAGTTCCCATCAGACTGTCAGTGGATTTCTCAAAAGAGACATTACAGGCCAGAAGGGGCTGGAAAGAAGTATTCCGAGTCATGAAATCCAAAGACCTACAGCCAAGATTGCTTTATCCAGCAAAGCTTTCATTTAGAATGGAAGGACAGATAAAGTGCTTCTCAGATAAAGTCAAGTTGAAGGAGTTCATCATCACCAAGACCTTATTATATGAAACATTAAAGGGACTTACCTAAGAAAAAGACAATAAAAAATATAAACAGTGAAAGGACAGCAAACTCACAGTTATTAACCACCACACCTAAAACAAAAGCAAACCAAGAGGACAGGTAGATCAGGAGTGGAACCATAGAAATGAAGAACACATGGAGGGTTAGCAACAGGGGAGTGGGAGGAGGAGAGTGGGGAGAAGGTACAGAAAATAAGTAGCATAGACAGTAGGTAGAAAATAGATAGGGGGGAGGGCAAGAATAGTAGGGGAAATACAGAATCTAAAGAACTTGAGACACGTGGTCATAAACTAAAGGGGGAGAATGGTGGGGGGGGGTGTGCAGGGTGGAGAGGAATGAAGGGGGAAATAGAACAACTGTAATGGTATAATCAATAAAAAATATATATAAAGAATAAAAGAATAATAAAAGAAAAGAAAAGAAACTGGTAAAAAAATATGTTTTTAGCCAACCATTGCATCTTCCTAGGCTTTCAAGTAGAACACAATTCACTAATCTTCATATAGTTATGTAAGGACCATGTGATGGAGCACCAATTAATAGAAATGGAAGCAGAAGTGACATGATGCTTTTATTGTGATGCATTTTTTATGATTACTAGATGGGAGGGGGGTATGGGGAAATAGGTGAAGAGGTGAGGGGATTAAGGACAACTTCACACCAGTGAGAATGGCAATCATAAACAAATCAACAAACAACTGTTGGAAAGGATGTGGAGAAAAGGGAACTCTAGTGCACTCTTGGTGGGAATACAGACTGGTGCAGCCACTGTGGAAAAGAGTATGGAATATCCTCAGAAAACTAAGAATGAAACTGCTTTTGATCCAGCAATTTCACTGCTAGGATTATATCTTAAGAACCCTGAAACACTAATCCAAAAGAACCTATGCACCCCAATGTTCATAGCAGCATAATTTACAATAGCCAAGTGCTGGAAGCAACCTAAGTGCCCATCAGTAAATGAATGGATCAAAAAACTATGGTACATTTACATAATGGAATACTACACAGCAGAAAGACAGAAAGAGCTCCTACCCTTCTCCACAGCATGGATAAAACTGGAGAGCATTATGCTAATTGAAATAAGCCAGGAAGTGAAAGACAAATAGTGGGGGGATTGCATGAGGGAGCAGGGGATGCTGAATAGAGGGGGACAAAGGGGGAAAGTAGGATAGCTGTAATAAGATAATCAATAAAATATAATTCTTAAAATGAATAAAAAGAAGAAATGTGTCTTCTCTAAGCTATTTCTCTCAAAACTGCATGAAAACAGGAACAAAATACTCAGTGACGACAGTAGCACAAAATGGTTGTAATCAAGATATGTGAGTCACTTATTGGAAGTGAACCATTGGACTAGTGTGAGAAATGCTTCTCTTTTTAGTCACTGACATTTGGGGGAGGTGCTTAATTTTTTTATTTCAACACATTCTAGATAAATAATAATATAATGACAATTGCAGGAGCTACTGTTTGTGAGCCACATAACAGTGCAGGCATTGTGCTGAACACTTTTCAAAAGATATCTCATATTATCTTCAGAAACAAAATCTTTCAAGTAAATATTCTAATTCCACCAATTAAAAGCTGATTCAAAAAAATATTTTGGCCCAAGTCTTATAGCAAATAAACATGTCACAGATGATTTACCTAGATTTAAATGTATTATTTTCACTATGCTACAGCTACCCCTGAGTGCACATATTTCCATTGGTTGTTCCCATACTTCACAGGGAAATTTTCAGTATTGGGGTTTCCTAATGGTAAGGATTCCATAAGTCTCAGCAAAGTGCCAGGAATAATCTGGAATAAATGAATGGATTAAACAAAGGGCTGAATGTAACTCCTTAACAGTTAAGTAGTAGTTACATTTATACCGTCCTGAAATTAGTTTGGCCTTTAAAGGCAACCGCAAGGATGATGTGGCCCCTGGTGAAAATGAGTTTGACACCCCTGATGTAGATAATATTTAGTACTCTGACAGTGGTCGCCACCTTTGGAAGATACTCATTTACAAACTATTTTTTTAAAGGAGAAGAAGCTTTTCTAAAAAAAAAAGAGAGAGAGGAAGGGAGGAAGAAAGAGATGGAGAGAAGCATCCACCTGTTGCCTCTCATGCATCCACTAATGGGAAACTGGCCCACAATCCAGTCATGTGCCCTGATGTAGAATCAAGCCCACAGTCTTTTAGCTTGCAGTCCAATGCTCAATCCACTGAGCCACACCAGCCAGGGCACATCTTGTTTATTATTAAAAGAAAATTTGTAGTACATCAAGGGACATTAATAAGTACATCTAATTAGAATTTTACCTGATATCTTGCAGAGTAATACATCTAAAGAGATTTTTTTCATGCAATGTGTGCATATAAAGTAATAAAATGAATTTCTTGTGATTTTTTCAATATATCTTAGAAGTCATTGCCCACAAGAAAGTTCCAAAGGCATTTTGAGCAATGGCACCATCACTGGAGTATGTGTGTATTCTCCCAGGGGGACTATTTAGAAAGATTGCGCTCATTTAGATGTATAAATTCTGGTTTGTTTGATTTCAAAATATGCATTTATATTTATTTATGTCTCCACTATGCTCTTATGTATCTTTGTAATACCTATCTGCAAATTCTCCTTAACATAAATTCAGTGTTGGGGAAAAATGCCTTTGAAATAACACATGAGATTGGAGACAGTCTTTTTCAATTAATGGAGATAAGATAGTATTAAAAGTTTCTACTTGTTAGACGTGCATAAGTAGAATTCATGCTGAGTGTTGGCAAGCTGGTATAATGGATAAAAGTTCAATGTCAGACACCTTGGTTCTAGAATTAGTTTGGCCTTCTATCAAGAAAATATGGATATATGTTAATAATGCTGTTAATTCATTGATTCTTCCTTTGCTCATACATTATTAACTTACCATCCAGTTTTTGAAAAAAACATGAAATGCTCACTAGACTCTAGTCACATTAGGGATCATACGAATTTTATAAAAACTTAGCCCTTTCCCAGAAAGTGATTTCAATTAAGTAGATAAAATCTCAAACTTTCTAAACTTAAAGAAAAAAAACTTCCTTAATTACTTCATTAATGTATTGTGAGAGTCTAATGAAAGAATGTATGTAAAATTGTTTTATGAGTTCTAAATTACTGTACACATACAGGTATTAGCATGAGACCCTGTACAAAAATATATGGCATTGAAACTGGTGTATTGATATAGGAAATATTTTTTCTTCTTAAGTAGCCATTTTGTTAGTTTCGTTTGAAGTATTTTACAATATTGAAATGGGACAAAAGAGAAGAGTGGAATAATAATGAGGGTGAGAAGACAGGATAGAGGTTTGAGAGGAAGTCATGTTAAAGTCTAGAAGAGGACTGCAGTGACCAACATGAGGCTTTGAATTTATGAGGGTGGTGTCAAAGCAGGCATACAAGAGAACTAAGAGTGAAAGGAAATAAGGATGGAGTGGAGTAAAAGAGTGTGGGTGGCGGGATGTGAGAGTGATCTGGCTGTGACATCTGTCATTCCATTGATTGCCAGGGTTGATTCAGCTGATCTGGCTGGCTAGGCAGGTGTTCCCTTCCACCCTCACCAATCTATGTGTGTCCCTCCTGAAGTTGCATGCTCAATTGAAGAGGATAAGCTTCCTAACTACAGAAGAGGACCAGTCTTTGGTCAAGGGTATACAAGTAGCTGCACTCCCCTGCTAGAATCTCCAAACAAGCTCTCAAAATAATGTGTGTGGCATAGCTTTTATTCTCAGATTTTTCTCAAAGATTTATGGACATCATCCCATTTGTGAAAGACAGAACTTCAGTTTCTATGCAGCTTAAGGATTATTGAGATATAAGGAACTAGAAACAGAAATCTTCCCCAAGATCAAAGAAAGAACAAATTTATTGTAAAGATGCAGGGGAAACTCATAGACATTATTGCAGAAAATAAAGCTTGAGTTCACAGAAAAGAGAAAATAATTATCTTGCTCTCCTCTAACCTCAATATCCCCCTTTATCTTCTTTTACTTTGGGGTTACATGGTATATATTCTTTGCTTCTCCTTCCATGTTAGCATTGCTCTTTTTCACTGTAGAGTTTGGGCCATAGAGTCAGTATACTTGGGTTGAAATCTTGAATCTGTTGCTTTGATCTGTGTCACTTTGGTCAAACCACTTAAATTCTATGTTCTTCCATTTTCCCACCTGTAAAAAGGTGATAAAATACCTTCCTTTTATTGGATTGAGGTGAAGATGAATTACTTTAATTTGTTTAAAAACACTTAAAAGAGTTCCTGACTCCTCATAAGTGCTTCATGAGTACTTTTTACCATCTTTTAGTCAGGATCTCCATAAATAATCTACTCAGGTTCTTAAGCCAATTATCATTTTCCAAAGGAGAGAGTATTTGTTCAGCTCTGACACTAAATTGCTATAGGAGCTTGACCAACTCCCATCCATGCTAGGCATTTAGGTTTCCTGTAAAATAAAATGAGGTTGGATTTGATGTATGCCAAAAGAACCAAGAGTAAAGGCAAATCTAAACCACAACAGACATAAATATATCATCCACTTCCCTACTCCCTGCACCCTGCTTTGGGGGGGGGGCATTAAAACTACGTACATTTTCTTTCAAAGGCTCGAAAGCAGAAGGCATTGATTTGGCACCCCATGATAAATATGAATTTGTTAGAAATTGAAACAGTTTAGGTAGGGACTGATTTGAAGGAAAAAATTGGAAAGGAAAATTAGCAAGAATAATTGAGGGAGGAATAAATAATTAACAATCTGCGTAGCTTCCATTAGACACTATTAAGAGAGCAGAATCTGGCCATGTGGTGATATGATTACACAAACTGATGGGATTACTAAGTGTAAATAAATATAACTCTCTTTCACTTTGCTCTGTTTTATTTGTTTCCAAAATAAAAATATCTCTTCTAATACAATATCCCTTCTAACCAACCTTGGAACACTGAGAATCAGCATATCAATTAATAAATCATTTAGTGCAAGTTCTCATTGTGGTGGGATTTTCAGAACTTCTAGAATAAAAGCTTCACCAGTTAGCTAATGCTAACAGAGACACCTCTCTCCTAGCTCCACAGAGTAATGAAAGCTGCTTACTTTGGTGTTTAGAGGTTATGTGTGTCTGCATAGGCTTGTGTGTATGTATGTATATGTCTGTGGGGGGTAGTTATATATTCTGGGTGTTTTCTAAAGTATTACAAACTAGAAAGCTAAAAACATATTGAATTTTCCATAATGCTTTCATTGTGAGAAACTAAATGCTTAACTGTGCTATTATTTTTTTAGTTATTCATTGTTTAGTTATCTTGTCCAAATGAAACTGAACTCTAAATACTACAAAAGTATTGATAATAAGGTAATGGTTAATGGAAACAGTAAAAGAGATTTTGTTGTAACCACTGCAAAATCTCAACCTAGTTTTGTCTCCTAAATATATACATAGTATAAGCACCAATCACACATTTAAATTTACTATGTTAAAATGTGTGTGGGGAGTAACTGCTCAGTGGGTACAGGGTCTCCTCTTGTAGTGATGAAAATGTTTTTGCAACTAGATAAAAATAGTAGTTGTTTAAGATTGTGAATCTACTAAATGCCACTGAATTGTATACTCCAAAATGTTTAATTTATGCTACACCATAATAAAATAATAACAAAAATGTGTAAGTGGGTGCTTTTAGTAAGTTCATAGTTTGTTTTCTTTGAGTATGATGAACTTAATGTTTTGTGGTTCTTAGTGAAATACAAAACTATCATTCTTTGCTCACTCTGGAAGCTACATCTGGACCTTCCTAAATGTCTGTCTACAAAATCATGATTTAAAATGGGCCCTCTATTATGTTGCTAAAGTGATAGGGCTATTCCTTTGAAAGTAGCACCCACATTACATGCAGGATTTCTCTTTTTCATTCCCTTGATCTCTTAATGATTACTTTGGCAGTAGATGGTGGTGTAATCTAGCAGTGTTGAAACAACACAGGGGCACTATGTTGAAGTAGACTGAGAGTACTTTTTCTGTAATTGTGGGCAAAAGTGTTCGAGGCAGAAAAAAATAGCATCTAAGATGGAATTGGAATAGATAAAAGCTTCACTATCTTGAGAAAAAATAAGAAAAGCAGTGCAGCTCAGGTGCAGATAGTCAGGAAGCTAATAAGTAAGAATTAATGTGAAGAGGTTCCCTTTATCTTTGTGAAGCCACTTGACATCCTATGATATATAGGGCTTTCAAATTAACCCAGTAATAGCCCCTGGATATCAGTGAACACAATATGAAATTATAAAATATGTACATTATATACTCTTCTGTATCTCAATTCCTTTGTTCAACATGTTACAGGTTTTTGTGGTTTCTTCATGTGCATTACTATATATGATTGCATTTGTCATTATACTATATTATTGAAATCCCTTTGTTGATGCAGATTTAAAAAGTTTCAACTTTTGAGCTCTTGCAAATAATTTTACTATAAACATGCTTGTATATGTCTTTTCATAGAAATATACACTCATTTGGGGGGATATCCAACTAGAAATAGTAATATCATATCATAGAGTTTGCATATATTCTATACTACTTTAGTATATACTCTCAATCAGTATGCCAAAGCAGTTGTATAAACATACATTTCTGCCAGCAATGTATAAGAAACTGGTTGCTGGGTGTTCTTGCCAATACTTGAAATTGCCTGTCTTTAATTTTAGCCACCCTGATGAGATCACATTGAGGTTTTAATTATTTATTTGAGTACTAATTATTTCAAGTACCATTTTGACATGTTTATTGGCTATTTTATTATCTTCTTTCAAAACATGTTCATTTACATTTTATTCATTTTTCTTTTGGGTTGTTATCCTTTTTTTATTTATTTGTAACCCTTTATATATTTTTGATTCATTACCTGTGTTGGATATATATTTCAACTACCTTCTCCCACTTCATATCTTACATCTTCAGTCTTTTAAATATGAATACTGTAAAATAGAAATTCTTAATTTTAATAAAGTACAATGTATCAATATTTTATATATGCAAAATGCTATTTCTTTGCCAGTTCCAGATCATGAAGATCTTCTCTTATGCTTTCTCTAAAGTGCTTTATTGTTTTAATGCTCACTTTTATAACTGATTGCCTTGGAATTCATTTTCATGTATCAATTAAAATACTTTTTTAAAGATTTTATTTATTTACTTAAGATGGGGGGAAGTGAGGGAGAAAGAAAGGAAGAGAAACATAAATGTGTGGTTGCCTCTCGACTGGGGACTGACCTGGCCCACAACCCAGGCATGTGCCCTGACTGGGAATTGAACCAGCAACTCTTTGGTTCTCAGGCCATTGCTCAATCCACTAAGCCACACCAGACAGGGCAAGTAAAATACTTTTTACATGTGGATGTTAATTGGTCGAGTACCATTTACTGAAAATAACCACCTTTTCTTACTATACTGTAGTGGCATCATTTTCATAAATCCGGTTAATATATATGTATGGGCCACTTTCTTGACTCACCATTGGGTTATTCTTCTATTATTGCACAAATATCATACTGTCGAAATTACCATGGACTTCCAAATCTTTATATTTAGGGACTTACTCATTCCAGTTTTGATTTTCTTTATAATTTTGGTATTCTTCAGTAATCTTGTCCTTTTGCATTTCCATGTAATTTGTAGAATTATCTCACACATAAACATATACAATTGTTGAAATTTTGGGGATAATTTAAAACATTGAGTCTTTTATTTTTTTTAGTATTTATTTATTTTTAGAGAGAGGGGAAAGGAGGGAGAAAAAGAGGGAGAGGAACATCACTGTGTGGTTGACTCTTATGCACCACCCCCACTGGGGACCTGGCCTGCAATCCAGGCTTGTGCCCTGACTGGGAATTGAACCAGTGACAATTTGGTTTGCAGGTTGGCACTCAATTCACTGAGCACACAAGCCAAGGCTAAAACACTGAGTCTTTTAATACATAAAAATGATATGTCCTTCAATTCACTTTATATTTATAAATTTATTTCAATAATTTTTCGTAGTTCTCACTGTAGAGTTACTCCTGCATATCTGTGGGTAGTATACCCATGGATTCAAACAATCTCAAACAAAAAATATTGAGACAAAAGTTACATTTTTGCTGATGTGTACTATACAGTTAGGCCTAGGATGATTCTATCTGTACTATGTACAGCCATTTTTTGTTTTCATTATTTCCTAAGTGACACAGTCTAATAATTTTTACATTGTATTAAGCATTCATTATAAGTAATTTAGAGATGGTTTAAAGTATATAATAGGGGAGAGTCCAAGAAAAATAGAGAGTAGGTGGAAGCTACAATCACCTGCCTCTGGCCCCAAATAGGAGTTACAGCTAAATTATAGAGAAATCAACCTGAACAGCAAACTTAAGGCTAGGTGAACTAAAAATATTATAACAAGAGTTTACAGAAGAAACAGCATAGAAATTGGTAAGAAGGGTGGCAACAAAAGAAGAGTTTTCCCCCACACATATGTGCAGCAGCTGAAACGCCAGAGGGATATCTTGGCTGCAAACCTCCTTCCCTCAAGGAGTATAGGATATCATTCCCATGTAAGAATCCCCAATCTAGAGAGACAGACATAGGAAAAGGAACTTGCAGAGCATCTATCTAGTGGTGGAAATCAGTGGAGATTCAGTCCACTTGCAAAAGAAGGGAGTCTTTTAGAGACCCAGATGTCACCTCCCCAAGGTCAGGCACTCCTATCCATACAGCAGCAGCCTGGGTAAGCACTGCTCCATTCCCCAACTGCTGGAAAAACCACTCTGCCTTGCTCAGGTCTTACAGAGGGATCTAATAGAAACACCCAGCAGCAAAAATTTTGGGCACTGTTTTTGTGGGAAGGCTCTTGGAAATTCAGACAGTGACTGAACTACGTAGTTTTGGAAAGGTCACAGGTCTTCCCAACCTCAAGCATACAGCTGAGACCCCATCATCCCACCTGTTGAATTATCTGGCCCGCATCATTCTGCTGAGTTCAGTCACACAGGGAGATCAGAGTGCTGCACAAAGCTGGGACACTTGGAGCATGTCTCCTGGAGAGGCTTTTATCTGGGAATCAGGTTGGTGCTGGGTTGTGTGACTACATCACAGGAGGACCACTCCTATTCCCCCTCCAAGCTCAACACACTCTATCTTGGGAAAAGGAAGAAGTGTTTGCCTCCCTCCTACAGGCCTGAGGGCGCCACCCCTACTGAGACTGTTTGGATCTGTTCTTCCAAGTCCCCAATACCCCTGATGTCTGAGCTCAGTTTCATGGGAAGAAAGGAGAGCTGCTGGGAGGTGGGGCATTCTAAGTGCGTGTCCCTTGGGGGCTATTGTCTGGTACCAGTATAAAGTGCTTGGCCCCCTCCTGTGGCCTCAGCTGGTATCACCCTTAATGGGAGACTTTTTTGATTTGTTCTTTCTAGCCCCATGGCTCCACTCACCTGAGCTTGCTCCTGCAGAGGAGATGGTTGCCTACACCCAACCTGAACTTGTGGCATGTTCCTCCTGGAGGGGCTAGAATTAGAAATGCTGGAAGAGACTGAGTGGTTTGTTTCTGAAGTATGGGCCACTTTCCCTGGCTTCTGTATCTGACCATGTGATCCCCAAATAGGGGAGCCACTAGCCCCATCCTCCCAACCCTTGTCACCTACCCTACCAAACTCACAACTTGTAAAAGGGTCTGAAGGTTGTGGCCTGCCTGAGTCTTCTCTGTAGTTTTGTTTTTTAACAGAAGTCTCTGGAGGAACACCAGGCAACCTCAGGGAGAGGTGATTAGCTGATAGATGGAGGCAGACCTTAGGAAGCACTGCACCTTCTACAGATCTGTGACCAGCCCTAAGCAGGAGGAAGAAGTAGAGCCTTGTACACAGACTGGGTCCTCACATGCACACCCAGGCCCAGGATACATAACCACAAACTGTATAGCATAGAATCTCCAAAAAAGGTAGCTCAATGCTGGTTACACACAACATATGACATCAACCTATACATGAACCTTACAAAATTGGACTCAGAACCAACACAACCAGTGATAGGCTTCAGACTACACCAGAGATTAACCCAACTTATCACACAGGCAGCCTGATTTCAGCAGGTACCAGAACCTACTGGGAATAACTCTGCCTCTGGGGGAAACCTCTGCATAATCACTCATACAGGGTAGTTGAGGTTTATCCTTATAGTTAGCCAGCCTGAGGGTTAACTCTACTCATAGAGTCAGTATACTTGGGTTGAAAAGAGCCAAAAGCATTCAAGACTTAACTACAACAGAAGGTTTCACACAACCCCCCAAAAACACTCCTAGAGAACTGAGCTCAGGTGAAGTGGATGATTGTGCTACTGAGGCCAACAGGACACCTCCATCATAAAGCCATCATAACAAGTTTGGGAGCCATAGCACATCTACATAACATACAGAGACAAAATAGGGAGACAAAGAAATATACTCCAAATGAAAGAATAAGAGGAAATTCTTGAAAAAGAATCAAATAAAATGGAAGCAACCAAAATACCAGATGCAGTGTTTAAAATGATGGTTATAACAACGCTCAAAAACATTAGAAGACTAAATGATCTTAGTGAGAACTTCAACAAAGAGATAGTAATTATTTAAAAGAACATAAAAATCATAAAAAACAACCAATCTGAAACAATATCTGCAATGAACAAGACGCTAGAAAGAATCAATAGCAGGTTAGTCAAAGAAGAGGATCAAATCAGCAAATTAAAAGATGAGATAACAGCTCAGTGGATTGAGTGCTGACTTGCAAAGCAAAGGGTCACAAGTTCTATTCCCACCCAGGATACACGCCTGGGTTCCAGGCTAGGTCCCTAGCAGGGGGTGTACAAAATGCAACCACACATTGATGTTTCTCCCCCTCTCTTTCTCTCCCCTTTCCCTCTCTCTAAAAATAAATAAATAAATTTCTTTAAATAAAAGATAATTTCCAGTCAAGATGGAGGTGTAGGCGAAAATACTGTGCCACCTTACACAACCAAATGTAAGGACAACAAAGATTAAAAAAACACACACACAACCAGAGCAGAGGGAAAATTGAACTGTATGGAAGTCCAACAATGAACCATTCATCCAAAACAGTAAGAGAGGCGGAGTCGGTGGCCAGCGGAGAGGGGTTATGGCAGACAAAAGCGGTGGTTGGCAGACCAGGGCACACAGGCAGCAAGGGGCTAGCAGACCCTGAGTGCGGGGAGGAAATGAGCAGACCCAGTGAGGCACACAAGGCAGTTGGCTGACCATAGTCACATATTTGCATGCAGATAAACCAGGCAAAAACAGGTAGTGATATAGGCCGCACAACCCAGGGCCCCAGAGATGGGAAATAAAGCCTAAAAGCACTGATTGAAAACACTTGTGGAGGTTGAGGTGCTAGAAGACACTCCTAGCCTCACAGGAAAGTTTGTTGGAGAGACCTACAGGGTCCTAGAATGTACACAAGCCCACCCATCTGGGAACCAGTACCAGGAGGGCCCACTTTGCTTGTGGGAAGCAGCCGAGGGGACTAAAATCCAAGAGAGAGAGGAGCAAGCACCATTGTTCCCTCTCTGACCCCGCCCTCACATACAGCATCACAACCCAGGGACTGGGTTGGCCTACCCTGGTGAACACCTAAGGCTCTGCCCCTCATACGTAACAGGCATGACCAGACCAAAAATTATGGCTCAAACAGGAGAACAAATTAAAGCCCCAGAGCCAACACTTTTAAGTGACCAAGAGATAGCCAACCTATCAGATGCACAGATCAAAATACTGCTGATCAGGCGGCTTACAAAATTAGTTGAATTTGGTTGCAAATTAGATGAAAAAATGATGGCTACACTAAGTGAAATGAAGCAAAATGCACAGGGAACAAATAGTGATGGAAAGGAAACTGAGACTTAAATAAGTGGAGTGGAGCAGAAGGAAGAAAGCAACAACCGAACAGAAAAGAATAAAGAAACAAGAATTTGAAAAAATGAGGAGAGGCTTAGGAACCTCCAGGACATATTTAATCACTCCAACATCCAAATTATAGGAGTACCAGAAGGGGAAGAGGAAGAGCAACAAGTGGAAAACTTATTTAAACAAATAATAAAGGAGAACAGCCCCAATCTGGCAAAGAAAATAAACTTCCAGGAAGTCCAGGAAGCTCAGAGAATCACAAAGAAGTTAGACTCAAGGAGAAACACATTAAGGCACATCATAATTACATTACCCAAGATTAAAATGAAGGAGAGAATTCTAGAAGCAGCAAGAGATAAGGAGACAGTTACCTACAAAGGAATTCCCATTAGCCTGTCAGCTTATTTCTCACAAGAGACCTTCCAGGCAAGAAGGGGCTGGAAAGAAGTATTCCAAGTCACGAAAGACAAGGACCTACATTCATAATTGCTCTATCTAGCGAAGCTTTCATTTAGAATGGAAGAGCAGATAAAGCATTTCTCAGATAAAGTCAAGTTCAAGGAGTTCATTATCACCAAGCCCTTACTATATGAAATGTTAAAGAGACTTATCTAGGTAAAAGAAGATAAAAATAGGAACAGTGAAAGGACAACAAACTCACAGTTACTAACAACCACACCTAAAACAAAAGCAAAATAAGTGGACAGCTAGATCAGGAGCAAAGCAACAGAAATGAAGATCACACAGAGTGTTAGCAACAGGGGAGTGGGAGGAGGAGAATGGGGGGAGAAGGTATAGAGAATAAGTAGCATAGATGGTGGGGAGAAAATAATCAGGGGGAAGGCAAGAGTAGTGTGAGAAATCTAGAAGGTAAAAAAAATTATGACACATGGACATTAACTAAATGGGGGGGATGATGGGGGTAGGGGGTGTGGAGGGGAATGAAGGGGTGAAATGGGACAACCATAATGGCATAATCAATAAAATATATTAAAAAATAAAATAAAAGACAAGATAACAGTAAACACCGAAGCAGAGAATCAAAAAGAAAATTTTCAAAAACTGGCAAAGACTCAAGGATATATGGGACAACATCAAGCATAACAATGTCCAAATCATAGGGTTACCAGAAAGAGAAAAGAGTGAGCAGGGGATAGAGCACCTGTATGAAGAAATAATGCCTGAAAACTTCCCTAAACTAGTGAAGGAAAAACGGCTCACAATTCAGGATGTACAGACAGTCCCCATCAAAATGAAACCAAAGAGGCCTTCATCAAGACACACCAAACTTTGAATTTCAAAGATTAAAAACAAAGAGAGAATATTAAAAACAATAAGAAAAAAGCAATTAGTTACCTATAAACAAACTCTCATAATGCTATCAGCTGATTTCTCAGCAGAAACCCTTCAGGCCAGAAGGGATTGGCATAAAATATTCAAAGTGATGAAAAGCAAGAACCTACACCAAAACTACACTATCCAGCAAGGCTATCATTTAAAATGGAAGGCAAGGATTTCTGCCAAGATGGAGGCATAGATAGAAACACTGTGCCTTCTCCCACAACCAAGTTTGAATACAACAAAGGTTTAGTAAACAAAGACACAGCCAAAGAACAGAAAATTGAACTCTACGGAAATCCGACAACAAGGAACAGTTCAACTGGGACTGGTAAGAGGGGCGGAGCTACCAGCAAAGCAGGGTCAGGCAGGAAAGATCCTCTGGCCCAGGCACGCAGGCAGTGCGGACCCAGTCAGGGTGCGGGGCAGACTGACCACGGTCGCACTTTCGTGCACAGTGAGATGGACCACATAGACCCCAGCTGGCGAAACCCAGTGACAGAGGGCTGACCGCGGTTGCACATTTCCGAGCTGTGGGACAGAAAGCGCGGGCCCAGTGATGGTGGCAGCTACAGAGGCGGCAGCAGCAGGAGGTGGCAGACAGTACCGCCATTGATCCTCTTTGACCCCACCCCCACATACAGCATCACAACCCAGAGACTGAGTTGCCCTGCTCTGGTGAACACCCAGGGCGCCGATCCTGATACGTAACAGGCACAAAGAGTCCAAAAGATGGCTCAAGAAGAACTCAAAGCCCCAGAGCTGGTAATTCTAAGAGACCAAGAAATAGCCAGCCTCTCAGATGCACAGTTCAAAATACTGGTGATCAGGATGCTCACAGAACTGGTTGATTATAGTCACAAATTAGAGGAACATATGAAGGCTAAACTAATTGAAATGAAGGGAAATGCACAGGAAACCAATAGTGATGGAAAGGAAACTGGAACTCAAATCAATGGAATGGACCAGAAGGAAGAATGAAATATCCAACCAGAAAAGAAGGAAGAAACAAGAATTTAAAAAAATGAGGAGTGGCTTAAGAACCTCCAGGAAATCTTTAAACGTTCCAACATCCGGATTATAGGGGTACCAGAAGGGGAAGAGGAAGAGCAACAAGTGGAAAATTTGTTTGAACAAATAATAAAGGAGAACTTCCCCAGTCTGGCAAAGGAAATAGACTTCCAGGAAATCCAGGAAGCTCAGAGAGTCCCAAAGAATTTGGACCCAAGAAGGAACACACCAAGGCACATCATCATTACATTAGTCAAGGTTCAAATGAAGGAGAGAATCCTAGAAGCAGCAAGAGATAAGGGGACAGTCACCTACAAAGGAGTTCCCATCAGACTGTCAGTGGATTTCTCAAAGGAGACCTTACAGGCCAGAAGGGGCTGGAAAGAAGTATTCCGAGTCATGAAATCCAAAGACCTACATCCAAGACTGCTCTATCCAGCAAAGCTTTTATTTAGAACGGAAGGACAGATAAAGTGCTTCTCAGGTAAGACCAAATTCAAGGTGTTCAACATCACTAGGCCCTTATTATATGAAACATTAAAGGAACTTATCTAAGAAAAATAAGATAAAAAACATGTATAGTAAAATGACAGCAAACTCACAATTATTAACAACTACACCTAAAATGAAAGCAAACCAAGAGGACAGCTAGATCAGGAGCAGAACCATAGAAATGAAGAACACATGGAGGGGCAGCAACAGGTAGTGGCAGGAGGAGAAGGGGGGAGAAGGTACAGAGAATAAGTAGCATAGACGGTAGGTAGAAAATAGATAGGGGGAGGGCAAGAATAGTAGGGGAAATATAGAATCTAAAGAACTTGAGNATGGTAGGTAAAAAATAGATAGGGGGAGGGAGTATGTGGGTGGAGGGGAATGAAGGGGGGGATAGAACAACTGTAATGGTATAATCAATAAAATATATAATAAAATAATAAATAAAATGGAAGGCAAAATAAAGACCTTTCCAGAAAAAAAAAATTATAGAAGCTTATTACCACCAATTCAGTATTGTGAGAGCTATTAAAAGGCCTGCTTTAAGTAGAAGAAAAAGAAAAAGAAGTCAAGAGAGAAGAATATAGGTGTAAAGAATAAAATGATGATATTGAAAATCTTTTCATGTCTATTGGCCATCTGCATGTCCTCTTTGGAGAAGTGTCTAATCAGGTCTTTTGCCCATTTTTTTAGTTAGATTTTTTTCAGTGTTGAGTTTTATGAGTTCTTTATAAATTTTGGATTATAACCCCTTATCAGATGTATCAGTGAATATGGTCTCCCATTCTGTAGGTTGTCTTTTTATTTTGTTGATGTTTTCCTTTGCTATGCAAAAACTCAATGAGATATCATCTCACACTTGTCAAATGGCTATCATTAACAAGTGAACAAACATCAAGTGTTGGTGAGGATGTGGAGAAAGCAGAACCCTTTTGTACTTTTTGCAGTAATGCAGATTGGTGCAACCACTGTGGAAGGTAGTATGGAGATAGCAAGAAAAATTAAAAACGGATCTGCTTTTTTTACCCAGCGATCCCACTTCTGAGAATATAACTGAAAGAACCCAAAACACTAATTTGAAAGAACATAAACACTCCTCCCCCATTCATTGCAGTGATATTTATAATCACCAAGATATGGAAGCATCCAAAATGTCCATCAGTAGGTTAAGTGGATAAAACAGTCATGGGATATTTATATGAGAATAGAACTCAGTCATAAAAAAGAAAAAAAGTTTTACCATTTGCAACAGTATGGATGGACCTGGAGAACATTACGCTAAGTGAAATAAACCAGTTAGAGAAAGACAAATACCATAAGATTTCACTCATATGCGGAATCTAATGAACAAACTGAACTAACAATCAAAATAGAGACTGGCTCATAGATAGAGAGCAGGCTGACAGTTAAAGGGGGTAGGGTAGGGGTGAGTGACTGTGCAAAAGGAAAAAGTACTCATGAACATGCACAACAATTTGATGATTGTGAGGGGCTAGGAATGGGGGAATAAGGGGACTAAATGGTAATAAAAATACAATAAAATTTATTTTAAAATATTTTATTTATTTATTTTTAGAGAGAGAAGGAAGGAAGGAGAGAGAGAAACATCAATGTGTGGTTGCCTCTAACATGCCCCCTACTGGAAGCCTGGCCCACAACCCAGGCATGTGCCCTGACTTGGAATTGAACCAGGGACACTTTGATTTACAGGCCAGCACTCAATCCATTGGACACACCAGGCAAGGTTAAAAGTTCTTTAAAATAACAAGTGGCAATCAAAATGTACCTATCAATAATAACCTAAAATGAAAATGAATTACTCTAATCAAAAGACATACAGTAGCTGAATGGAAAAGTATACATGGCTAATATATACGCTATCTATAAGAGACTCACTTCAGAACAAAAGATACACACAGACTGAAACATGAAGGGTTAAAAAATATTCCATGCAAATAGAAAGGAGAAAAAGCTGGGGTAGCAATACTTATATCAGGCAAAATCAACTTCAAAGCAAAGGTCATAGAAAGAGACAAAAGAAGGTCACTACATAATACTAAAAAGATTGATCCAACAAGAGGATATAGCCTTTGTAAACACATACATATATGAGGTCTGTCCAGTAGTTATCTAGCCATATAATATGAAAAATAGAGACATTTATTGAAGAAGACACAAGATGCAAGAAGCATTTTACATAGGACAACGATCCCTCAGTGTCCTTCAAAAGCAGGCAGCTCCAGACCTCATAGTTCTTTAAAGCCATCAGCTGCCCTGTTGTATTTTTCTGAATCTTATCAATGGTTTGAAATCTCTCCCCTTTCAAAGGTGATTTAGATTTGAAAAAATCCAGAAGTTGCAGGGTGCCAAATCTGGATTGTAGGGGAGCTGAGTCACCTGGGTACCTGGGTACCTGGATGATTTGATGTTTCTCAAAATAACTCAGCACAGGACATGAGAGTGTGCACTATAGTGCCGAAGCTGCCAGACACCAGTTCCCCAAATCTGAGGCCATCTGAATTATCCAAATAGTTTCTGTGCAGGAGTGTTCCAGCTTAACACAAAACTTTTAAATTATTTTTTAAAGATTTTATTTATTTATCTTTAGAAGGGGCGGGAAGAAGAGAGGGAGAGAAATATCAATGTATGGTTGCCTCTCATGCATCCCCTGCTGGGAACTGGCCTGCAATCCAGACATGTGCCCTGACTGGGAATCGAACCATGATCCTTTGGTTCACAGGCCCGCATTCAATTCACTGAGCTACACCAGCCAGGGCCAGCTTAACACAAAATTTGATGCAGATTCATTACTCTAGCTGCTCACTCATTTTGAATGTGACGTCCACACAGTCAACATGCTCATTCAGCAGCATCTACTGCCCTCACTAATACAGTGAAATTGTCATTATTCACACATGCACATTCCAGTCCATTCCCCTTGGCTGCCAAGTTATACTGATTGTCACACAAATCTTTCTCACTGTTAACAATGGTTGGACTTTTCTGGACAAACCTCATGCATAGGAGCACCTAAATATATAGAGAAAATTTTGGTGAACATTAAGGGAGAGATCAATAGAAATATAATCATAGTAGGGGATTTTAATACCCCACTGTCATCAATGGATAGATATTTAGGAAAAAAGTCAAAACGCAACAGCAATCTTAAATGGCATACTGGGTCAAATGAAATTAATTAATATTTACAGAATATTTCATCCCAAAACAGCAGAATATGCATTCTTCTTAAGTGCACATGAAACATTCTCAAAGATAGATGACATTTTAGGACACAGAATAAGTCTTAATAAATTCAAGAAGATTGAAATTACTATCAAGCATCTTCTCTGGCCACATGGGTAAAAAAGTAGAAATAAACAACAATAAAAAATTGAAAAGCGTTAAAACACATGGAGGCTAAGGAGCATGTTATTAAACAATGAATGGATTAACAATAAGATCTAGGAAGAAATTAAAACTCATCTGGAGACAAAAGACAATGACCACACAAAAACCAGAATGAAATCTATTGCACACAAAGCAGTCCTGAAAGGGGAGTTCATAGCATTACAGACCTACCTCTAAAAGAAAAAAAATGCAAATGAACAATCTAACCCTACATCTAAAGTAACTAGAAAAAGGACAACAAACCAAGCCCAGAGTAGGTATAAGGAAGAAAATAATGAAGATCAGAACTGAAATAAATGCTATAGAGACTCAAAAAAATCAATGCAACCAAAAGGGGCTTGTTTGAAAAGATAAAGAAGATTGATGAACCTTTAACCAGAGTAATCAAGAAAAAAAAGAAGAGGCAAATAAATAAATTCAGGAATGAAATGCAGGAACTAACAGACATGACAGAAATGCAAATGATTGTAAGTGCTATGAACAAATATATGCCAACAAATCAGGGGATCTGGAAGAAATGGATAAATCCCTAGAAACATACCATGTTTCAAAACTGAATGAGGAAGAATCAGAAAACCTGAATAGACTGATTACAACCAACAAAACTGAAGCAATATTAAAAAATAAATCTCCCAGCAAACAAAATTCCTGAACCAGATAACCTCACAGGCAAATTTTACCAAGCATTCAACCTAGAACTAACCCCTATCCTTCTTAAACTATTCCAAAAATCTCTGGAGGAAGGAAGACTTCCAAGCTTATTTTATGAGTCCAGTAATATCTTAATTCCAAATGCAGATAAATACACTATAAAGGAAGACAATCATATACCAATAACTCTGATGAAAATAGATGCTAAGATCTTCAACCAAATATTAGCAAACTAGATGCAGCAATACATTAAGAAGACCATACTCCATGATCAAGTGGGATTTATACTGGGGATGCAAGTTTGGTAGAATATTTGCAAATCAAGAAATGGAATACACCACATAAACATAATGAAGGAAAAAATCAATAGATACAGAAAAAGCAATTGATAAAATCCAGCATCCTTTTAGAATAAAAACTCTCAGCAAAGTGGTAATAGCAGGAGCATAGTTTTACATAATAAAGGCCATATATGACAGATCCACAGCCAATCTCATACTCAATGGACAAAAACTAAAACTGTTTCCCTTAAGATCAGGAACAGGACAAAGATATACATTTTCTTTTTTCTTTTCTTTTTTTTAAATGATAGTGTCAAGTCAAACCCTAGAAGAACCTTTTTTAAAAGATTTCATTTATTTATCTTTAGAGGAGAAGGGAAGGAGAGAGGGAGAGAAATATCAAAGTATGGTTGCTTCTCATGTGTCCCTTGCTGGGAACTGGCCTGCAACCCAGGCACGTGCCCTGATTGGGAATCAAACTGCAATCCTTTGGTTCAACCCACGCTCAATCCACTGAGCTACACCAGCCAGGGCAAGATATACATTTTCAATACTCTTATTAACATTGTACTGGAAGTACTAGCCACAGCAATCAGACAAGAAGAATAAATAAGAGGCATTTAAATTGGAAAAGAAAAAATAAAACTGTCATTATTTCCAGGTGATATGATACTGTATATAGAAAATCCTAAAGACTCTATCAAAAAGCTACTAGACCTAATACATGAATTCAGCTAAGTAGCAGAATATAAAATATATTCAGAAATTGGTGGCATTTTTATACAACAATATTGAAATATCAGAAAGATTAATTAAGAACACAATCCAAATTACTATTGCAACAAAAGGATATGGTACATAGCAATAAATTTAACCAAGATGGTAAAAGACCTGTACTTAAAAAATTAAAGGATATTAAAGAAAGTAAGTGAGGGGGATACAAATAAGTGGAACTATATATTGTGTCCATGGATTGAAATAATTTACACCATTAAAATATCCATGATACCTATATCAATCTGTAGATTCATTGCACTACCTACTAAAATACCAATGGCATAACTTACAGATCTAGAACAAGTATTCCAAAAATTCATATGGAACTAAGAAGACCCCAAAGAGCTTAATCGATCTTGATAAAGAATAATAAATTTGGCCCTGGCTGGCGTAGCTCAGTGGATTGAGCGCGGGCCTGCGAACCAGATGATCATGGTTCGATTTCCAGTCAGGGCACATGCCTGGGTTGCAGGCCGGTTCCTTGCAGACTAACTACCAGCAGGGGACACACAAAAGGCAACCATACATTGACGTTTCTCTCCCTCTCTCCTTCCCCTCTAAAAATAAATAAATAAATAAAATCTTTAAAAAAACCAGCAGTAAAAAAATTTTAAAAAAGAATAATAAATTTGGAGGTGTCACACTACCTGATATCAAACTATACTAAAAGGCCATTGTAATCAGAACAGTCTGGTACTGGCATAAGAACAGACATATAGATCAATGGAACAGAACAGAGAGCCCAGAAATAAACCTACACCTTTATGGTCAATTAATATTTGACAAAGGAGGCAAGAGCATGTGATAAGAGTAAACATAGTCTCTTCAATAAATGGTGTTGGGAAAATTGGGCAGGTACACACAAGAAAATGAAGCTAAGCCACCAAATTACACCATACACAAGAATAAGCTCAAAATAGACAGAAGAGTCAAATGTAAGTCACAAAACCATAAAAATCCTAGAAGAAAACATAGGCAGTGAAATCTCAGATATCTCTCATAGCAATATTTTTGCCACTATATTTTCTTGGGCGAGGGAAACAGAAAAAAGAAACAAAGGGAACTAAATAAAACTAAAAAGTTTTGCACAGCAAAGGAAACCATCAATAAAATGAAAAAGAAACCCACTGAATGGGAAAATATATTTAACAAAGATAAATCTGATAAGGGGTCAATTTCCAAAATACATAAAGAACTTACACAAAATAACACCAAAAATATTAATTAAAAAGTAAGCATAGAACCTGAATAGACACTTCTCCAAAGAGGACTTACAGATGGCAATAAACAAATGAAAAAATTCAAAACATCACTAGTCATCACAAAGATATAAATTAAAACCACAATGATATATCACCTCACATCAGCCAGAATTGCCATTATCAATAAATCAACAAACAACTGCTGGTGAGGTTGTGGAAAATTAAGTACCTTTGTGTATTCTTGGTGGTAATGCAGATTAGTGCAGCCACTGTGGAAAGTAGTACAGAGTTATCTCAAAAAATTAAAAATGGAACTGCCTTTTCACCCAGAAATTCTATTTCTGGGAATATATCCTAAGAAACCTGAAACACTTATTTGAAAGAATGTATGCACCCTTCTGTTCATCATAGTGCTTATGATAGCCAAGATCTGGAAATAGCCCAACTACCCATTAATAGATGAGAGGATAGAAAAGCTGTGGTACATTTACACAATGGAATACTGCTTGATCATAAAAAAGCCAACAACAACAAATAAATCTTACCTTCTGCAACAGCATGGATCGACCTGGAGAACATTACGCTAAGTGAAATAAGCCAGTCAGAGAAAGACAAATACCATATGATTTCACTCACATATGGAATTTAATTAACAAACTGAACTAACAAAATAAAGACAGACTCACAGATAGCACTATGACAGCTGGGGGGAAGTCATTTAGAGAACAGATGGATCAACCAAAAAGGCAAAACAACTCATGAACATAGACAACAATGTGGTGATTACTGGGGGTAGTATATAGGGACTACATGTTAATGAAAACATCACAACAAATATTAAATAAATAAAAATAAAATGATGGTCAAGGTAATGCAATAAATGTTCAAGCTTTACATTAAAAAAGTACAGAAGCAGTCCAGGTGTAATTGCAAACATCCATTGGATACTGGAGTGCTTCAGATAATTTCAGAAGAGGGTTAGTCTGTTTTATAAACTCCCGTAAAGCCTTTGGCCTGATCATGAAAAGCTATGGGTTGTTCTAAAATAGATGAATGTGCCTCAGCACTTGATCATCCTGGTGCATAACCTGTACTGTGGACAGGAAGCCACTGTCAGGGTTGATCATGGAGAGACAGATGGTTCTCTACAGGCAAATGTGTCAGACAAAGAAGCATTTTATCTCCTTATTGTATAATCTGTACACAGAACACATATAAAGAAACTGAGCTAGACTCAGAGGAAGTAGGAGTAAGAATTAGTGGAAAAATATTGATAACTTGAGAAATACAGATGATACCATCTTACTAGCAAAAAGTAGCAATAATTTGAAATGGCTTCTGATGAAACTGAAAGCAGAATGTATTAAAGCAACACTGCATTTGAATATCAAGAAGACAAAAATCACGATCACAGAAGAAATAATACACTAACACTGATAATGATGACACTGAAATTGTTAGAGATTTTGCTTACCTTGGTTCAGTCTTTAAGTCAAATGGAGGCTTAAGCCAATAAATCAAGAGAAGTCTGAGTCTCAGGAGGGCAGCATGGAAGAATCAGGAAAGATCACCGAGCTCTAAGATGTATCTTTAAAGACCAAAGCATTATGCTGAGTGAAATAAGCCAGGTGTTGAAGGACAAATACCATATGATCTCACCTCTAACAGGAAGCTAAACAACAAAGCAAACAAGCAAGCAAAATATAACCAAAGACACTGAAATAGAGAACAGGCTGACAGTGACCAGAGGGGAGAGGGGAGGGAATTTCAGGGGAAATAAGGGAGGGATTTAGAGGAACCTATATAAAGGATACATGGACAACAACTGAGAAGGGTGGAAATGGGAGGGAGGGGAGGAGCACGGGGGTGGGATGGAATGGGAGTAATAGACAGAAAACTGTACTTGAAAAATAATTAAATAAAAAAATTGAAAAAAAGGAAAAAAAAAAGACCAAAGCAAATGTTATCCATACCCTCATATTCCCAATTACAATGTATGGATACCTACTATGTATGTATGTATTGGACAGTGGAAAAGGTTGATAGGAAATATATCTGTTCATTTGTAATAAGGTGTTGAAGAAGGACTCTACAGATATCACACACCAGAAGAAAAAATGAACAAGTGGGCACTAGAGCAAATGAAGTCTGAAACATTGATGGGGTCCAGAATGACAAAACTGAAGCTATCTTATTTTGGGCAAATCATGAGAAGGCTGGGTTCCTTGGAAAAGACAATAATACTAGGAAAAATAGATGGCAGCAGGAAAAGAGGAAGACCACATATGAGATATATTGACTCCATAAAATTTATGGGCATGGGCAGAAGCAGAAAGGGGCTGTTGAGGACAGGACAGTGTGGATGTCATTCATTCATAGACTTGTCAGGAGTTGAAGCCACCTTAAGGGTCACATAACACATACACAACCTTAATTACATTTTTATTTTAATTTCTTTTTCTAACCATTTGATACTACTGTATGAAAATCCTATTGCTTTAGCACCAATATTGACCTTGTGGCAAGTCTTATTTCCAAGTCCCCCTAATTCATTGAAGAATTGGTTTTAAGAAGGTTCTTTTGAATTCCTACATGCATAATCATGTCACTGGCATAAAATTAGATTTGTTTTCTTGTTTTCAGATGCTTATGTGGTTTATTTATTTCCCTTGATTTTTTTCACTTGTTAAGACCTTCAATAAAATGATAGAAGTAATGATATGTGACTTTTCATTTTAGTCCCAATATCACAATGAAAACTTTTAATATGTTACAGGTAAATGTAATGTGTTTTGTGCATTGTTATTTTTTCTAGACACCTTTTAAAAAAGATTTTATTTATTTATCTTTAGAGGGGAAGGAAAGGAGAGATGGAGAGAAATAACAATGTATGGTTGCCTCTCTTGCATCCCCTGCTGGGAACTGGCGTGCAATTCAGGCATATGCCCCAACTAGGAATCAAACCAGGATCCTTTGGTTCGCAGGCCTGCGCTCAGTCCACTGAGCTACACTAGCCAGGCCAAGACACCTTTTTAAGGTAAAGAAAATCTCCTTATGTTCCTAGTCTTATAAAAATTTTGTCATCCATTATTCTAATTGTTATCAAATATTTTTGTATCTACAGAGATTTTTTCTGTTAATATGATGAATTAAATTGATAGATTTTGCAAAGGTAAATAACCCGTAGGTTGCTATGTATTAAACTATTTATTGTTAGAATCAATCATCTATCATTTTGGTCGTGGTATTTGAATCTATATTCATAAGATATAATGCCATTTAATTTATTTTCTGGTAATATACTTGTCAAATGTTGCTACTATTATTCTGAACTTATAAAAAATATTTGATTAATACTTCATTTGTCTCTATCTTCTAGAAGTATTTGTATAACATTATTTTTAACCCATTATCTAAACATTTGAAAGAATTAACTAATGAAGTCATATGGAATTAAACTCTAGTTTGTGAAAATATTATTAATAATAAATTGTACATCTTTACAAATATTCAGCTTTTTTCTGATATCTTATTCAGCAAATTGAGTGCATATTTTATTTAGTAATTTGTCTATTTTATCCAAGCTTTCATAAAAAACATTTTATTTTTTATTTATTGGTTTAGAAAGAGAGGAATGGAGGAAAAGAAACATTGATATGAGAGAGAAACATCTATTGGTTGCCTCTAGCATGCACCTCAACTGGGATCAAACCCACAACCCAGGCATGTACTCTGAGTAGGAATCAAACCTGTGATATTTTGGTTTACAAGTCAACACTCAACCAACTAGGCCATACTGGCCAGGGCTATTTTGTCCAAACTGTTAAAAAGTATTAGATACCATTCACAATATCTTTGTATCACCTTGTATATTTTTTATCTTTATTATTTAATATTCTCTTATTTCAATGGATTTAATTTGCAGCTGTTTGCCTAACTTCTTGAGATGTATACTTAGATACTTTCATTTCTTTTTCCACTCTAATACATGCATATATTTGTTTCCTATTATCGTTGTAACAATTTACCACAATTGTAGTGGTTGAAAACAGCGTACATTTATTAGTGACCAAGTATTCATAATTACACATTTTTCATTCTCTGCTTTGCCTTGACCACACCTCAGTCCACCTTCTCTCCTCCCTACCTGCCCCTGGACAGTAGCTTTCCCCTAAGCCTAAGCAAACACTGAAATGCAGAACGTGCCCCTTTATCAGCTTATTCTGAGGACCAGTTAACCGCAAGACACACTTTTTGTCAAATTTTGTCAATCATGCAGTCTACTCACTTGCTTACTTTCTTAGTTTCCCCTTTTTTTGACGATTTGCCCCTCTTTCTGTGTTTGATTTTGAATTACTTGGATACTTTTGAGATCAAAGTGTTCTCCCTATTGAAATAGTCATTTTGAATAAAGCCTTTCCTCATCTAAACATAGATTTATTTTATTTGAAAATTCTGTGGTGCCATGACTTGGATGGCATACTGACTACCCCCAGAACTCACTCAGGTATTTATGCCCACTTTTCAAATTCTTTATGTTCTTCCTGGCTAGAGAAATTGGAATTCACAGAGTTGAGACCCAGCTCCTAATCCAGTGCTCCAGACATTTGTTGCAGCATAATAGTTATTTTGATTGTATTAATTGTGGTTCTTCTTAGTGTTTTTCTGCTTAAACAATAATCTTCCCTGACAAAGGGCTCTTTTTTTGGCTTTATTAAGGGGGTATTTAATACATGATTTTCCTTTGAGCAGGAGTCTTCATGGTTGTTTTGAAAGTATTTTCTCTGTATTTGAGTATTATCCTGATCCTATGGGTTATTCTCACTTCACAAGGTACACCAACTAATCCTCCCTTGCTTAATAATGCTCTACCACTATGGCACATACTTGGTCCAACATCTCCAAAAATGGCAAAATTTCCCAAAGGATAATTTGGAATTTCAATAGCCTCTCTGAGTAACTTAGGTCTCCTCAAACTGGGCATGTAAACTATTTTTTTTCAATTTTCAATTCACAGAGCAGTGGAGAATAACTAAGGCTCTGCCCCACACAACTTAACAGGTGCCTTTGCCCCGTAAGCCACACTACTAAGACAGGGAGTCAAAGCAACTCTACCTAATACACCGAAGCAAACACAGGGAGGCTGCCAAATGAAAAATACAAAGAATTGTAACCTAAGTTGAAAGAACAAAACAAAATCCCCCCCAAAAACCTAAATGAAACAGAGATAGCCAACCTATCAGATGCAGAGTTCAAAACACTGATGATCAGGATGCTCAGAGAACTCACTGAGTATGGCAAAAACATAAGGGAAGAAATGGAGGTTACACAACGTGAAATAAAAAAAAAAAAAAACACAGGGCCCTGGCTGGTGTAGCTCAATGGATTGAGCGCGGGCCTGCAAACCACACGATCGCAGTTTGATTCCCAGTCAGGGCACATGTATGGGTTGCAGGCCAGTTCCCAGCAGGAGACTCACAAGAGGCAACCATACACTGATATTTCTCTACTTCCCTTCCCCTCTAAAGATAAGTAAATAAAATCTTTTAAAAAATTCACAGAGAACCAACAGTGAAGGGAAGGAAGATGGGATTGAAATAAACAGTTCATAACATAAGGAAGAAATAAACATTCAACCAGAACAGAAAGAAGAAACAAGAATTCAAAAAATAAGGATAGTATAAGAAGATTCTGGGACATCTCCAAAAGTGCCAACATCCAAATTATAGGAATTGTGGAAAAAGAAGAGGAAGAATAAGAAATTGAGAACTTATTTCAAAACATAGTGAAAGAAAACTTCTATAATTTGGTGAAGGAAATAGACATATAAGCCTAGGAACACAGAGAGTCCCAAACAAGTTGGACCCAAAGAGGAACACACCAAGACATGCCACAATTAAAATGCCAAAGGTTGAAGATAAAAAAAGAATCTTAAAAGCACCAAGAGGAAAGAAGAGAGTTACCTACAAATGAGTTACCATAAGACTACCAGCTGATTTCTCAAAAGAAACTTTGCAGGCCCGAAGGGACTGGCGAGAAGTATTCAAAGTGATGAAAAGCAAGGACCTACATCCCAAACTACCCTATCTAGCAAAGCTATCACCTAGAATGGAAGGATAGATAAAGTGCTTCCCAGAATAAGGTGAGGTTAAAAAGTTCATCATCACCAAGGCCTTATGATATGAAAAGTTAAAGAGACTTATCTAAGTAAAAGAAGATCAAAACCATGAACAGTAAAATAACAACAAACTCGCAACTATCAAAATTGAATCTAAAAATGAAAACTAACTAAGCAAACAAGTTGAATAGGAATAAAGTCATAGATATCGAGATCACATGGAAGGTTATCAGCTGGGAAGGGGAAGGGGGAGAATGTGGGAAAAGGTGCAGGGATTAAGAAACATAATTGCTAGTTAGAAGATAGGCAGGAGGATGTTAAGAATAGCACAGGAAATGGAGAAGCCAAAGCACTTACATGTACTACCCATGGACATGAACTAAAAGGGGGTATAATGATGAAGGGAGGGGGGTGCAGGGAAGAGGGGGAACAAAGGGGAGGGGAAAAGGGACAATTGTAATAGTATAGTCAATAAAATATACTTTAAAAAAGAAAAAGAGAATAGTTGGCTTTAAAATAAAATATTTGTAAAATATGTAAGAAAAAGACTAAACAAATATGAAAAGTTTAAGAAGGTTCACAGAAAGAAACTGTCTTTGCCGTTGTCAAAACTGGCTAGTATTTAATTAGCTTATTTACAAGATCTTTATAAAAGCCCTTTCATGCAAATGTATTTATGCAAAAGTAAAATTTTATTTTCTTTCTATTAAATAGCATTTTCTTGGATTACTGATCTATTCCTAATAAGACACTATAAAGATTTTATTCTTTAACTTCTGAGTTATCTGCTTAGAGGACAAAGATACTGAGTCATATCACAGTAACTTCCTGTGCTTTATGTTGAATTTGTCATATCCTCAATTATTTAAGAGAACTATGTCCTCTAATTTTTGAAAGAACTAATTATTTTTTCAATTCTGTTACCTTCTATATTTACCTTTTAAATCTTTTATTTTCACTTTGTTTAAATAGATAGCCAAATATTGTTTTTCACTGACCCATGATCCTATTGAACATTTTCAAGTTAAAGAGATGGTTATCATTATTTAAGATTTAATTTATTTTTTTAAGATTTTATTTATTTATTTTAGAAAGAGGGGAAAGAGAGAGAGAGAAACATGAGTGGGTGGTTGCCTCTTGCACACCCCCTACTGGTAACTTGGCACACAACCCAGTCATGTGCCCTGACTGGGAATCAAACCAGCAACCCTTTGGTTCCCAGGTCTGCACTCAATCCACTGAGCTACACCAACCAGGGCTAAGATTTAATTTCTATGGGTAAACTACTTTTTAAAATTATTTTATTTTTGTTTAATTACAGTTGTCTGCATTCCCCCCACCACCACTACCCCCCACTCCAGCCAAACCCATTTCCCTCCCTTGCTTTCCACCCTCCCCCTTGGTTTTGTCCATGTGTCCTTTACAGTAGTTCCTAAAAACCCTTCCCCTCATTGTTCCCTCCCCACTCTCCTCTGGTTAGTGTTAGATTGTTCTTAATTCAATGTCTCTGGTTATATATTGTTTGCTTTTTTCTTTTGTGAGGAACATAGTCAACAAAAGAAAAAGGGTAAACTGTTATTAATATAAGCATTTTCAAAAATTACACATTAAATTTCTAAAGACTTGTTGATGTCCTCATAGCCATAATATGCTTCCATTTCTAGTGTTTTGGTGATGCATTGTCTGATATCAGACAGCAAAAGTAAAATGTTATTGGTCATAATTTAA
The DNA here is from genome assembly GCF_014824575.4 of Sturnira hondurensis. Lineage (NCBI taxonomy): Eukaryota > Metazoa > Chordata > Mammalia > Chiroptera > Phyllostomidae > Sturnira > Sturnira hondurensis. Next base: position 285,329 of record NW_028077829.1, read on the forward strand.
TTATTTTAAACATTAATGATCAAAATTTAACATCTTTTATTTGAATCTAGTATATTTTAGATGAATGATTTACAATTGGGAATTGACATCACTTACCTAAGTATTTGTAGTAATATAAAGATGTTTAGGAACTATTGTTTTACTGGCATTAGACTTTTTTCAGATCCTAAATCTCATGGTTATAAATAAGTTCTCAACCATGATGTGTGAGTTATCTCACTGGCTTTCAACTTTTCCTTGTAAAATTCCACTTTGTTAAACTTTTATTAAAATGGGTATCCCACGCCCACAAGGAGAATTCTGCTGAGTCTTTAAAGTGTCTGAGGGACTCATTTCACCAGTAAAAATGATCCAAAAAATCCAACACATTTTTAATTCTTCCCTTCAAAATTACATTGTCACCAACACTCTTTTTATAAAATAACAAATAACAAACCCAGGAGAATTTCCTATTCTTCCTGGGCTTTCAAAGATTATAACCTGTCAATCAGATTTGCTAAAATATTGCAAATAAATTATTAATTATATCCACACTTGTTATCAACTTGCTTTTCTTCCACCCAAATGACTCCAAACTAGAAATTCAATATTTAATTCTCTGGAGGCAACATAAATGAAATACTAATCTTGAACTCTAGTAAAAGGGCCCTTACTGGGTCATATGCTAACTCTAGTTTGAGTTTTTTGAGGAATCTCCATACTGTTTTCCATAGTGACTGTAGCAGTTAATATTCCCATCAGCAGTGAATGAGGGTTCCTTTCTCTCTACAACATCTCCAACACTTGTTATTATCTCTTTTTTTTATAATAGCCATTCTAACAAGTGTGAGGTGGTATCTTAACTTGCATTTCCCTAATTGCTAGTGAAGTTAAGCATCTGTTAATGTATCTACCCTCAAAATTTGAAAACATTTCTTTGCAAGGATATATGCACTCCTATGTTTACTGCAGCATTATTCATGATGGCCAAGATATGGAAACAACTTAAGTGTCCTTCAACAGATGACTGGATAAAGAAGATATAATACATATATACAATAGAATACTACTCAGCCATAAGCAAAGATGAAACACTGCCATTTGCAACAGCATGGATAAATCTTGAGAATATCGTGCTAAGCAAAATAAGTCAGACAGAAAAGTTAAGAATCCTTTGATTTCACTCATATGTTGGGTATTAAACTGAAAGCAACAAAGAAACAAACAAGAAAAACAAAGAAAAACTCATAGCCACAGACAACAGTATGGTGGCTACCAGAGGGAAGGAGGCTGTGCGGGGTAGTAAAGCATAAAGAGGGTCAAATATATGGTGACAGAAGATTTGACTTTGGGCAGTGGGCACACAATGCAATATACAGACAATTCATCACAGAATTGTATACTTGAAACCTATATAATCTTATTAACCATTATCACACTAATGAATTTAATTTAAAAATACAAAATAAAAGAGCCCTCATTTCACCTTCCTTGCTACTAACACTGCTGCCAAACCCTAGAATATCCAGCTATGGGTTCATGTGTGTCAACTCAAGCTACTGTGAATGTAAGACAATCCCAATTAAAGACATGAGATTAAGACTCTCTCAAGAACTCCCAGAAATAGACAGTATTCTGAGGTAGATGACTTTCCTAGGTACTTAGGGTCAAGTAGATGACATCACCAGGTAGTAAGATTCTATCCAAGATATTTTGGCAACAATATTCACTAGGATTCCCTTACCTGATTCTGATCCTTCCCCTTTATTGTCCTTCTATGCTGCATCCTTTTTCCTTTCTCCCTCCTCCAGTGTCGCCTTGTCTATCCACATAATTTTTACACTGTAACCTCAATCTCCTGATTTTATAAAAGTTTCTTAAAGTAGATTTCAGATCTGAAATTACTGTCAAGTGGTATGAGCATTTTTACTCTTGATAAATTTTATTTCAGAAGTATAAATTCTTATTTATGTTTATTACAACAACTCAAATAATAGAGAAGTAGTGAGATTGTGGGGAATGGTATTCTCATACACAGCTGACAGGACTGTAAATTGGTATGTCCACTCTGGAGAACAATTTAACAATTAATACCTTAAAGAGTTGAAAAGTCCACACCATACAATGAAGGAATTCTTCATTACAGAATTTCTCTCACATAGGAAAAAGAAACACAAAAAACACTATTCATTTTGGAATTGTTTGTCATAGTCAAAATCGGAAATAAACTTAATCTCCATCAATATGGAACTAGATTAATAATTTGTTGCATATTTACAGAATAGACTACTATGCTGCTGTGAGAATGATTTACCCCTTTCAACACAGACGAATCTCACGAACATATTAATGAATTTAAAAAGGTAAGTTAAAGAAAGGCTTATAAAACTTTCCTTCCTGGACAAATACCATATGATCTCACCTTTAACAGAAAGCTAAACAACAAAACAAACAAGCAAGCAAAATATAACCAAAGACACTGAAATAGAGAACAGGGAGGCAGCAACCAGAGGCGAGAGGGGAGGGAATTTCAGGGGAAATAGGGGAGAGATTTAGAGGAACAAATATAAAGGATACATGGACAACGACTAAGGAGGGTGGAAATGGGAGGGAGGGGGGAGCATAGGGGGGTGGGATGGGATGGGAGTAAAAGACAGAAAGTTGTACTTGAAAAAATTTAAATAAATTAAAAAAGAACTTTCCTTCCTTTTCATTATTTCTTTTTTTTATCATTGTTCAATTACAGTTGTCCCCATTTTCCCCTCATTACTTTGCCCTTGACCTACCTATCCCCTCCTCCCACATTCAATCCCACCCATTGGCTTTTTCCATTGGTCCTTTATGCATGTTCCTTGATAACCTTTCCCCTTCTTTCCTCTGTTATCACCCTCCCCCCTCCCCTCTGGTTACTGTCAGTTTGTTCTTTATTTCAATGTCTCTAGCTGTATTTTGCTTGCTTGTTTGTTTTGTTGATTAGGTTCCACTTATAGGTGAAATCAGATGGTATTTGGCTTTCACCATCTGTATTATTTCACTTAGCATAATGCTCTCCAGCTCCTTCTATATAAAATTTTACAAAGAAAAACTGTACTATGCCTTTTCTATAGTTATTTGTGAAAAATGAAGAGTGAAAGTGCATCTTTCAAATTGAAACTGGTGTTTATCTGTATGGGGAGTAGAAGAAAAAGAAAGTCAGGATTGGGATAAAAGTTAAACAGGACATGCACAACAATATATAGCATTTTATTCTGGATTGTGGGTGTATCTACCATTGGTTACTTTCTCATATATATTGTTATATTTCATTATTTTATACTTTTAGAAGAGGAAAAGGAGGAGACATTAATAATTAGTAAAAGTACTTTTCCCTATGTCTTTCTGTCCTTTTAATCACTCACACACATGCATACTCACATGTAACACTCTTTCTGTAGGTGGAGCAATATTCAACCTCTGCAATGATAAATTGTCACTTGCTAGAACTAAGACAGTTCATGTGATCAAATCAGTTAGGTATCTAGAAATAGTTTGAGTGGTTTCCCATGATGGAGGGGCATAGGCAACTCCTTGTTAAATGCTTTGCGCAGTTTCCAGCCAAGGGAAAAAATGATGTGTTACCTTACACATTGTATGAACATATCTGAAATCAAAAGTCCATCATAGTGGTTACATTTGGACTGGAATCCCCTTTCCAGGTGTGAATATGAATAATAAACTTTTACCTAAAAAGCAGAGGGAATGCTGCCATAGGTTAATTGCATTTTAATCCAAATGGCCTTAACACTTTAACTCATCATTAATCACTGAGGATGTGGTCATGTCATTTCAAACTGCACTGATATATTTTACAGAATATTTTGTGCTCTTATGCAAATGCAAATTATGAGCATTTCAGTGACTTTAAGAAACAAAAAAGCTAAGATTCTTGTGATGACATAAAAGTTGGATGATTAATGATAACTGAATTAAATAAAAATTAGAAAATAAACCCATCCTGTTTCTTTTTAAATAAGGGTTTTTGCCTTGATTAGAATTACTATAACATGGGGATGCTCTTGTTCAGATGGCTTCCCTGCTGTGATGTGGGATGCTTATGGAATGTGAATGCACTTCTGCCATGCAAATCATTTAAACCACATCATAGATTATCTAGCATACAATCAAGGGATAACTACTTGCTTATAATGTCTATAGTCTGCTAAAATTATTAGTCTAAATATTATTGTACAATATTACACTTTACTTAGCAAATTATAGCACTTCAGTACTTGGTCAAACTAATTTTATATACGCTCTTAATATGTATTTAATTAAATAATTGTTATCAACAATGAATATTCTAAGCTTAATGTGGTTTTCAAAGTTTCCATGGAAATGTTGTTTATTTGAGGACATTCCATCACTTTTCAAACATTGTTATGGTTTCCGTGTCGATTTAGGAAAGTAAATGAGTGGCTTATAAAATTATGTCTCTTGATCTTCTCTGATTGAGTGACTTATTTCTCTAAATGACTGACATTTAAAAAGTCAGCTACCATGATCTCATTTTTGCTAATACTTGCTTGACCCTATTACAGTTGTTTGAAAAATGTTAAACATTTAGATTTTTGTAAGCACACCATTTTTGTATTTTACAATTTAATATTATAAATTGAGATCAGCAGGAGAGATGCTCCTACTTGAATTGTAGTGCACTTTTGTGCATACTCTTATCTTGAATATCCAGGTAATGTTTTTGAGTGCCAGTTGTAATAGTGAGATACTGTATGTCTCTGAAAATTTCTAAATAAAATCTGACACTGCATTCATATTGTAAAGGCTACATTTTTATAAAGCAGCATCAATCATTTTAACATCAATAAACCAAGATTAAAATATGTATTTCTAGCCCTGGCTGGTGTAGTTCAGTGGATTGAGCACGGGCCTACAAAACAAAGGGTTGCTGGTTTGAGTCCCAGTCACAGCACATGCCCGGATTGTGAGCCAGGTTCCCAGCAGGGGATGTGGGAGACACAACCCCATATTGATGTTTCTTTCCCTCTCTCCTTTCCTTCCCCTCTGTATAAAAAAAATATAAATAAATAAAATTTAAAAAAATACATATTTCTAAAATTTAAATGAAATGGGGTGCCAATTTTTGCATACCACAAGGTCAATTTTGTCCTCCTAAGAAAGTGTAGGCATTATTAGTGTTTCACCTGATACTTTTTTAATTTGATTTCATCTGGAATGAATCTGTATTTAAAATTCACTGGCTAGTTGGTTTTCTATTTCTTTCATATTGATAATTTATATGTCAAAAATAAAGTTAACAGAAAACTTTGTAATGGACTTTATTACAAATAAATTTAAAAAATTGAAAACCTGTTTATTTATTATGTACTTAATATGTTTAAATCTTTAAATTCAACATTATCCTTCTTGGTTAGGCTTTTTCCTAACCTAAGAACTTTTTTTACTATTTCTGCTTTGCTGGTGGCCTCTATTCTTGGTCTTCCCAAGAGATAAACCTGCATACACTGACAGAAGACTAAAGACAGACAATATTTAACTCTTCTTTCCCCAAAATGCTGAAACCCAGAGATTCCACACTTATAACGTGAATATCAATGCATAGAAAAATCCCAGACAGACTTCCAATCAGATGACTTTATAGCACTAATAAGTAGAAATTAATAGCTTCCAGGATAGGTTTAATAACACTAAGTTGTATTGATGATATTAAATTAATAGACTACTTAATTTAGTAGAAAACTTTGTGTGTGTACACATGTATTTTTCTCTTGGTGTGAACAAATGATTTGATAGTATCACCTCATATATATTTATATAAGAAAGAAAAATAAACTAAATGACAGTAAATTCAAGTGGGTTTTTAACTGATTGAGCTAATAATACTTATTTACTCTTTCATTTATCCATTAATTCAATGACTAATAATTTAAGATCCAATATTATACCAAGCACTTAAATTCAGAGGCAAATAGCCCTGGCTGGCGTGGCTCAGTAGATTGAGCATTGGCCTGCAAACCAATTCCCAGTCAGGGCACATGCCTGGATTGTGAACCAGGTCAGGTCCACAGTAGGAAGCACAACCACACGTTGATGCTTCTCTCCCTCTCTTTCTCCCTCCATTTCCCTCTATCTAAAATAAATAAAAATATTTTTTAAAAATCAGAAGCAAATAAAACATAGTCTCTGGTCTCAAGGAGCTTATGTGTGTGTGTATGTGTGTAGTAGTAGTAGTAATAGTAGTAGTAGTAGTAGTAGTAGTAGCAACAGCAGCAGTAATAATTGTAGTAGTGATAGCTGTGGTGTCAGTAATAGTAGTGATAGTAACAGTAAAAATGATGTATATGGACTCTGGAGTTAGTTAACTACATTGGATTGCTAGGTCAACCATTTAGTATCCATTTGACTTTGGACTTGTTCTCAAGCTTCTTTACACCTTAGCTCTTTGTGTGTTACAAAATAATAATATTACTATTGGGTTATAAATTATGTGTGGATTAAAAGAGAGGACACATTATAGTGCCTGCTAGTTGTCCATCAAAATCCAATGAACTCATTTTTACTTAATCACCTATATCCAAATACAGTCACATTCTGAGATGCTGGGGGTTAGGGCTTTAATATATGAATCGTGGCAGGGGAACACAATCTATCTCATAACAGTGAATGGCCCAAATCAACAACAACATAACCTTTGTAACATATAGAATTGTGAAAAGCTGGTATGGACTGTTTAGATATGTGATGAGCTCCCTGTTACTGGAAATGATTAAACAAGATCTATTATTGATGTCTCAGATGTATACATGTGACAGAGAAATCAGAAAAATTGTTCCAGAGCATTAGCAAATCCTAAAGCTCAGACCCACATAAAACTTATTTTTTCTTCTTAATATTCAACCCTAGATTTATGAGACTCTACAAAAATATAGTGGTATATCCAGAGCCACAGGAAAAAAAATAACATGTCTTTCTGAAGCATTCATTTTTCTTGATAGTAGTAAATTAAATAATTATTTTAGGTCAAAATAATCATATATATTGTAAAATAAAATGCAACTTCCACTTAATTTTTTAAATATAAAACATTTACATATTTTTTGTTCATAGAAGACTGATGTGTTCACAGAAACCCCAAGACATCTGTAATTTATCATATTCATAGATCCTTCTATGCCTTTAGTGATATACAATGGGTAAGCTTGAGAAACTGCCACATGATGCTGTCACCTTGCTGTATAGGAACATTGGTCATACCTGAAGAAGTAATTTTGTATGCAACTGATTATCCATCTAATAGAAACTGCTTATAAAATATGGTTTACTGCAAGCTGTAGCTTCATTCGCAGCTAATTAATCCATCGTAGAGAGCTTCCAGTAGTAATTACTTTCACTCCTCTCCAATCAACTTGGGCCAGATTTATACCCCTGACCCTGAGAGAAGACTCTAATCTCAAATGTCTGAACCTGTCTTTGTTAATATATTCTGGCATATTTAGAATAATAATAAGCAATTAATAAGGGATATTCTTTTATTTTTAATCTAGCTCTGAAAAACACAAACTTATTTTGCCAAAGGGGTTGCTTTTAGTTATGTTAAAAACCTTTAATTTAATTCTTGCAACGTGCCAATGTCATCCTTCTGAAATGAATATTATTCATTTGTTGGATTCTGAGATTCTGCTTGTGAAACAGGATGATTTGAAATAGTCAATTTGACATGAACATTTTGATGCTGGAGATATTTTGATGTGGCTGAAGCAAAATAGCTATAGTAAGTTGTGAGAGCACTTTTCTTTATTATCAAGTAATATGAGTAATGTACATCCTTGATTCTAATCTCATTCTTGAGTTTTACTATACTAGATGTTTGTGACACTTGTGAGGATCATGGATGAGATAAGTAGTAAACGATGAGTACACATTCCTCAGTTGTAAAAGAAAAAAAGACATATTTTGATATTATTCTTTTGACTCAACTTCACTAAAATTCTCCCTGTATCTAACCAGCAATATCCATTTAGTCTTTTCATAGTCCTTTTCCAGAACCTGGATTCAATCAGGACAGGCAAGGGTCCATCAGCAGGCTCCCATCCATCTCTAAAAACTTGAAGAGTTTCTGATTCACTAGCTCTTATGGGAAAGGGGGAACTAGAATTAAGATTTGTAACAAGTTCCTTTAAGTGATTCTGATGCTGTGCATCTGAGGACTACATATTGAGGACAAATTGCCTAGAACTAGGCACTGCCTTCATTATCAGTCTCCATGTTCTAAGAGCATCTCATTCTTGTGAGTATATAAATATCTTCCAGTGGGAACTACATTTAAATTCTCTCTTCTAGTTTATAAAATAAACCTTTGCCAGTACTTTTCTACCCATTGTTATTGTTCTCAGTCCTCCAAAATTCCATATTTGAGTCTCTGGGCAAGAAGATTGTTTACATCTACCTTGCCTGGCAGGCAAGCTATCACTCTATGGATTTACTAAGTGGTTTTTCATAGAAATCCACTCAATTCCTCTCACCCAGATGTGACATCAGCCTACATACATTCAATTCTGAAAATACACCTTTACACAAGTCACTCTGGCATTAGAATGTATGTACCCTATTTTATCTTCTTCCTTTTTTTAAAGATTTTATTTATTTATTTATCTTTAGAGGGGAAGGAGAAGGAGAGAAACATCCATGTATGGTTGCCTTTCGTGGGTCCCCTGCTGGGGGTTGGCCTGCAGGGAACTGGCCCGCAACCCAAGCATGTGCCCTGACTGGGAACCGAACCGAGATCCTCTGGTTCACAGGCCCGCGCTCAATCCACTGAGCTACACCAGCCAGGGCGACTATTTTATCTTCTTATTCCCACAAGATCCTGTTTCTTTTGATATTTTACTGACAATCCTCTTTTATCTATGTATGGTATTGCCAATGCCAAACTCTCTTCTCTATTATCCTTGTAGTTTATTTTAGCCATACTGGAGAGGCAGTGTTCTATAATGGTTAATGGGCCTAGTCACAGTGCTGAAAGTGCCTAGGTTCAAATCCTATCCTTACCATTTACTCACTGTGTTAGGTTTGGCATGTTATTGACCCTCCGTGTCTGTTTGTCACATGTAAAATCTGAAGTATAATAAGCTTAATCTCACGTGGCTATAAGGTATGAGATCAAATTAGCTGTAGATGGTTTCTTATAATGCCTAGCAAGCAGTAAGTATATTAGTGTTTGTTGGATAAACTATGTTATTCATTATTTCTTCCTAGTCCTAAAATACATATCCATCAATATTTCAGAAAAGGCAATTTTATCCTCAATGGTGCTTAGAAATTCATTTGTTCAGTTTTTGGTGACCTTTTTTTTACTCCCACTTCTCAACATATTGCCATCTTGCTTCTACAACTTAGCTCTGCCTTTTCAAAGTTGCCTTTGGCATTTCACCCTGAAATCTAAAGTTTCTTCAGCTGTCCATTTTCCTTTAATGTATCTTTAAACACTGTTGAACAATCTGTCTGCAAATTCTGTCATGATTTGGATTTACCTTTTCTTAGTAGAACTTACAATATTTTCTTTGCTTGAATAATATCTTCCCTCCTCATTACAAAATTAGCCTGTGCCAAACACCAAAGAAACCAACTTAGTAAGTGCAATTACACATAATGAAAATCCTGGAATCTTACAAAAAATATCAAATAACATGTATACAGAAAGAATGTTGAGACTCATGTGCACCACAGGGAAAGTTAATCATTTGGCACCCCTCCACATCACTATGTCTTTAGAAGGGAAGGTGTAAGTATCAGGTGAAAGAAGATCAGAGGAGATACTCAGTGGCATATATCAGGTTCCATCTACTCTTTGTGCTACTCAGGTTCTAAACTTGTACACTTCCCAAATCCAAACAAAAGTTGTATAGTTAATTGGGCATACTCTACTAAATAGGAAATTACATAGTCATGTTTTGGGACTAGAACATGATCTTGGGAGGGTCTCACTATACCAGACCCAAATGAATTACCACATTGAGGTATCCATCTGCCCCAAATAGTATGTTACCTGAAAAATTGCTCTGACTAATGCTGTTCTCACTCACATTACATTTGTAGTCATGTTCTTGTCTCTCATATGTATTAACAACCAGGGAGCTATTTGGTTGGTTTGTCCTTTGTTCAACTAGGACATATTTTAGTCATTTTCTAAAATATTAACATGCTGGAATATTTTCAATAAATATTGTCCTACAATATGATTTTCAATGAATGAAGAGTAGTCCACAGGATCAAGGTGTCATAATTTATTTAGAGAAGCCCATAAGGTTGGCATTTATATTTTTTCTGTCTTGATAGTATTCACAAATATATTATACTAGATATATATTTCTGCTCACAAATCTTTGTATGTATATGGGTTATTTCCTTAAGAGTAATTCTTAGAAGAAAGCTTGATGTTCAAATAATATGAAAATTTTAAGGCTTCTCAGTGTACTTCCCTCTAAATGAGCTGTGTCAATTTTGTATTTTATGCAGATATGAACTATAAGCCAGGAAAATATTTGATAGAAGAGTGTTCCTGGGAGATGGAACTTGACACTATGAGGTAAATACATGTTTGGTGTATTCAAGGAATGATATGGTGGGAAGTGTGGCCTGAATTGAGTGAAATGGAAGTAACAGGAAACAAAGTCAAGAGATATCAGGGAGCCAAATGGTAGGGTGGTCATTGTAAAAAACTTTGATTCTGAGTGAGTTAGAGCACCAGTGGAATGTTTTAAGCAAAGGATAGACATAATATAATACGTTTTAACAGGGTTACTCTGGTAGCTCTGTTGAGGAGAGACTGAAGAGGGATTGGGGCAGAAGCAGTCAGATTCATTAGGAATCTTACTGCAATAATAGAGAAAAGGAGCATGAGAAGGTAGTGACTTGAAACAGGGGGTGGTAATGATGTAACTTTTTAATTGACTGACTATTCACTGCTAAATAAAGAGAATGACTAAGATTCTTAGTCTGATCAACTGGAAGGATGAAGTTGTCATTTAACCAGATTGGGAAGTTTAGAAGAGAAGGGTTTTGGGTTTTTTTTTTTTTTTTTTGATGATGAAAATTGGGACTATCTTAAATCCCAGATATAAAGGCCAGAAAAATATCACACTTTGATAAGCTAAGGACTGAGTCACTGACATGCATACCTATGCTAAAGGGAAGGGAACACATTATAATGTTTTATTTTCCCAATAAATCAGTCACATTATCCCTTGTGTTATAGGTACCTGCATGCTATCTTGGCTGGATCAGTGAATTAAAGGTGTGACTTTGGGCAAGTCTTTTATCTTTCAGCACCCTTAGTTTCTTTAGTTATGAGATAAAAATGGAGATAACATTATTTAAATGCAAGCATTAAGTAAAATAATACGTGAAAGCTGCCTAACATAATGTTTGGCATGCAGGTAATGTACAGGATGTTGTACATTACCTTATATAAAGTAAACATACAATATTTATTTATTTACTTACTTATTTATTTATGTAAAGTACTTAGTAAGCATTTGTTTTTAACCTCCATGATCAATGATCCCAAACAGTATGTATAAATGTCTGGTAAAGTTAGTTACATATGTCATTTCTTGTAGTTAACATTTGTATCCTTTCTCTCTAGGCTACAGGTGTTCTTTTGATAGAATGTTTTACTCTACTTTTACTGCCTACACTATTTTTAAATTTAATTTCTATATTGAGGGATTCACTGTCCTCTCTTTGCCAAGTCTAGGAAGAATGAATTTGATCACGCTCCCTCCATTCTGCTCTATGATTTGTGTAGCAGTTACAAGAGGTGCATGTGTTCTAGCCTACTACCTGTGATACAAGAAGTCCTGCTTTATATTGTATATCACAGGAACAGCTGCTTGTGCTGTACTGTGCTATTCAACATTGACACAGTGATCTGTGGGTGTTAGGAAAGGTAGCTCTGAATACATTAACTTTGCTTCTTTTCTTCTATTTTCAACTTCTGTCACCCATGAAGGAGAAATAGCTTGGGGTTTTTTATGAATTCTCTAAAACTCTCTTCAATAATTGCCTGTCTCTTGCTTTTACATTGCCCTAAACAGTCAGAAGAAATGGATTTTCTTCAGATTGGATGCTCTACACAGTAGGGTTCATGTTCTTCACATCATGAGTTTAAGTTATGAGGATACAGCCTTGAGTCTTTCATGTGAAGGTGAAACATGTTCCATGCATAATACATATCCAGCTCCCTGATTGCAGTCTAAATATCTCAAGTAATAGCATTTTTTCTTCTGTTTACCATTTCAGCAATTGCTCCCAATCAGGAGACATTTGTCAGCTAATTGACCAAATTCAGACAGGAGAATATTTCTATTCAAATTAGACATGGAAATATTTCTAGACAAATTAATATTTATCTTCTTTTTTGAGTTCTGAGGACAGAAAATCCCCAAACCTTCTTCAATTTATGCTAGAACTACATGGGCTTCACCATCAAGAAATGCTTCTTTATTTCCAACCTAACTCTCTCAGGTTGTGCCTTGTTCTTTTGTGTCCTCTTCTCTCCTGACCACACAAATCTCTATTTTGCAAAGATTTTTAAAATCCAATGGCAACTTATATATACAACTGTGCTAAAAAAATATTTAGCATTTTCTAAGCAAATCATTTCTTTTTAAATTTCATTATCATGTAAAACCTTGAAATTCTTAAAACCTACTTTTAAGAATTCTTAAGCAATTACAGGTCTCAGTCTAAAATGCAATAACTTCTATTTTTGACATTAAAAAGTAAAAATTAAATGTATCTATATATTTATTTAGATCTTCTCTCCTATAAAGGCTGTAAGGTGGCTACAAATCTAGGGTGTTACTTCTCAGTTTTTAATAAAAAGTCAGAGTGTAGTGGAATTGTGTGTAGACTAAACTTTAAAAATGAAATAGAGAACAGGGGGACAGCAATCAGGGGTGAGAGGGGAGGGAATTTCAGGGGAAATAGGGGAGAGATTTAGAGGAACAAATATGAAGGATACATGGACAACAACTAAGAGAGGTGGAAATGGGAGGGAGGGGGGAGCACCGGGGGATGGGATGGGATGGGAGTAATAGACAGAAGACTGTACTTGAAAAATAATTAAATAATTGTTTAAAAAAATAAAAAGCAAATAATTTAGTATAAACTAAAAAAATAAAAATAAAACATAAAGAAAATAAACAGCTCTGGCTGGTATGACTCAGTTGGTTGGGCATAATTCTGCAAAGAGAAAGCTCTCTGGTTCAATTTCTGGTCAGGATGATAGGGGACTCAAGATTTAGAACATTTTAAGTTAAGATAAAAAGTTAAAAGTCTAGCAAGTAATGTGTATGCTAAAGCTTTTGTTTCAGAAACTACAGATAAAGGCCATCCTGGCTCCTGGGAAAAACAGCTGACCTCCTGGGGCACTGGCTAGAGATTACCACCTGGGGACAAGTTGGAGGCATCCAGGCCTTTTGTCTTCCAGGGTAGCAGATGACTACCACCTGCCTTGGGAAAAGCTAACTGCTGAGGACATGAGTGTTACAGCTTCTGAATCTCAAAGCCCTCACTTCACCTTGTTTGTCCACCCACCCCCACCTTATAAAAGGTCTGGCCTGGAAAGAAAAGACGAGATGGTTTGTTAGGGTATGAACCCACCATCCTCTCAGATAGCTGGCCATCTGAATAAAGCGCCCATAAAAGATTCGATAGCTGTCATTTCTTATTGGATTTGGTAGTGACAGGCAGCCCAAATGCCGGTGTCTTTTCCAGTTACAAGGACATATACTTGGGTTGTGGGTTTGGTCCCAGATCTGGGTGCATATGGGAGGCAACCTATCAATGTTTCTCTCCCTCTCTTTTTCCCTCCATTACTCTCTCTCTAAAAATAAATAAATAAAATATATTTTTAAATAGTATTTTTTAAAAAATTAAAAATATACATTTTTAAAATAAAATAAAGATTTAGTTATAAAATCAAAATATTACAGATGGGACCAGTCACTGAACAGTGATGAAACAACCAAATAGATTAATTTAAATGCAAAAGTGATTAAATTAGATAATAAAGTAGATAGTAGGATTCTCATAATTTGTTTCAATATTGGTACATTATTTATAAAATTACAAATGATGACCACTTAAGACATTTGCAATTTAGTGTTAAGCAAGCTTTTAAATATACAATTTTGTTCAACTTTAAGCCAGTCTGTGTGGCAAATGGTGTGATGATGGAAATCTAAAATGCCAGGCTTACAATTATCACCTAGGGATGTGAAGTTCATGGAAATGAGCAGGGTACCACTCATTAGCATGTCAATGATGCTTCTTCAACAGGATGCCATTAAATTATTGTGGTGATAATTGAGACACTAAAAAGGGACAGATGCTGGGCCTGTAGTTTCTGAGATCTTATAACCCATTAGCAATTAAATTTCAATGAGCTAACATAACTTCACTCTCACTAAATTAACAACTGGGAATATTCTTTTTGAAGTCGTCTTTTTCCTGGTGGGTTTTCATTTGATTTTTAAGGCAAATTGGAACTCTATTATGGTGTAGGATTCAGAAAACAGAGCATCCAGGTATCAGGGATGTTGCCCTCCTCAGAGCTGGAATTTGGGTGGCAGCCAACCAAGACAGGGCTATAACAGGCAGACTAATTAAATCAGAGGGATCTGATGGATATGGCAGTTTTAAAGAGCAAAAATGTATGGTCACAAGTTTTATTCCCTCAGGAAAATCATGTGATTGCTCACTCAATAAGTATGGAAAATAACCTCGGAAAATGTGGATCAGTAATTCAAGGGACTAAAGAAAGGCAACACAATTCCAATATGACTGAAGTGTATTATTAGTCAGCATAGATAAGTTTATGCTTTGGTAACAAATTAATCCAAATATTTCACTGGCTTAATAATGGACTTCTATTTCTTGCTCCCTTAAATCACAGTGCAAGTACTCAGATCCAGGCAAATTTTGCCTCATACTGTTTCACATCAGCATGTAGTTTGTGGTCTCTAGAGTAGAAGAAAGAGCAGAGTTGTTACCGAGCAGAGGTCCAAGGGGGGGCAATATTTGGCCCACCCAGGGATGCCCCCCAAAAACTGTTATAGAACAGATACACTGGGCTGGACTCCAGAGGATGGTATACTAATACTGTTCGGACCCCCTACTCGGCCCAATTGTCTGCTGCCAATTGGAAAGACATCTCTCAATGCCAGAGATTTGTGAAAAGGAAAGGAAAGGTTTATTTAATGCTATTCAGACCTAATGCCTTCATTAAAATATCAAAGTCCTTTAGGGTATACCCCTACACACACACACACACACACACACACACACACACACACACAGAGACACAGCACTCCCTTCTCCCCCTGTCCTAACTCCGGGTACCGTAAATCAGGAAAAGAGCACATGTCCATTTCTCCAGGCTTCTAGTATCATCAGCTGTGTTGGTGTCCAGGCAGGATCTCCAATTAATCCAAAGTCATGCTGCACCTTCCACTGGCAAGAGTTCTTTGTACCAAGTTCCAGTCAAATATAAGACAGAAAACTGTACTTGAACAAGAATTAAATAAAAATTAAAATTAAAACAAATGTTCCAGTCAAAGTCTCTCCTACTTTCCAGGCCACGCGGCCAAAGGGAGCACCCCAAAGCCACGTGGGCCTCTTTGCTGCAGGGGTCCGCACTCCACCAAAAGCGCATGTCTTTCTTCTTCACCTGGCTGCAGGGATTTCCATTCTGGCAAAGCTGTGTGGTTTTCCCTTTCACCTGGGAAAGAGGGGGTCTGCACTCTGCCAAAACCATGTGGCTCTCTCTTTCACCTCGCCAAGAAGGGGTCCTCACTGTGCCCAAAACTGCCTAGCTCTCTCTTTCACCTGGGCAAGAGGGGGTCCTAATGATACAGGGTGCAGCCAAAGGGGGGCCCAGAAAAGATTTGGAATGGTGTCCAGAACTCAAAGTGTACAGGAATATTGGAGGAAATATTAAGATGTCCTCCCCCCCACCCCCCGTGTCAGTTGGGGGAAGGGACAAATGGAGCAGGGCCATTGAGAGCTGTTTTGCATAGCAACAGTTTTGCACCTCTGGAATGGTCATTTAACATATCTATAACTTTTAACTGGTTTCATAGATAGGTTAAATAGCTGTGGCCAAGTTTTGGGTGAGGGGAGAAGTGAGTGGCTGCTACCCAGGCAGGAATTGGGGGCTGCTTCCCAGAGAGAGTGCCTGCCAGAGAGGCATGTGACTTTAGAAGAGTGAGAACCCCCTCTTGGCCAGGTGAGGGGGAGAGCCATGCTGTTTTGGAAAGGTGTAGACCCCTGTAGCCATTAGGAGGGAGAGCCATGCGGTTTCAGCCGAGTGCAGACCCCCTCTTGGCCAGGTGAAAAGGGAAGACCACGCAGCTTTGTCAGAATGGAGATCCCTGTGGCCAGGTGAAGAAGAAAGATGCACTTTTGGTGGAGTGCAGCTTTGGTAGAAGAGGCCCACGTGGCTTTGGGGTGCTCCCTTTGGCTGAGTTACCTGGAAACCAGGAGAGACTTTGACTGGAACTTGGTACAAAGAACTCTTGCCAGTGAAAGGTGCCACATGACTTTGGATTAATTGGAGATCTTGCCTGGACAGGCAGGCGACACAGCTCACAGTGCCAGCAACCTGAAAAAAACGGACGTGTGCTCTTTTCCTGATTTAGGGTACCTGGAGTTGGGACAGTGGGAGAAGGGAGCGCTGTGTGTGTTGTTGCATTCACCAACCTCGAGAACAAATGTCGGAGACTTTCGGGGTTCCAAAGATGTTACTTTATTGGCCAAGTTTAACCTGTGCAGGGGCGAACTCTCCAAAGTGTCCGGAGACACGGTGCCCGCAAGGGCTGCAAATGAGAGTCGCGCCAAACGTTTACAGGCTTAGGGTTTTATGGAGGCACGCAAGCAAGCTGGATACAGAAGCAGATGTGGCGGTTAGCGGTTGGCTCAGGGGCACAATAGGGTTACTGATTATTGGTGAGTTAACTCGTGCACTGGCTCGTGCTCCTTTACTTGATTGGTCAGTTGAGCTCGTGCACAGGGGCAAAATTCCCCTCCCTAGTGACTGTCCAGATGGCTATCTGCCTGACTAACCTTGTTGCTCTTACACCACATCCTGGAACACACCCTGCTCTTCGGGTGTGTCCCGGAGCCTCTTTGCGTTAGTTAGTAAAACACCTTTTGCTGCCTTACAGCTATGTTCTGGCTAGTTCCCCTTTGCCCTCAACATGTGTGTGTGTGTGTGTGTGTAGGTGTATACCCTTAAAGACTTTAATATTTTAAGGAAGGCATTAGGCCTGAATAGCATTAAATAAACATTTTGTTTCCTTTTCACAAATCTCTGGCATTGAGAGATGTATTTCCAATTGGCGGCGGACAGAAGAGCCTAATAGATATTAGTATACTGTCCTTGGGAGGGACCCCTGTTTTCTGAAGCAGTTTTTGGCATCACTCCATGGGCCAAGTATTGCCCCCCCCCTCGGACCCTTGTTCGGTAACACTAACTCTGCTCAAAACTGCATGGCTCTCTCTCCAATGGCTGCTGTGTTGGGTTTAAATACCCACACCAATCTTCCTCTGTACCTCTATTCCTGACTCCTCCCACTATCAGCTACACCTGCCAGTATTTCTGTATTATTACAAGTTTACTGGGCTGCCATCGTTAGTCTGGGCAGGTATGGCCCCATGTCCTAGAGCCAATCTTCTCCAAGCTCCCCCACAGGCACTGTAACTCAGGGGGCCTGCCCCCCAGTTACATCTTGGAGGGGAGTGACTTCATCCCCCTGGCTCCAAGCCTGGCCACAGCCATTTAACATATCCAAGTGACCTGCCAAAGGCTATAGATATGTTAAATGACCATGCCATGGATTAGCTGCAAGGCTGTGGCTATACAAAACAGCCTTGTATGCTCCTGCTCCATGTGTCCGTCCCCGCAACTCACACCTGTGGGGGAAGGGGTGAGGACATCTTATATGTCTCTCCAATATTCCTATACGCTTTGAGTTCTGGACACCATTTCAAATCTTTTTTGCCCTCCCCCAAGCCAATGCACCCTGTATCAGAATGGGATCTTGAAATAAAGGATCTTAGTTATGCATGGAATGAGCACATATCATTTCTGCTAATAAATCACAGCCTAAAACAAACTACGTAGCCCCACCTAATTGCAACAGATCTGGAAGATAAACAATAAGTATCTCTGACCCAGAATCTGATCTGAAATAGAGGAAGATTATTACAAACAGATCAAAGTCAGTAAAAATTAAAGCTATAACCAGATAGGCAAAGTCAAATTCTATTGGCTTAGAAAATCAAATCAAGCTGCAGGCCTTAGAACACAGGTTAAAACCACTCTATCGAAAAAAATGTTAGGGGATAAGGGGCAAGATCCAATTTCAGTAGCTTTTTAACAGGACTTTGAAAAGGTAGCACAGTGGTATGGGAAGAATACAAATATGAATTCTGGAATCATATAGATATTAGGTTATATTCTCATTCCACTCTTTACTTACTGGAATACTTTGTCATGTTATGTAAATTCTCTGATGTTGAATTTCATTGTGTGCTGTTAAGAGATGAACTGTGTGCCCGAAAATTCATATGCTGAAGTCCTAATGTGCAGTACCTCAGAATGTGGCTCTTTCTGGAGATCAAGACCCTAACACCTTGATTTCAGACTTCTGCCTGCCAGAACTTTAAGGACATAAATTTCTGTTGCCTAAAACCCCAGTTTGTGGCATTTCTTTTTTTTTTTTTGTAACATTGGCAAGCAAATACATATGCCAAAGTGTAATAACATCAATATATGCTCAACATATTTACCTTCCTGTGAAAGCACTTTAATAAGTTGTAAAAAGATAAAATACAGCTAATTTTTATTATATATTTTTCCTTTAGACTGATTGCTCCTCAAAGATGGTGATGTTATTTATCACAGACTTCCCAATGTTTCACACCAATCCTGGGCACCTATATATAGGTTTTTTGAAACAGTCTGTTAAAGAAAAGAAAGAATAAACTTAAGAAAGAAGCTAAGAAGGAATAAAAGCTAGCTCAGATGAATTTATTAACAGAGATCCAGAGAGTATAAGTAATGAACTTTATAACCCAGTTATGGACTCTATGCAGAAAACTTAAGATATAAGTAAGGATGACCACAGACACTGAGACGATTTTTACTAAAGCAAGTATTCATAATATGCTTCAACTCAGGACAGGAGTAAGGATCAAAGAAGAAAACAGTCATCTTATCTTTCTATGACAGAGATATATGGTTGTGAGGATCCAGGCAAAAACTAAATATATCAAACTATATTTGCTTTATGATCTACTAACATTGTGAAATACTCAATAACTTCATCATGAGGTTTTGCTGTGTTTTAAATTATGACAATTCAGGAGCACGGCGGGGGGGGCAGGGCTGGGAAAAAAGACAGAAAACTGTACTTGAACAAGAATTAAATTTTTAAAAAATTTAAAAATTTTAAAAAATAAAATAAATTAAGAAGTTAAAAAAAATAAATAAATTATGACAATGCATTTAGGACCTTAACTGATGAGTTTCAATGTAAAGGAAGCATCTTTGGTGAGGATACCAGAATTATAAGGAATGATTAAATGCAACAAACATTTGCTGAGAACCTTCTTATAGAAGGCACTCTACTCAGTTACGAGGGGGTAGAAAGGTGACTAAGACCTAGTTCTTAGTCCCAAGAGCTTGTAAAAATCTGCTATTTTAGAAATGATCCCTATTTTCTCAACCAAATAAGCAATATATCAGCAAATACACACCTGTGTTTGTACAGTTACATAAAAATAAATAGCAGCACAGCCAGGCTGGAAAATAACAATTATAGCTCAAGTAATCCTCCTGAAGCTTAAAATAAATGATTAGCATTTGCAGAAAAAGAAATTGAAGTTAAAATACACACAGGTACTTAGTAAATTCCTATTGAATGTAAAAGAATTAATTCTTGGTATAATCAACAGCAAATACCTAGAGGTGACCTAGTAGATGTTGGTCAAGAATATTGCTTTTGGTTAAAAAGAAAATAATACAGAGAAAACTCTCTTGGATTGTCAAGTTGTTCGAGGTCATATCATGAGCTAAGGATCAGCGATCGTCTCTTTTAAGTAAGTGATTAAATATGTGAACATATAATACCAAACACTTCCAAGACAGCCTTCAAGATATTTGAAAATATCCTTGTTTGGCATATTTTAAGGGTGTTATATGTTACTGTTCCCATTCTATAGTTCTGTTATGAGAACTTGTGTGTGCATTGGTATGTGTATGACAGAACAGGATAACATTTCAAAGTATTAAGAAATCCAAAGAAGTTTATCACCCTAAATTACTTTCATACCTACCTTTGCCTCTCATTCTAAACTTGTAGGAATGAGAATGTCTTCCACATGATCTGAGAACATGTGGACATAGTATTTTGAGTTAGTAGTCCTAGGGAGGCCCTGTGCACAGAATGAGGAAGGCATGGAGTGAACCGTGAACTAATGCAAGAAGGTAAGGTATACACCAAAAAAAAAAAAAGAAAAGAAAAGAAAAAAGAAAACCTGGGTGAAATGAACAAATTTCTAGAAAATATAATCTTTCAAAACTGAATGAAGAAGAGGCAGAAAGCCTGAACAGACTGATAACAGCTGGTGAAATTGAAGCAGTAACCAAAAAACTCCAAACACACAAAAGCCCCAGGCCAGATGGTTTCACAAGAGAATTTTATAAAACATGTAAGGAAAAGCTAACTCCTATCCTTCTCAAACAATTCCCCAAAAAAAAAATCCAAGAAGAGCAAAGACTCTCAAACTGTTTTTATGAGGCCAGCATCATCCTAATTCCAAAACCCGACAAAGACACAAGAAAGAAAGAAAACTGCATGCCAATATTACTTCTGAACATAGACACCAAAATCCTCAACAAAATATTGACAAACTGCATCCAGCAATACCGTAAAAGATCATACACCATGATCAAGTAGGATTCATCCCAGTGATGCAAGGATGATACAATATTCACAAACCAATAAACATAATAATACATCATATAAAAAAGGAAAGGCAAAAATCACATGCTCATACCAATACATGTGGGAAAAGCATTTGATAAGGTGAAGCACCCATTTATGATAAAAACACTCAGCAAAGTAGGAGTAGAGGGAGCATATCTCAAAGTAATAAAGGCCATATATGACCTACAGCCAACATCATACTCAATGGGCAAAAACTAAAAGCTTTCCCACTAAGATTAGGAACAAGACAAGTAAGTCTGCTTTCACCACTTCTATTTAGCATAGCATTGGAAGTTCTAACCACAGTGATCAGAGAAGAAAAAGAAATAAAAGACACGGAAATTGGAAAGGAAGAAGCAAAATTGTCATTGTTTGCAGATGACATGATAGTGTACATAGAAAACCCTGTAGTCTCCACCCAAAACCTTCTCAACCTAATAAGTAAATTTTGCAAAATGGCAGGATATAAAGTCAATATTCAGAAATCAAAGGCATTTTTTTACACCAACAATGAAACATCAGAATCAGGAATCAGGAAAAAATCCCCTTTGCTATAGCAACAAGAAAATAAACTACCAAGGAATAAACCTAACCAAGGAGGTAAAATGCCTACTCAGAAAATCACACAACACCGAAGAAAGAAATTAAGGAAGAAACAAATACATAGAAGTATATACCATATTCATGGATCAGAATAATTAATGTCATCAAAATCTCCATACTGCCCCAAGCAATTTATAGACTCAATGCAATCCTGATGAAAATACCAATGACATATTTCAGAGATATAAAACAAACATTTTAAAAATTTATATGGAACCATAAATGACACCAAATAGCCTCAACAATTTTGAGAAAGAAGAACAAAGTGAGAGGGATCACCATACCTGATGTCAAACTATATTACAAACCCACTGTAATCAAAACAGCCTAGTACTGGCATAAGAACAGACACATGGATTAATGGAACAGAAGAGAGAGCCCAGAAATAAACCCATGTCACTATGGTAAACTAATATTTTAAAAAAGGGAAGAAGCATAAAATGGAGTAAAAATAGCCTCTTCAACAAATGGTGTTGGGAGATCTAGACATCTACATGCAGAAAAATGAAACTCGACCACCAACTGACACAATATACAAAAATAAACACAAGATGGATTAAAGACTTAAATATAAGTGATGACATAATAAAAGTCCTAGAGCAGAACATACACAGAAAAATCTCAGATATTCCACACAGCAATATTTTCACTGATATGCCCCCTAGAGCAAGGGACATAAAGGAAAGAATAAATGAATGGGACTTCATCAAACTAAAAAGCTTCTGCACAGCTAAAGAAAACATCAGCAAAGTGAAAAGGAAACCAACTGTATGGGAAAACATATTTGCTTATAATACCTTGGACAAGGATCTCATCTCCAAAATATGTGAAGAACTCACACAACTCCACTCCAGGGAGACAAACAATCCAATTTAAAAATGGGAAAAGGACCTGAACACACACTTCTCCAAGGAAGACCTGGAGAGGATCCAGAGACATAGGATGAAAGGATGGTCAGCATCACTAGCCATCAGAAATGCAAACTGAAACCACAATGATATTCCACTTCACTCTGGTCAGAATGGCCATCATAAACAAATCAAAAAACAAATTCTGGTGAGGTTATGGAGAAAAGAGAACCCTAAGGCGCTGTTGGTGGGAATGCAGACTGGTTCTGCCACTGTGGAAAGTAGTATGGAATTTCCTCAAAAAACTAAAAATTGCCCTGGCTGGTATAGCTAAGTTGTTTGAGAGCTGGCTCAAAGGGTTGCTGGTTTCATTCGCAGTCTTGGCACATGCCTGGGCTGTGGGCCAGGTCAGGTCCACAGTGGGAAGCCTCATGAGAGACAACCACACATTGATGTTTCTCTTTCTCTCCTTCTCTCCCTCTCTTCCCCCTCTCTAAAAATAAACAAAAAAATCTTTTAAAAAAGTTCTAAAAATGGAACTGCCTTTTGACCCAGCAATTCCTCTGCTGGGATTATACCCTAAGAATCCTGAGACATCAATTGAAATTAATTTATGCACTCCAATGTTCACAGCAGCACAATTTACAATAGCCAAGATCTGGAAGCAACCTAGGTATCCATCAGTAAAGGAGTGGATCAAAAACTTTGGTACATTTACACAATGGAATACTATGCAGCAAAAAGAAAGTAGAACCTAATCAACAAAACAAACAAACAAGCAGATTATAATCACAAACATTGAAATAAAGAACAAACTGACAGTAACCAGAGGGGTGAGGGAAGGAGATAACAGATAATGGGAGAAAGAAGGGAGAGGATTGTCAAGGAACAAGTACAAAGAACCCTTGGGAAAAGCCAAAGGTGGGTAGGATTAAATGTGGGAGGTGGGGATGGGTGGGGCAAGGGAGAGTGCTTGGGGAAAAATGGAGAAAACTATACCTGAACAACAATAAAAACAAATAAAAAAGACAAATATATACAACCACGTAACTCATGTTGTTATAGAATGTTCCTTTGTGATCTTTTGAAGGCCATCACCACCACCACCCTGCCACCAAACAGCAACTAATCTGGTATGTACCGCAATAGATTAGGTTTGCCTATTTTTAACTATATGTAAACAGAATCAGACAGTAAGTACTCTGTTGTGTCTAGCTTCTTTTGCTTCACAGTTTTGATGAAGAGACATTATATAAGATTTAAGTGTACTTAAACTTATTTAAATTATATATATAATTATTGCATATATAATATATATAAATTAAGACTTGTCCATGTGCACCTTAACACTTGTGTTTAGCCCTTGATCTTAGTAGTTGTTGGGTGTAGTATTTTAGAAATGTCAATTAAGTCAACTTGGTAGATAGTGTCATTTGTGTTATATATATTTGCTGATTTACTGTATAATTGATCTATCAATTTCTAAGAGGTTATTGATATCTACAACTATAATCAAGAATGTCCATTTTTCTTTTACTTTTGTCATTTTTGTTTTATGTGCCTTGAATCTATGTCATTATGTAAAAACTATAAAATAATTGTCTTCTTAGTGGACTGACCCTTTTAGCTTTGTGAAATGCTTGGGTTTTAGTCATTGGTAATCCTCTTCATTTTGAAGTCTTGTACCTGTCATAAACATACCCATACCAGCTTTCTTGTGCTTGTTATTTCCATAATACAACTCTTTCTATCCTTTTATTTTTAACCTGCATGTTTCTTTATATTTAATTGTGTTTCTTATAATCAACCTGTAGCTAGATCTTCCTTTTATAGTCAATCTGACAATCTCTAATTTTTTGGAGGTTTTTAGTCTATTTATATTTAATGTGATAATTGATTTGATGGGTTTTATTTTTTAAAGATTTTATTTATTTTTAGACAAAGGGGAAGGGAGGAAGAAAGAGTGGGAGAGAAATATCAATGTGTGGTTGCTTCTTGGAAGCCCCCCACTGGGGACTTGGCCTGCACCCCAGGCATGTTTTCTGACTGGGAATTGAACCAGTGACCCTTTGGTTCACTGGCGGGCATCCAGTCCACTGAGCTACACTAGTCGGGACTGATTTGATGAGTTTTAATCTACTCTCTTATCAATTCTGCTTTATATTGCTCCCATAGACCAACCCTGAAACAATGAGGGAGAACACTATACAACAATATAAATATTAGGAGGTAGGAAACATTGGGGACCATCTTAGGCTCACTACTACATAAGTAAAATTTTAAACTTAATAAGTGAAACAAAAAAAAAAGTAAATAAAAATCCTAGAATAAACTATGAAAAAAATCCTTTATAACATTTTGTGTGGGAACATCATTCTGAATGCTCACAAAACTCATAACCATCAAACAATAGGCATATTTTGATATATATGCCTATCTTCATATATATTATTAGTAAGAAACAAGTGTCAAATCCACCATAATAATTCCAAAAGGTAAATAGTAAACTAAAAATGCAATTATTTTATAAAGACTATCAATATATTAGATTGACTAAATTATATGAATAAACAGTTAACACAAAAGAAAATAGGAAGATGTTAAGCATGAAGGATAGTGTACTTCACTCACAATATGAGAAGTGTACATTTAAGCTACATTAAACTATATTAAATGATATTAAAAGTCTATTCTTAACTTACCAGTTTGGCAAATATTCAAAATTTTGAAAACATATTATGTTGTCAAAAATGTAAATTTGCACAACTCCTGTAAAAGGTACTTTTACAATTATATATATATATATATATATTAAAAATATACATACTTCTACATATTTACAAGTTTCTATTTAAGACATTCATACTGCAGATATACTACCACATAGGCAAACGAAGTTTGCATGAGGTTATTTAATGCGATATTATTTATAATAACAATGCATTTAAAACAAAGAGATGCCAGTCAAAGGGTATGGGATAAAAACAACATGGTATATCCAACAGTGGAATACTACGATTCTATGTAAAAAAAAATGAGGTAGTTTTTTTGTATTCCAATATAAATTGGTCACCAAAAAACACCATTAACAGAAAAAAGTGAACAACAGAGTATATAGTATGTTACCATTTGTATAACAATTGGAAATATACTTATATGTGCTTATACATTCATGAAATATTTTTGGACAACATATAACAAGTTAGTAATAGCGCTTATATAATGAACAATGTAAATAAGAGGGAGCCAGAGAAACATTTTACTGTATAGACTTTTAGGCTTTAAAAATTTTAAAGCATGGGAATTTCTGTGGACTAATTGTGCACCCCAAATTTGTATGTTAAACCTCTCATCTTCAATGTGGTAGTTTTTGGAGATGGAGCCTTTGGGAGGTAATTTAATTAGATGGGTCATGAGTATAGTGACCTTATGATGGGATTAGTGACTTTACTATAAAAATAGGGAAAAAGAGAGATTGCTCTCTCTCTGCCACGTGAGGATACAGCAAGAAGGCAGTCATATGCAAGCTAGAATGGTGGTCCTTACCAAGAACTAAATTGGCTGACATCTTGATCCTGAACTTCCCAGCATTCAAAACTGTGAGAAATAAATGTCTGTCATTGAAGCCAGCCAGTCTATGGTATTTTGTTATACCAGCTTGAGCAAACAAATGTAGGGCTGTATTGTCGATTCAAAAATCAAATAAAGAAAAATGATTCCATTAACAAAGTAATGGTCTTCATGCTAAATTCCAAGTAATCCTAACAGAATATACCCAGAACACTGTTGGTCCAAAAATGTAACCATAATAGACATACCTTATCTGTCACTACTATTCAGCAATAAGTGCTGACATCCTTCTTATGCTCCTGACATTTTCTAAGATTTTGTCATATTTGTCAGTAGTGCCATAATTTAAGTGTAGCAAGTAGTGATGTGATTTTAAAAAACTGTCTGTATTTTCATTGTGCCATAGAGAAGTCTTTGGTTGTATGATTAATGACAATAAGCAGCAGAGCTTATAAGAGATTAGTCTGTGTCAGGTAATTATAACAGAACCTAGGGAGGAGGCCCTCACCTATCTGCTTTCTGTCACAGTGTAGTTGGTTCATATGGGTGCTATATCTACCTTATTCATTTCATTTATATATCTACATCTTTGAATTTACTGGTGATAATTGTAAAACACAATTGGAATTAGTGATTGATATGGACTAAGACAGATAAATATATGTAGATTTGGAGTTGAGGCTTTAGTAATACAACCTGGAGAAAAATTGAGGGTCCACACTATTTTGTTATAGATGCAGGGAGTTGAGCAATGAGTGAGGGAGCTGAATAAATTAGTTCACAAAGCCCTGCTGTACTCTAGTAGAACGTTTTAAGAAAGAAGCTAAAGCAGTGTTAACCTGTGAATTTGCCAAAATATTGTAAAGGCACTTCTAGATTTTATGCTAAACAAAATAAGATAAATGTTCCCCCAGATTTCCTAACTAGAACATCCATGACCCTAGATATCTGGAGTTATGGTTAGACTAAGAATGAGAGTCAACATATTAAATCGTGTATGTGATTGGAGATAAAATAGTGTTAATGACAATTTATGCTAGTGACAGACCTTCTATAAAAACACTAGTGACCTCTCAACTTGACAGATGAATGTATATGACTGTGGATTTATCAGTAAAGGCTTCAAAGAGTAGGTCATCACTGATTTGAGTTGAAAAGATGAATGGAGGATTTTCAGCCAGATTGGAGATTGGGTGGGATGGTGTGGGAGGGAGGGAGAGCCTAGAAAAAAGACATTGAAAAGTCAAAGACATGCAATTAGGATGTAGAGGAAAGGAGGTGACAATGGAGACAAGTTGTTGTAGACAGCTCTGCCTGGTTTTAGGAATTGTATCTATATCCCTTGTGGCTAAGGGTGAGGGATGGCCTCTGGAATGAGAGCCGCAGGAGACAAAGCTTGTCTCTGGTAGCAAACGCTGCCTCAGTTTCCTCTCCCTGCCCCCAAAGCTTAGTTGGAAGTCAGTGACGGGTAAGACCTCTCACAGCAGGGGGCAACCTAAGCCAGGCTTGATCACTTGGGAGACCTTCATGGAAGGACTGGGGGATGGGGGGGGGCTACAACAAAGAGCAATGGACTCTTGTCCCCCTGGCTTTGACATAGCCCAAGTCCCCATGTTCTCTAGGAAAAGTGCTTCCTGGCTCTAATTTCCTTAAGCCTGAATACTTGTTGGGGAGAGGTGCAGCTCTTTGCCTTGCTAGAGTGTGTCCTGGGGGAAATCTGGCATCACAAAGACTTCCTGATAAACCTGTGAAATCTGCTCTGCTAAGAGTGCTTTCATTCATATGTTAAGGGTTTGAGCAGGAAACCCTAAAACTCTGTTCCTGACAGAATCTGAAGCCCTCAGATTTCTTTGAAATGTTATCTACTATTTGATCCTTGTCAGCCTGTATTCCTGTGTATTAGAACCCAGAAACTAGCCACCAGCCCATGGCCTTTTTCCTCTGAGAAGTGGGAAAATGGCCACTTCTCCTCCCTAAGCAGATCACATCGTGTCTCGGCCATATTCACTCTCATCTGTGGCACCCGGGGGGACTTGCGTGGGAAGTCGTCCCCACAACAAGTGAGTAAGTTAAGAGGATATTAAAATAGTATGAGACAGGGAGGAGGGGTGAGTGAGAGAGAATGAGAGAAAGAAAGAGAGAGAGGAATAAAATGTTAGAATGAAGGGAAAGAGGACTGGTTAGGTATAACAGACATAAAATAAGGGAAAGGAAAATCTGAGGGTGTATTATAAGCTATATTTGAATTATCCTAATTTCATTAAATTTCAAGAGAGTCACCAAAGCTTGAGAACAAAGCAGTAGCTGTTAAATAAAAATAAAAGCAGTATATTTAAAATGGATACAAGTTTGTTATTACAGCATTGGCAAAAAGATTGCCACAAACTGATTCTGCCAGCAATAGCCTGCCAGGTATAATCTTAAGAAAGGCAAAAAGTTCATGTGAGGTTGAAGAAACCAGGGATTCAAATTTATTTGGACAGAGCTGTGGATGTGCTTTACTTCCCATGGGTGAGGAGAGGAGCAAACTTCTACCTACCTCAAATCAAATGCAGGAGTGCTTCAAGAGCAGTTTGACACACATTCCCTGGAGTTTTAAGGGATGCAGGGACTACTACCTGACTCACATCTAAAATGTTAGAAGTAAAATGTTATGGCTTAAATTTATCTGCATTTCTAAAAAATACAGACACAAGGCTACACAGTGAATGGCTTACACTTCTAGTGTTTATTGGTGAAAAAGATGGAATTTTGTTTCCTGTGGGCCTGATGGGGAGCCCACAAGAAGGGAGACGGACTAAGTCCTCTTAGGGGCTCTTCTAAAAAGAACTATTGGAGAACTAGGTGATCCCAGAAGAAGAGTGGCACTAGACAGCAAAACAATGGGAGAAAACTCATCTGGAAAATAGTAGCAATCAAAAGAAACAAAACCAAAAAATAATCCCATCTTTACAAGAATTTGAAAATGACTGAAAAACCAATTAGAAGTACCCAACTATTTTATACATGGGCCTTAAACAATCCATAAGAATGAGTTTGAAGTAGAAAGGATAAAGGAAGAATGAAGATACTGTTGACATGTACTCTACTAAGCCTACCTCCTTCAATACACTTGCAGGTTTCTGACTTGGATAAATGGTAGAAATAGAGAAGGAATGCAAAATGGCTTCCATTCACAAAATGCGGGAAACTAGATTAAGAAGATGTGGAGTTGAGAAGCAGTTGCAAGTGTGTGTGTGTGTGTGTGTGTGTGTGTGTGTGTGTAGCTGATGAGTTCAGTTTTATACATTTTGAATTTGAGAAGACTATGGACCATATAGTTGAAAATTCTCAGTGATAGTTGGAGATGCAGATGTGGAACTTAGGAGAGTGATTTGGATACATTACTTAGATTTTGTCATTACCCTATAGATAGTAATTGAAATATTAAGAGAAGGCACATTTACCCATGTCAAGTACAAGAAGTTATAAAAATAAAAAGAAGCTGGGGAAACTCTCTTAGAAGTGTAAATATCTATTTGACTGAAGGAGGGACAGCACCTCCACAAGGAGACAAATAATGGACAGAGAGGCAGAAGAAAAGAAGAGAGATTTTTTAGTACTTACAAGAAAAAGGAGTTTCAAAAGAAGAAAATGAAAATGGTACCAAATATCTGAGAAGATTCACCTAAGATGAGGTCTAATAAGAAGCCATAAAACTAATAAGGTATTGAATAGATCAACCTCATGTCATCTCTATCAGAGTGGTTGGGGGTGGAGGCAGGCAGAATGTATAGTGGCATATAGCATAACAATCACTCTCAATCTTGGGTAAAATATGGACCATTTTTCAAGAAATATTATCATGTAATTTAAATTATTTTTATCATGTTACTTAAATATTTTCCAACCTAAAATCATGCATATGCTATTACCAAGGGTTACAGTTTAATCACATAAAGACAGGGTTGGGCAAAAGTAGGTTTATAGTTTGGGGTATACAGAGCACAGAGTTTATTCTTGTACTATTATTTATTAATTATTCTATTATTTTTATACCAACAACTATAAACCTAATTTTCTCACCCTATATACAAGTCAAATAATTTAATGTAATACTGTTGTTTTATTGAAATCAAAATACACCCCAAAGCTAAAATATAGTTATATAAAGTACTTTGTCAAGTTTGCGAGCTTTGTAATAATTCAGTTCACCTATGACTTGTCTCTTTTCACACTTTTTGTTTGCACAGCACACAATGCAATGATTTGACCTTTGCAGAACATGAACTCATTATCTATATCATAAAACTGTTCTTTTCATTTGTACTAGAGAACGAAAGGGGTACCAATGAACACCATCCTGGTTAAAAACACAAACCTGGCACTGGCCTCCTTTAAAACAAAAACATAAATTTGGGCTCTGAAATTTTAAGTTGTAATAGTATAAAATATTATAATATGGTAAGGTAGACTTCCTGATGATCAAAAATAAGCTTCTATTACTTAAGTTCTGAAAAATCATGCATATGTATGACTCACAATCTGATAAATTAACCTCTGAACCTTGAGAATATGTTCCCAGGCACTAATTTGAGAAGCAAGGCATTAGATCATTATACTAAGATATACTGTCTTTCTTCCTAAGCTGTAATTTATGATGAGCATAGACTCATATATATTATTAATGGTTGTATACTGCCCACAGTGCTTACTATAGTTTTTGAAATGGAAAATTGTTTAAAATTTTTGATAAATGAATGGATGAATAAGTGTATGTCATATTCTTTGTTTCCTAATATGAAACATAAAAATTAAATCAGACATTGATGGGAACCAGTTGCTTTCAGTAATATTTTTTGATCATTTTGGTCCTGAATCAACTCATTAAGACATGCCATCAAAGAAAAAATAGGAATATGAAATGAC
Source organism: Sturnira hondurensis (assembly GCF_014824575.4). Lineage (NCBI taxonomy): Eukaryota > Metazoa > Chordata > Mammalia > Chiroptera > Phyllostomidae > Sturnira > Sturnira hondurensis. The sequence goes on from NW_028077829.1 coordinate 316,308, forward strand.
AATCTTACATTACAATCAGATTCCCATGAAGCTTGATCTGAGGATGGTCCTTCTCCCAATGGGCATTGTGATTCAGGTGGGCTCCTGATGTGAGATGCTATCACTGTTTAATGACACACACATCTGCAGCAGCGACATTCCAACTGGGCTTCAGAACTGGAACTGCACTGCTTTTAACATAAACCTGAAATCTATTTGCCCACTGGGTGAGCTTTTCACAGCTGGAAGTTGCTTTCACATATATTAAACTGCAGCCTGTTTACCCTTTCACAGATTTCTAGGAGTATCTAGCTAATTAAAAACTTGGGCAAAGATGGAAGCAGAAGAAACAAATCACCCATATGATGATGACACATCCCAGCCAAGGTTCCCAGAGTTTCACTGACTGAAGTAGGGTTACTATTCTGCACATTAGAAGCCCTTGGTGTGTTTCAATAAGGCTGCAGGTTCCAGACAGCCCAGTCTCTGTTACATACTTCATTGTGTGTTCATTCCAATTTCAGGGCTTTTGTTGATGTTTCCTTCCCAACTTTGCCTTCCTTTTACTTTTTTCCACATCACATATGTCCACCTGGAAAAAGCTTCTGCCAATTCAGTTTCCTTGCTTTTTTCCACACTTGTAGTCCACCTCTTCCAAGAGATTTTTTCAGACTAGTATCTATGACTCCATAACTTTCCTTTTCCACTTTTATGAATAAGTTTTCTGAATCAAAGCAGGAAATGAGCTTTGAAATGAAAGAGATATGTTTCAGTTTCTATCTCTAATAATTACATTTTGTGACACTGAGAAAATGTCTTTTAATTTTTAATCATTTTTATTGTTATCCTGTTATAGTTGTCACAATTTTCCCCCTTTGCTCTCCTCTGCCCATCCCTCCCACCAAGAAAATGTCTTAAACTCACATTTTATGTCCTTATCTAAAATTTTGCAGTAACCATCTCTACCTTACATAATTATTGTGAGGATTAAATGAAGTGACAGATGTGAACTACCCAGCTCAGTATGTGGCATATAACAGATTTTCAATGAAGGCTATCTGTAGCTTTTGTTATTTTGTCATTTTGTTCAATCAACCTTTAAAAATGGATAGTAAACTTAAAATTTAAACTGCTTTCACCTTCAACCTTCTAGATTAACATATCTTTAACTAGGTAGTAATCTACCTGGGTGCAAGAACTGTCTTATTGCCCTGGCTGGTGTAGCTCAGTGGATTGAGCGCCAGCCTGTGAACCAGAGGATCGTTGTTCAATTCCCAGTCAGGGCACATGCCTGGGTTTCAGGCTAGTTCCCTGCAGGCCAATTCCCAGCAGGGGATGCACGAAAGGCAACCAAACATTGATGTTTCTCTCCCTCTCTCCTTCCCTTCTAAAGATAAATAAATAAATAAAATCTTTAAAAAAAAGAACTGTCTTATTTTGCGTCACCAGTACCCAGCATTTGAGACCTATAGATACACAATGACTATTTACTGACCAAATAGTTGTAGGCTTCCATGAACTATGGAAAGTGATTCTATGATTTGTGTTAGTGTTTAAAAATCATCTAGCATTGTATATTGGTGGAACCATCCCTCAGCATCTGTTCCCTATGTCATACTTGTGTTAGTAAATTATTTTTTAATTTTACATAACTAGTTTCGTAGACTATCACCTTACTAGAAAATCTCCCCAGCCCTAGTAGATATGTCTGAAATATAAAAGAAATATCCTTGCTACAGACTGATATTAATATATTCAAGTAAGATAAAATAATCTTAGCTCAGTGACTGATATATAAAGCTGCTAACACCAACCTTATCACCGTGCTGTCACTGTCCTAATTTTATGAGTATAAACCTGATTCAGCTTGGCTGAACTTCTGGAAAGTCATTCCATGTGTATGCCCCCTGTCTCTACAAGCTCTCCCGACTTTCAAGTCACTGTTCCTCTGTGGTTATCCTATATTCTCCCTTTTTGTGTCTCAAAGACCAATTAGAAACCTGCCACCATTCCAGCTGTGTGCCTGGCTCACCTAGGTTGAAACCATGACTTATTTACTGAGGACTGAAAACTTCTTTATTTCCCCATGTGAAGGTGGACTAATGTCTTTTCCTTAGAAGTCACTGTCTTTTACTTACACATAATTTTTGGATATGTTTTGCTCTATTCCTTTTCTATGAAGAAGAGTAATCAGTTGCAGCCTTTTTATTTTTCAGTCCATGAGTAGATTCTTGTTTAGGGAAATATCTATGGCAACACCATTGCTGTAACTTGATTGTTCAGGTTCCTGATCACCAGCATGTCACATCCCCATGTCACACATAATAGAAAATTCGCAGTCATTCTAGATTATTTCATATGCATACTATCTCACCCATCCAACCAGTTAAATCTTGTTAATCCTGTTTTGAAATGTCTTCTTTGTTAGTCTCAGTTATCCCCTTTCTTTTTATTTAAATCACCAATACCTTTGTTTAGATACATATCTCTCTTCTGGAATACTATCCCTGTGTTCAGTCTCTTACCTCCTTAGACCAACCTACATACTGTTTTCAGAACTGTCTTTGTAAAGAAAAAGTGACATCTCAAAATCTGTTTTGCAAAATTTGTGATCCCCAGCTTCCTTCACAATAAATTGCAAACTTCTTAGCCTGATATTTCCCATTAGACCCCAAACCGCTTTTTCAGTTTCAAATCTAAATTCACCCTTCCTTTGACATTAAATTCAAGCTTTAACAAAGTATTTACTCTCTATGGGCCCTAGAGACTTTTTTTTTGCTTCAGTATTTCTGCACAGACTATTCCCTCAGCCTGGATAGCCATGTGCTCCATTTGGTTTCTGCCTACTAGAATCCTCTTCCCTCAGGCTGAGATTCAATGCCTTGGTCTCTCTATTCAGAACTAATCATTCATCTCTCTGCATCCAGAGTGAAAACTTATACCTAGATTTGACTTTTATTTCATTATGTTTTATGTAATACAAAATATGCATCTTCTAATGTATAAGCACAGATTATCTCTACACCCTCATAACACATACAAACTTAACTGTACATTAAGTGAACAAAAGAAATATGTAGTATATTTAATCACATAATATGTAACATTCTCAACTCTATTTAAAAATATAAAAATTTTGTTACATGCATTGATGCCAAAAATCTGTTCAATCATGGGAATTTCTATTCTGTCTAGTTTGAAAATGAAGCTTCTGGCATTTTTTTTGTTGTTTGAAAAATCAAATTATCAAAAAACTCTTTCGTGCTCTCATTGGATTTGAAGTACTTGGAGTCATATATAATATTCTGTATCTTCTTTTTTTTAATATAATTTTTATTTAATTCTTGTTCAAGTACAGGTTTCTTTCTTATAATCCCAACCCTGCCTGCCCCCCACCCCATGCTCCCCGCCTCCCTCCCCTTTCCACCCCCCACCCATAGTTATTGTCCATGTGTCTTTTATACTTGTTCATGTGAGTCCATTCCCTTTTCCCCTATGATTCTCTCCCCTCTCCCCTCTGGGCCCTGACAGCCTGTTCCATATTTGAGTGTCATTGGTTGTATTTTGCTTGCTTGTTTGGTTTGTTTAGATTCCTGTTAATGGTGAGATCATATGATATTTGTCTTTCACCGCCTGGCTTATTTCGCTCAGCATAATGCTTTCCAGTTCCATCCATGATGTTGCAAAGGGTAGTAGTTCCTTCTTCCTTTCTGCAGCATAGAATTCCATTGAATATTCTGTATCTTCTTAATGAATAGTATCTTGACACCTTATGGCAATGCAGGAGTGGGATCTCTTTTAGACTGATGGACTGTGAATGATTTAGTTAAGCTACTATTGTGCAAGAAAATAACAAATAGCAAATCTATTATCAAGCAGCATGGCCCAATTTCATAGTTTAAGAAATTGAAACAAAGGAATTTGGAGCAAAAAAATCTGAATTGTAATAAAATAAAATGTAACATCTGATGCATCTTACCATATGATTGAGAGAGATAAAATGTTTAAATCACATTCCTGAAGAGACTGAAATAGATTTTAAATTTAAACCATGCATTTTAATCACAGGTTGGGAATGTGTACTAATTTCCATAAAGAAAAAAAGAAAAAAACCAAAAGCATACATAAAATGATAAAATGTTGGGATTTCCTCCTTGTCTATCTATGCTGATATAGATGGATTATGTCAGACTTTCAGGAAATATATTCTATTTCCTCTTTAGAATGCAGACTAGACTTTTGCCTTTAATAAGGAAACACAGTTGTTCATGGATACACTTAAAGAAACTTTATTGATATTTTTAGAAAAAGTATAGCAGCCCTTAAAGCATTTGAATAGATTAGCTCACTGTGTATTTATGGAGCGATGGAGTTTTGTTTTAACAACACCTAACATTTCCATAGGGTTCAAGTTGCCAAAACTCACAATTATAATTCCATTTGAACCTCAAAATAACCCTGTGAAAAAGTATCATTATCTCCATTTTCAAATGAGGTCACTGAGCTTCTTCTAAGTTACTAAATGAAACTGAAATTGACACATTGCAATTCATAGTCTTATATTATTTCTACTCAGCTCTTTTCTGCTTAGCTTCATAGTATGTACCTGTTTCTGTGGGAAATACACTCAGATTGAGAACAAAGTACACTTACCCTCAAATAACTTATATTTGTTTAACTTAATAAAATAATTAGTAGTTATTCAAATAATTAGTAGTTGTGAATGTATAAATGAATAGCTGTGGGTAGAAAGGAATGGGTTGGTAGGGGTACAGAGTAAATTATAGAGCTAATTGTAACTGACATATGTTAGAGCCTCTTGGCCTGAGTATGTATCACCTGAATAACAATTTGATTATTCAAAAAATTAAGCAGTATCATACAAGATGGGCCTGGCCAAAAATAAAGGTCATTTAACAATTATTAAAGAATGTATATAGAGTTACCCTAACACTGTTTTTTACCTTTCTCACCTGCATCTTATCTTTGGCCCATCCCTAAACCTCACTCTACTCTCAGCTTATTCTTTCACTTCAACTCTAGGCTCCAGGCCACCCTTTATCTGGCCTGCCTCTTACCATTTAAATAGAAGCAAGCAATAGGAGATTTGGAATTTGTGTAATTCATGTATTATTTGGTTATTTTTAAAAGATTACAATAGCCAAGTGCTGGAAGCAACCTAAGAGCCGATCAGTAAGTGAAAGGATCAAAAAAACTATGGTACATTTACACAATGGAATTCTATGCAGCAGAAATAAAGGAGGAGCTCCTACCCTTTGCAACAGCATGGATGGAACTGGAGACCATTATGCTAAGTGAAGTAAGCCTGGTGGTGAAAGGCAAATACCATATGATCTCATATATATATATATATATATATATATATATATATATATATATACACACATATTGATTCCTTTAACTAACTATACTTTTTTAAAAATATTTATTTATTTATCTTTAGAGGGGAAGGGAAGGAGAGAGGAAGAGAAACATCAATGTATGGTTGCTTTTGGTGCATCCCCTGCTGGGAACTGGCCCCTGCCGGGAACTGGCCTGCAACCTGCCTGCAACCCAGGCACGTGCCCTGACTGGGAATCGAACCGCGATCGTCTGGTTCACAGCCCGCGCTCAATCCACTGAGCTACACCAGTCAGGGCTACTTTTTAAAAGAATTTATTTTATTGGCAATTAAATTATGCCTCAATAAAGTTAAATTAACAATGAATATAGAATAACTATCTCTCAATCAGTGGAGTGATTTCAGATAACCACTTTCAGTTTCATACTGTAAAACTCCTTCACCAATATTTACTCTGACACCTAATATTTCTTTAATAACTATTTCTTATTTCCATTTTCCAAATGGATCTCCTAAATTCACTAGAGATGGCTGTTCATGATGCATTTTGTGAATGTTGAATAAATAGGTTCTTGCAATTGCACATTTCTTTAAGATTTTACACTTATTTTCTCCTAGAAACATGCTCAGATATTTGTCCTACTAAATTTTCATAAGCTCTTATAATTTTTCCTCTCTAAATTTAAACACATGTCTTTCTCATCTGCTAATGTCAACATTCCTCGTGATACTTCAGTACCCATAGGTATACCCTAAATTTATGTAGAGTTTTGTTCTTTGAGAACTGATTTTATGGACTATGTAATGACTTGGGTACATTTGTATTTCATTTTTTGATATTTGTAGTGGAGCCTGTGCTACCTATGTTATTTTTATACTTGGCATTGGAGTTGTTGAAATAGCATGCAGAAGTAGCATTTGATTTAGAACTTAGAGGATGAAGAGCTTACTTCATATGTTGATGAAGAATTAAAAGAAGAATATTTTAGGTGGAAGGAAAAGCATGTGCAAAAGATAGACATGAAAAATTTCAGGGTGTTTATATAGCAGTGTGAATTATGATAGTTCCCTGCTTTATGGGATGTTAAGGACAAGTTTAAGTGATGATGTTGCAAAGATGGTTTGAAACCATGGTGTGCTGGTGAATGTATATCAAGTGGCACTAGGTGTTGGAAGTGGGGACAGGAATTCATAATTGGTAGCATTTCCCAGTTTTCAACATGGTCAATTTTAAACTATCAGTGTGACATCACTGAATGAAGACTTGGGAGGAAATGCACACAATCACCTTTTGTGAGCTGGTATGAGACATTTCAAGCATGTCCCTGATTGGAGTCACTAGAAGAACAGTTTCTTATAAGTACGAGTAACATTCTTAGAATATAAAATGAGGTTTTTTTTTTAACTCATGCAGCATCACTCCAGTCATCAGGGGGTACTTTAGAACTTCTCTGAGATGTAGTAACTTTCAGAATTTTCTCTTAGTCTTAATAAAATTTATTAGGATTAATGAATGAATATATTTACTGTGGAGAATGACTGTCAAAAATCAACAGTTTTTATCTGAGCTTCCTTTTTAATTTTTTAAAAGATTTTATTTAAGTAGGTGGAAGTGGAGAACACCAAAATACCTGCACGAGACTGCACCACTAAATTTCACAGGCATCCTACCACAGAAGTTCACACCATAAACCCAGGGAAGCAGAACAGATCAATTTAAGAAGCAGAGGCAAACAAGAAGAGCAACACAAACAATGGGAAGACAAAGAAACAATCCCCAAATGAAAGAAAAGGAGGAAGTGTCAGAAAGAATGTTAGATGAAATAGAGGCAAGTCAACTATCAGATATTGAATTCAAAGCACTGGTTATCAGGAAATTCAAAGAGCTTACAAAGAGCTACCAGAAACTACAGGGGAGCTACAATGAACTCTCTGCAAACTATACAAACATGAAAAAGGAAATAGAAACCATCAGTAAAGGCCAACGGGAAATGAAGAATACAATTTCTGAACTGAAGGACAGAGTAGAAGGTATGAAGAGTAGGATAGATGAGGTGGAAGATTGCATAAGCGAGATCGAAAACAGAGTGGAAAGAATCTCCCAGAAGGACCAAGTAATGGAAAAGAGAATCGGAAACAATGAGGAGAATATAAGAGAAATGCAAGAAAATATGAAATGTAATAATAGCCAAATAATAGGAATACCACAAAGAGAAGAAGAAGAACAAGGGATGAAAAACCTACTCGAAAGGGTAATAATGGAAAATTTTCCTAAGTTGAGGAGAGATAAAGTCACACTCATCCAGGAATCACAGAGAGTCTCAATCAGGTGGAAGACAAAGAGGCCCACTGCAAAAAACATCATAATTAAAATGGCAAATCTCCAAGACAAAGAGAAAATCCTAAAGGCAGCAAGGGAGAAAAAGGAAGTGACTTGCAAGGGGGTCCCAATAGTGTTGGCTACTGACTTCTCAATGGAAAACATTCCAAGTAAGAAGAGAATGGCAAGAAATTTCCAAGTAATGAGAAACAGAGGCCTACAACCAAGGCTACTTTACCCAGCAAGGCTCTCAATCAAGATACAAGGCCAAATAAAGAGCTTCCAAAACAAAAGAAGTGTAAAAGAATACACCTCCACCAAACCAGCTCTACAAGAATTCCTAAAAGGGCTCCTTTAAGGAAAGGAAGGAAAAGAGAGAGACAGAGAGGAACACAGGTACATAAATGGCAATGAATAAGTACCTTTCAATAATAACCTTAAACATAAATGGATTAAATGCACCAATTAAAAGACATAGAATAGCTGAATGGATAAGAAAGCATGACCCACACATACGCTGCCTACAAGAGACCCACCTGAGATAAAAAGACCATCACAGACTAAAACTGAAAGGACAGAAACAAATTTTCCTAACAAATGGACACGAAAAAAAAAAAAGCCAGGGTAGCAATACTCATATCAGACAAAATAGCCTTCAAAAAAGAGAGATAAAGACAGACCCAGAAGGTCACTTCATAATACTCAAGGGAAGAATCCACCAAGAAGACAATAACATCATAAATATATATGCACCCAACATAGGATCACCCAAATATATAAAGAAAATACTGGAGGACCTCAAGAAAGATACTGACAGCAACACAATTATAGTAGGGAATTTTAAGAGTCCACTGTCTAAAATGGACAGATCTTCCTAACAAAATATCAACAAAGATAGAGCTGCATTAAACAAAACTCTAGATGAAATGGACCTAATTGATATATATAGAGCCCTCCATCCCAAAGAAGCTAAATACATATTATTTTCTAATGCACATGGAACATTTTCAATGATAGACCACATGATAGGACACAAAATGAGTCTCAACAAATTCAGGAAAATAGAAATCATACCAAGCATTTTCTCTGATTACAAGGGACTCAAATTGGAAACCAACCCCACAGGAAAAAAACCAAAACACCCAAAAGCATGGAGACTGAATGCTTTGCTATTAAACAACAAATGGGTCAGGACTGAAATTAGGGAAGAAATCAAAAAGCTTCTGGAAACAAATGAAAATGAACTCACAACAACCCAAAACTTATGGGACACGGCCAAGGCAGTCCTGAGAGGAAAGTTCATAGCAATACAGGCTTACCTAAAGAAGATGGAAACATTTCAAACAAACAACCTAATCCAATGCCTGCAAGAACTCGAGGAACAACAACAAAGACAGCCCAGAGCAAGAAGGAAGGAAATAAGCAAGATCAGAGCAGAATTAAATGACATAGAGACAAAAAGCACAATTCTAAGGATCAATGAATCCAGGAGTTGTTTTTTTGAAAAGATAAACAAAATAGGCAAACCTTTAAGTAGGCTCATCAAGAAAAGAAGAGAGAGGACCCAAATAAACACAATCAGAAATGAAAGAGGAGACATTACAACTGATACCACAGAAATAGAAGGGATTGTAGGAAATTACTATGAAGAACTGTATGAGGAGAAATTTGAAAACCTAGGTGAAATGGACAAATTTCTAGAAAAATATAATCTTCCAAAACTCAATGAAAAACAAGCAAAAAACCTGAACAGGCCAATAACAACAAATGAAATTGAAGAAGTAATAAAAAAACTCCCATCACACAAAAGCCCTGGGACAGATGATTTCACAGTAGAATTCTACAAAGCATTTAAGGAAGAGCTAACCCCTATTCTTCACAGACTATTCCAAAAATCCATAAGGAGGGGAAACTCCCCAAATCTTTTTATGAAGCCAGCATCATCCTAATTCCAAAGCCAGATAGAGAAACAACAAAGAAAACTATAGGCCAATATAGATGATGAACATAGATGCTAAAATCCTCAATAAAATATTGGCAAAAATCGCATCCAACAATACATCAAAAAGATCATACACCACGACCAAGTGGGATTCATCCGAGGGATGCAATGATGGTTCCATATTCGCAAATCAGTAGATGTAATACATCATAAAAAACAAAAGCAAAGACAAAAACCACATGATCATATCAATTGACACGGAAAAAGCATTTGAAATGGTACACCACCCATTTATGATAAAGGTACTCAGAAAAATGGGAGTAGAGGGAGCATTCCTCAGTATAATAAAGGCCATATATGAAAGACCTACAGCCAACATCATACTCAATGGGCAAAAACTAAGTTTTTCCATTAAGATCCGGAACAAGACACGGTTGTCCACTTTCACCACCTCTATTCAGTATAGTATTAGAAGTTCTAGCCACAGCGATCAGACAAGAAAAGGAAATAAAAGGCGTCCAAATCAGAAAGGAGGAAACAAAACTGTCATTGTTTGCAGATGACATGATAGTGTACATGGAAATTCCTATAGACTCTACTTAAAAACTGCTCGAACTAATAAATGTATTTGGCAAAACAGTGGGATACAAAGTCAATATCCAGAAATCAAAGGCATTTTTGTACATCAGCAATGAAACAACAGAAGCACAAATCGAGAAAAAATTCTCATTCAATATAGCAAAAACAAAAATAAAATACCTAGGAATAAACCTAACCAAGGAGGTAAAAGACCTGTTTATAGAAAACTACAACAACACTGAAGAAGGAAATCAAGGAAGACACAAACAAATGGAAACACACCATGTTCATGGATTGGAAGAATTAACATCATCAAAATGTCCATACTACCCAAAGCAATTACAGATTCAATGCAATACCTATTAAAGTACCAATGGCATATTTCACAGACATAGAACAAACACTTCAAAAATTTACTTGGAACCATAAAACACCCCAAACAGCAGCTGCAATTTTGAGAAAGAAAAACAAAGTAGGAGGGATCACAATACCTGATATCTAACTGTATTACAAGGCCACTGCAATCAAAACAGCCTGGTAATGGCATAAAAACAGGCACATAGTTCAATGGAATAGAACAGAGAGCCCAGAAATAAACCCAAATCTCTACAGTCATTTAATATTTGACAAAGGGGGCAATACAATAAAATGGAGTAAAGATCGGCATTTCAATAAGTGGTGTTGGGAGAACTGGACAGCTGCATGCAAATACACCACACACCAAAATAAATTCAAGGTGGATAAAAGACTTCAATATTCAGCGGGAAACCGTTAAAGCCCTAGAGGAGAACATTGGCAGGCAAATCTCAGATGTTCCACATAGCAAGATTTTTACTGATACGTCCCCTAGAGCAAGGGACATAAAGGAAAGAATAAACAAATGGGATCTCATCAAAATTAAAAGCTTCTGCATGGCTAAGGAAAACAGTGTCAAAATAAAAAGAGAAGCAACAGCTTGGGAAAACATATTTGCCAATGATACCTCACACAAAGGTTTAATCTCCAAAATATACAAAGAACTCACTCGACTCCACTCAAAGAAGACAAGCAACCCAATTAAAAAATGGGGAAGGACTTGAACAGACACTTCTCCAAGGAGGACATGCAGAGGAGCCAGAGACCCATGAGAAGATGCTCGATATCGCTAGCTATCAGAGAGATGCAAATTAAAACCACAATGAGATACCACTTAGCACCAGTCAGAATGGCTATCATTAAGAAGCAAACAAGTGCTGGAGAGGTTGTGGGGAAAAGGGGACCCTAGTTCACTCTTGGTGGGATTGCAGACTGGTACATCCACTATGGAAAACAGTATGGCATTTTCTAAGAAAACTAAAAATGAACATGCCTTTTGACCCAGCAATTCCACTCTTAGGAGTATATCCTAAGAACCCTGAAACACCAATCCAAAAGAACCTATGCACTCCAATGTTCACAGCAGCACAATTTATGATAGCCAAGAGTTGGAAGCAACCTAGATGCCCATTGGTAAATGACTGGATCAAAAACTATGGCACATTTACACAATTGAATTATATGCAACAGAAAGAAACAAGGAGCTCCTACCCTTTGCAACATCATGGATGGAACTGGAAAGCATTATGCTGAGTGAAATAAGCCAGGCGGTAAAAGACAAATATCATATGATCTCACCATTAACAGGAATCTAAACAACAAAACAAACAAGCAAGCAAATTATGACCAATGACACTCAAATATAGAACAGGCTGAGAGGGTCCAGAGGGCAGAGGGGAGAGCATCATAGGGGAAAAGGGGATGAACTCACATGAACAAGTATAAAGGACACATGCACAATAACTAAGGTTGGGGGGCGGAAATGGGAGGGAGGTGGGGAGCACTGGGTGTGGGCAGGGCTGGGAATATAAGACAGAAAACTGTACTTGAACAAGAATTAAATAAAAATAAAAATTTTCGAAAAGATTTTTTTTAGCCCTGGCTAGTGTAGCTCAGTGGATTGAGTGCAGTCCTGGGAACCACACAATCGCAGTTCGAGTCCCAGTCAGGGCACATGCCTTGGTTGCAGGCCAGTTCCCAGCAGTGGACCCACAAGAGGCAACCATGTATTGATTCTTCTCTCCTTCCCTTCCCCTTTAAAATCTTTTAAAAAAGATTTTATTTATTTATAGTTAGAGAGAGGGGAAGAGAGGGAGAAAGAGAGGGAGAAAAACATCAATGTGTGGTTGCCTCTCATATGCCCCCAACTGGGGACCTGACCCACATGTCACTCATGTGCCTTGATTGGAAATCATACCAGTGACCTCTTCATTCACAGGCCAGCACTCAATCCACCTAGCCATGCCAGCCAGGGCTGAGCTTTCTTCTTAGATAAGGACTCCATCAAAGGCTGAGCCATCTGAAAATAAAGACGAAGTTATTGAGGTCAGAATTTACATAAACCCAAAAAGGAAGTGATTCTAGCATATTTTGAAAAAAGTATTTTGGAGACATTCCAATGAGAAAAAAGTAAGCAATTATTTGAATCAAGAAGGAAGATTTTCTAGAATTATTAAATATGACTCAGTATTTATAATATTACTAGACTTTAATTACTTTCAGTAATTGTTCTACTCAGTAATGATGATCATTCCTTAATATTGTTTGGCATAGGGGCATTTCATATAGAATTATGTTATTAAGAATGCTTATAATTTGGGAGCTAACATTTTAAAGTAGGGTCTTTAGGTATCTCCTAAAACTGTTGCTAGGCTTTGGAAGATATAACCCAGACAAAACTTCCTCCATGGCATCTGAACTCATCGATGTTAAAATATGGTCCATGCAGGCAGAGGGTATGTGAAAGTGATCTTGTTAGTACTGCTTCCAAGTTTCATTCAGACCACTCATATTATGATTTCTATAATGTGTGGGCTTGTTTAGATTTTCCCCCTGAAACTCCATAATCAAGGACAATTTCCAAAGGAGGTATGGATAGTGTTGTGGATTAAATTGTGCCCCCAAAATGGTATGTTGAAATCCTAATCCTTGGTATCTGTGAGTGTGAACTTGGTTATAAATAGACCCTTTGAAGATACAATCAAATTAAGGTGTAGTCATTAGGTTGGGACCTAATCAGATATGATTGGTGTTCAGGTAAAAACAGGAAAAGAGACACAGACAGTGAGACATGCATAGAAAGAATGCCATGCAATGGTGCTGGCAGAGATTGCAGTTATGTTGCCACAAGCCAAGGAACACCTGGGGCTACCAAAAGCTAGAAGTAAGGAATGATCCTCCCCAAGGCTTCAAAAGGAGCATGGCCCTGATCAGTCATTGTTTTTTGGATTGTCTGCAAATCTGTGATAGAATAAATCTCTGTAGTTTTAAGCCACCAAGTCTGCAGTACTTTTTTTAGAGCAGTCAGAATGCTAATACATGTAACAAAGTCTATTTGTATCTTAATAAAGTTAAATTTTTAAACTTTAGTTTCTACAAAACTGCTTCTATGGAAACATGTCTCTTGATGCTCCACTTCTTTAGGGCAACCATTTGAGTATTAGGATTTTTTGCCTGAACTTACAAACTTACTGACCAATGGGAACAGGGATAGTGATTAAGAAAGAGGAATCTGACATAAATAGATACCACAATAGTTATAGTAAATACTCCATGGAGTGGGGTTTCCTGCCATTTTATTTTATTTATTATTATTATTTAATTTTAAGAAAGAATTTAATAAAACAGACAAATTCACAAATATTAAAAATGTGTCAGTGGATATTTTGCCTAGCCCGACACCACTGGGAATAACTGCCTTGCCTGGGAACTTCTAGCCAAGATGGAAGCATAGATAGATATGCTTTGCTTCCTTGCACAACCAAAAGAAAAACAACAACCAATTTTAAACCAAAACACACCCAAAACTGCCAGAAAATTGAGCTGTATGAAACTCTGAAAACCAAGGAGTTAAATAAGAAACATTCATTCAAACTGGTAAGAGGGGCAGAGAAGGGCAGCTGGGGCAGAGAGGACACATAGCAAGATGGTAGCTGGAGGACCAGGCAGTCCCACATATGTGTATGGGTAAACCAGGAGTAATAATTGTGGAGCAAGACAGACAACACAACCCAGTGCTCCAGCACAGAAAAATAAAGCCTTAAAATCGCTGGCTGTAAAAACCTGGGATTGCAGGAGCAGGAGTAACTCCAAGTCTTACACGAGAGTGTACTTGAGGGACACCCACAGAATCCTAGAATGTGCACAAACCCACCCACTCCGGAAACAGCACCAGAAGGGCCCAATATGCTTGTTGGTAGGGGAGGAAAAGACTGAAAGCAAGGTGAGAGCCAAGCAAGTGACAATGTTCCCTCTCTGACCCCTACCCCACATACAGTGCTCCAATGCAGCAAAGTGGGTTGTCCCTCCTTGGCAACTACCTAAGGCTTCATTGCTTACAGTGTAACAGGTGCACCAAAATGAAGAAATATGGCCCAAATGAAAGAACAGATAAAAATTCCAGAAAAAGAAATAAGCAATGAGGACACTCATAAGACAACCCATAAGATGCGGAGTTCAAAACACTGGTAATCAGGATGTTCACAGACCCAATTAAATAGAGACAAAAATAAAGGAAGACGTGAAAACTATACAAAATGAAATAAAGAAAGTTATACAGAGAACCAACAGTGAAGGAAAGGAAACTGGAACTCAAATCAATGATTTGGAACAGAACAAAGAAATAAACATTCAACTAGAACAAATTTAAGAAACAGGAATTTTTTTAAAAATGAGGAGAAGCTGAAGAACCTCTGTGACAACTTTAAAAGTCCAACATTTGAATCATAGGGGCACCAGACAAAGAGGCAGAAAAAGAAATTGAAAACTTATTTCAAAAAAACAATGAAAGACAACTTCCCCAATCTAGCTAAGGAAATAGACACGGAAGTCCACAAAGCTCACAGAGTCCCAAAGAAGTTGGGAGAAACACACCAAGACACATCATAATTAAGTTATCCAAGATTAGAGATAAAGAGACAATCTTAAAAGCAGCAAGAGGAAAGGAAAGAGTTACCTACAAAGGAGTTCCCATAAGAATATCAGCTGATTTCTCAAAAGAAACCTTGCAGGCAAGAAGGGGCTAGAAAGAAATATTCGAAGTCATGAAAGGTAAGGACCTACCTCCAAGATTCCTCTATCCAGCAAAGCTATCATTTAGAATGGAAGGGCAGACAAAGTGCTTCCCAGATGATGTCAGGTTAAAGGAGTTCATCATCATCAATCCCTTATTATATGAAATGTTGAAGAGACTTATCTAAGAAGAAGAAGATGATCAAACCTATGAACAGTAAAATGATGACAACTCAGAACTATCACCAACCAAACTTATAAACAACAACAATAACAACAACAACAACTAAGCAAACCACTAGAACAGGAACAGAATCACAGAAATGGAGATCACATGGAGGGTTATCAGTGGGGAGAGAGTTGGGGGAGACTGAGGGAAAATGTACAGGGAATAAGAATAATAATTGGTAGGTACAAAATAGACAGGAGGAGGTTAAAAATAGTATGGGAAATGGAGAAGACAAGGAACTTATATGTATGCCCCATGAACATGAACTAAGTGGGGGTAAAGGAACGCTGGAGGGAGGGAGTGTGCAGGGTACAGGGGGATAAAGGAGAGAAAAATGAGACAATTGTAATAGTATAATTATTAAAGAAATACTTAAAATTAAAAAATAAAAGTAAAATATTGTATATATAAAAATGTATATCTTTTTAAAACAATTTAACCAGTGACCATATTTAATTAAAAGGTGTATAATTTACTTCTGACCAAGATGGAGTCATAGGTGGAGATACTGTGCCTCCTCACACAACCAAATTTAAGAACAACAAAGATTTAAAAACAAAAGCACAACCAGAATGGTCAGAAAATTGAACTGTACTGAAGTCTGACAACAAGAAACCATTCATCCAGACCTATAAGAGGAGCGGAGTTGGAGGGTGGCAGAGAGGGGTCCAGGCAGAAAAAGGTGGTCATTAGCAGAACCAGGTGCAGGGAGGAATTGAGCAAACTCAGTGAGACGTGCAAGGTGGATGGCTGACTGTAGATACACATTTGTGCACAGATAAACTAGGCAAAAAACGGGCACTGAGACAGATCGTGCAACTCAGGGGCTCCAGTGACCAGAAATAAAGCCTAGAAGCACCAATTGAAAACACTTGTGGGGGTCAAGGTGCCAGGAGAGGTTGCCAGCCTCACAGGAAAGTTTGTTGGAGAGACTCCCAGAGTCCTAGAATGTACACATGCCCAACTACTTGGAAACCAGCACCAGAATGGCCCAATTTGCTTGTGGGAAGCAGCAGAAGGGACTGAAATCTGAGAGAGAGCAGAGCAAGCGCCATTGCTCCCTCTCTGACCACACCCCCACATGCAGCATTACAACCAAGCTACTGGGTTACCCCACCTTGGTGAACACCTAAGGCTCCACTCCTCAGCACATAATAGGCATGACCAGACCAAAAATGGCTCAATCAGAAGAACAAATCAAAGCCCCAGAGCCAATATTTTTAAGTGACCAAGAGAGCGCCAACCTATCAGATGCACAGTTCAAAACGCTGGTAATCAGGATTCTCACAGAACTGGTTGATTTGGGTTGTGAATTACATGAAAAAATGAAGGTTACACTAAGTGAAATGAAGGGAAATGCACAGGGATCCAATAGTGATGGGAAGAAAACCGGGACTCAAATCAATGGAGTGGACCAGAAGGAAGAAAGAAACAACCAAACAAAAAAGAGTAAAGAAACAAGAATTCAAAAAATGAGGAGAAACTTAGGAACCTCCAGAACATCTTTAAATATTCCAACATCCGAATTATAGGGGTACCAGAAGGGGCAGGGGAAGTGCAATAAGTGGAAAACTTATTTGAACAAATAATAAAGGAGAACTTCCCCAGTCTGGCAAAGAAAATAGACTTCCAAGAAGTCCAGGAAGCTCAGAGAGTCCCAAAGAAGGTGGACCTAAAGAGGAACACGCCAAGGCACATTATAATTACATTAGCCAAGATAAAAATGAAGAAGAGAATCTTAGAAGCAGCAAGAGATAAGGGGACAGTCACCTACAAAGGAGTTCCCATCAGACTGTCAGCTGATTTCTCAAAAGAGACCTTACAGGCCAGAAGGGGCTGGAAAGAAGTATTCCAAGTCATGAAATCCAAAGACCTACATCCAAGACTGCTCTATCCAGCAAAGCTTTTATTTAGAACGGAAGGACAGATAAAGTGCTTCTCAGGTAAGACCAAATTCAAGGCGTTCAACATCACTAGGCCCTTATTATATGAAACATTAAAGGAACTTATCTAAGAAAAATAAGATAAAAAACATGTATAGTAAAATGACAGCAAACTTACAATTATTAACAACCACACCTAAAACAAAAACAAAATAAAGTAAGCAAACAATTAGAACAGGAGCAGAGCCACAGAAATGGAGATCACATGGATGGTTAGCAACAGGGAAGTAGTAGGAGGAGAAGGAGGGAGAAGGTACAGAAAATAGCATAGAGGGTAGGTAGAAAATAGATAGGGGCAGGGCAAGAATAGTAGGGGAAATATAGAATCTAAAGAACTTGAGACACGTGGGCATAAACTAAAGGGGGGAAGGGGGTGTGCTGGGTGGAGGGGAATGAAGGGGGGGAAATGAGACAACTGTAATGGCATAATAAATAAAATATTTTTTAAATGTGTATAATTTAGTAAAAGTCATATTTCACTACAAGGTGTATCAATTTTTTATCTCTATGGTTACACACTGGAAAATCACATAAACTGTTTTCTAGCTTTGTTGGCAGTACTCTGAACCTCAATTAGATATATATTATAGCTCTGTAATAAATCAGTTTACCATATCCTAGAATTACAATGAGAATGACAGCACTTGGCAGCCCCCAGGCCTAATGATAGCATAGTGAAGTGGCTTTCAGAAGGTATGTTGTGAAGTACTTACTACCCATTTAATAAATTACCCCTTATGGAACACTTTGAACCCTAGTGATCTGAAGACATTAATGTACCTTTCACAAATGAGTTCTATTCACTTTCCGGGGGGTAACTTCAAGGCCATAGCTAATCCAAACTTTCTTTTAATCAATGGCCTTTTACTCTTGTGGTCTGTGATCAGTAAGCCCATCCACTTACATTTCTCCTTGTGCATTTCCCATGCTTCATTTTTTCATTGCTTTTTTAAACTGAATTTATTGGGGTGACATTGTTTCATAAAATTATATAGGTTTCAGGTATACAATTCTATAATATAGCATTTGTATTTTTTTTATTCTGTGCATTTTAATCTGACAGGAATGTTGCTCAATCTAACCCATTTATCATCCAGTGAGAACACCAGTGATGTAGATGACTCTGTATGTTTCATAGTTTATAATACCTAATTACATTTCCATCCTATTTGTTGAATCCTGTATACAACATGGTGGTCAAAAATTACATAAGGTACAAAGATGGTTACTTAACTTTCTCATAAAACATCTGGAACACACTGTGTTTTTGGTGTTTTTCCTAGAGTTAATTAGAACTCGTGATATTTTATAGGTTACAATTTCCAAATACATTATTTACCAAAGCAGGGAAAGGATCTGCGGTGGGGGAAAGTGGTGGTGGGAAAATGGAGATAACTGTACTTGAACAGCAATACAAATATATTAAAAATAAATAAAATATTAAAAACTGCTTTGAGCAGTGGAAAAAATGTTTCAATAGGTATATTGAATCAATTGGAGAATGCTTTGAAGGTGGATGAAGTTTAACCATATAAGAATAAATACATAATTCTTATAAATAAATTACAGTTTTTGGTGTCAAAAATAATTGCTAAAGTGTGAATTCCCACTGTTCAATTTCCTATTGTTCTTCTTTTTCTTGGGCAGAATCCAAACTTTCCTTGACCTAATTTTTTTTTATTCCCTTTCTGTGCATGTCTATATTCCAAAATTATTTTTGAATTTTTCCTTCCACATATGAAGATAGAGGATACACCAACTGACTCAACCTCTAATGGTGACCCTCTCCACCTTTTATACCCTAGAGGTGTGTCTGTGTTCACCACACTATTGTGTTGGTTTTCTACTGTGTTGGTTTTCTTCTTCTAAGAGAACTGACAATATGCACAGTAATTTCTAAATAAAATCCAGGGAATTTTGTGAAACAGGGAATTTACACACTAACATCTGGTTATAGGATAAAACAATAATGAGACTATTTTGACAGTCTTATAATAGTGATGATTGTATCATTGTTCCACTTATTTATGTGTAATAGATGATTGTACTTGACAGTCTTAATCATTCTTTAGAGAAAATACTTTTCATTTAAAATTCTTTGTCACCATTAGAAAAGATAAAAATATTAATAAAAGGAAATAAAATAATTTTATATGCTATACAATTTATAATTTTTATATAAATAATAAAAGGGGGGAGCATGGGGTGGGGGGCGGGCAGGGTTGGGAATATAAGACAGAAAGCTGTACTTGAACAAGAATTAAATTTAAAAATTATTTTAAAAAATAATAATAAAACAATAGTGGATTTATTTTATAAAAATTGTTTTGCAATTTGTTGTCATTGTTATATTTTATAGTCTATTAGTGTTCTCCATTAAATCAAAGTATGTTTTTAAATCAAATAAATGTTGCCTCAACACAGCCAAAATACTACTGTGATTTAAATCACTATTTTGAAAGTAGAAGTCAAGCATTCATAACACTGTATGGTTTCACTGATAGGTAGAATCTAAAAACAAACAAAACAAAAACAACCTCATAGAATCAGAGACCAAAAGGATGTTTACCACTGCACAGGGGGTGGGGGGAATGGCAATATAGTCAATAATATTGTGATAGGTTTAAATGGTGATGGATGATTTCTAGAATTAATGTGGTGATCACATTTTTAAGGTATAATAATATCAAATCACTATATTGTACATCTGAAACTAATATAATCAATATAAGATTGTATACCAGCTATACTTATACAAAAATAAGTTGCTGGGGTGGAAGGAGTGGTGGGGGGAAAATAGAGACAACTGTATTTGAACAACAATAAAAAATGTGAAAAATGGTATCCATAGCAGATTAGCATAGTTCCTTCAGGTATCATTTAAATTACATAACACATTTAAATATATGTACTTTTGTCTTTGTCCTGGCTGCTATAACAAAACACCATCAACTGGGTGGCTTATAAACAACACACATTTATTCCTCAGAGTTCTTGAGGCTGGAACGCCAAGATCATGGTGCCAGCATGGTTGCATTCTAGTGAAGGTCCTCCTTGCTTGCCTATTTCATACTGTGTCCTCACATAGTAGCAAGTTCTAGGAACCTCTCAGTGGCTGCTTTTATAAGAACATTATTCCCACTCATGAGAGGTTTGCCTTTATGAGTGTAGTACTTCCCAAAGACCCCACATCTTAATACAATCTTTGGGGTTAGGATTTCAACATATAAATTTTGGATGGACAGAAACATTCATACCATAGCAACATGAGACCACTCTACTGTACTTATCTTAAAAAAAAAAAAAAACTAAACATGCTATTTTAGAGCTGCGAGTTTTTGCCCATGTCAGGCCTTCATCTTAGAACTCTTATTCCCCACTATAGAAACAATATTACTTCCTAAAGACTTCTGAATATTTTATTGTTATCTTCAGTTAAGAAGAAACACACGTATATGTATACACACACACACCAGTATTAATAGAGGTGTTATTCCTATATTACATATGTTTATAATAAATAATTTCTTGGATTCCCACAAAAACTTGGTGAGCTATTATTTCTATGCTTTACATAAGAAGACACTGATTCTCAAATGCTTCATGTATCTTACCCAAAGTTGCACATCTAATTCATGTGGAATCAGCAGACATACCTAATTCTGTCTAACTCCAAATTTTGTGGGGGGGGGTTTATGTTTCTCAAAATGTTGTGTAAAGCATCATACTTTTTCTATGAAAAAAAGATCTTTTTATCTCTCTCTAATGTTAAGTAGATTCAATCAATTGGTTCTTATGTGCCTACTCATTGTGCTAAGCAATGTCAAGAAAACTATGTTTATCAGGACTTCCGGCCAAGATGAAGGCATAGGTAGACCCATTGTGCCTCCTTGAACAACCAAAATAAGGACAACAACAATTTAGAAACAAAATAACAACCAGAACTGAGAGTAAATTAAACTGTATGGAAGTCCAACAACCAAGGAGTTAAAATAGACACATTCATCCAGACTGGTAGGCAGGGAAGAGACGGGTGGACAAATGGAGAGGTGTCGTGGCAGAGGAAGCTGTTACACAGGGCATGCAAGGCACCCCGGGCATGCAATACTGCACCAGGCAGACCCTGGGTGCCAAGGTGGCGGCTGGCAGACCCCTGGTATGGGGTGGCAATGGGCAGACCCAGCAAGGCAGGGATTGAGAAGTGGGGCACCAGGCACAAGGTGGCTGGCTGACTGGGGAGCAGTCCCACATTTGCACACAGATAACTGGGGAGCAAGTCAGATTGCGCAACCCAGGGTCCTAGTGCTGGGAAAATAATGCCTCAAAACACTGATTGAAAATATCTGTGGGGGTTGAGGTACAGGAAGACACTCCCAGCCTCACAGGAGAGTTTGTTGGAGAGACTCACAGGGTCCTAGAACATACACAAACCCACCCACACAGAAATCAGCACCAGAAGGACCCAGTTTGCTTGGGGGAAGTGGTGGAAGGGACAGAGGTGCAACAGAGAGTGAAGCAAAGTGCCATTGTTCCCTCATGGACCCCACCCCCACATACAGCATTACAACCCAGCAATTGGGTTGCCCTGCCAAGGCTCTGCCTCTCATACAGAACAGGCGCAAACAGACCAAAACATTATAGCTCAAGAAGAAGTACAGCTCAAAGCCCCAGAGCCAATACTTCTAAGCAACCAAGAGATAGCTAACCTATTAGATGCACAGTTCAAAATGTTGGTAATCAGGATGCTCACAGAACTGGTTGATTTGGGTCATGAATTACATGAAAAAATGAAGGCTATGCTAAGTGAAATGAAGGGAAATGCACAGGGAACCAATAGTTATGGGAAGGAAACTGAGACTCAAATCAAAGGAGTGGACCAGAAGGAAGAAAGAAACATTCAACCAGAACAGAATGAAGAAACAAGAATTCAAAAAAATGAGGAGAGGCTTAGGAACCTCCAGGACATCTTTAAACATTCCAACATCCAAATTACAGGGGTACCAGAAGGGGAAGAGGAAGAGCAACAAGTGGAAAACATATTTGAACAAATAATAAAGGAGAACTTCCCCAATCTGGCAAAGAAAATAGACTTCCAGGAAGTCCAGGAAGCTCAGAGAGTCCCAAAGAAGTTGGACACAGAAGGAACACACCAAGGCACATAATTGCATTAGCCAAGATTAAAATGAAGGAGAGAATCCTAGAAGCAGCAAAAGATAAGGAGACAGTCACCTACAAAGGACTTCCCATCAGATTGTCAGCTGATTTCTCAAAAGAGACCTTACAGGCAAGAAGGGGCTGGAAAGAAGTATTCCAAGTCATGAAACACAAGGACCTACATCCAAGATTACTCTATCCAGCAAAGCTTTTATTTAGAATGGAAGGAAAGATAAAATGCTTCTAAAATAAGGTCAAGTTGAAGAAGTAATCATCGCCAAGCCCCTGTTTTATGAAATGTTAAAGGGACTTATCTAAGGAAAAGAAGATAAAGAACATGTATAGTAAAATGACAGCAAACTCGCAATTATTAACAACCACACCTAAAAAACAAGCAAACTAAGGGAACAACTAGAACAGGAACAGAACCACAGAAATAGAGATCACCTGGAGGGGCAGCAACAGGGAGTGGGAGGAGGAGAACGGGGGGGAAGGTATGAAGAATAAGTAGCACAGAATGCAGGCAGAAAATAGGGGAGGGCAAGAATAGTATGGGAAATGTAAAGCTAAAGAACTTAAGACACATGGACATGAACTAAAGGGGAAGATGTGGGTAGGAGAGGGTGTGCAGGGTGGAGGGGAATGGAGGGGGAAAATGGGACAACTTTAATAGCATAATCAATAAAATATATTTAAAAAGAAAACTATGTTTATCAACATCCTCCATGAGATGAAGTAATTTATTTATATGGCAGACCCTGATTCTGTAACTAGGTTGGCCAACAGCCCCAGTTTGAGTGGCACTGTCTAATTTTAGCACTAAAAATTCTCTTCCTTAAGAAACTGCTCAGTCCTGGCCACCATAACTCCACCTTCAGAGTACAAACATTTTGGAATATTTTCAATATTCTTAGTCTGACCAATTAAATGTGGAATTGAGGCCCAAACATAAATATTTGGGGGGGTTCCTGGAGTTAGGAAACTAGTTTAAAAGTTGTAGTTGTTTCTGAACCAACTGTATAAACCATCATCTGGACGCTTGTTATAAAAGCAAATATTCACTCAATCTACAGCATTGTATGAAGTACTGTATTAAGTAGTGACCTTACCCCAGACCTACCATATCAGAGTCTGGAAGTGTGGCCCTGAAATCTGTGTTTTAACAAGCCATCCTGGTTATTCTAATATGCTGTCAAGTTTAAGGATCACCACTGTTTAAAAAAAAAAAGAAACAGAATAAACTTGTCCCCTAACAGTGCTCCCAGCACTTCTCCTGTGAACTCTTCTGTGATCAGCCTGAGGTCATAGTGTTGCCTTCCTTTGTCTTCTCCTACATGCCATTTGAGTATCTTTTTGTATTCATTTCCCCCTGCCTTGAATACAAGTAATAATAACAGTGAAAAATGCTTACAGATTAGGAAAACTTTCACAGATTTCACTGCATCTCAGAATTTTTTCCCAGTGAAATGCTCATAAAGCAGAGGAGTGAAAGCATATCCCTCCAGGGCTCCCAAGAGTGTCACCTGAAGCCACCTATGATTGAAACTTTATATTTTGCCCTAAAAATACAAGTGGATTTTTCTTTCTATTTCTTAATATATTCATGTTTGTTTTATCATAAATATTATTTCCTCCAATTTTCAAGTAAACTTGACTCTGCAAGAAGACATTTGGCTCCAGTTTGTTATCCTTTGGCATTTTGCTTCAAGCCCATGAGGTACACATATTTCTGCATGCACAGCACAAGACATATCATCACATTTAATTCTCACAATGATCTTGTAAAGTGTTATACCTTACCATTAATAAGGAGGATACCAAGTCTCTGAAAGGTTAAGTAGTCTGTTCAAAGTCATATAGTGGAAAAATGTCTGAATCAGGTCTGCAGGACTAAAAGTTGGATTTTTCTACAGGAGCATATATTTATATATTTTGAACTGTAAACTCCTGAAGGACAGGGTACTATTTTATTTTCTATACCTAATATAGTACTTCATTCAATGTCATATTATATATATATATATATATATATATATATATATGCACATATATAGTGAGTCAATTAAAATGTACTAGTAATTTAAGAATTGACTGGTTTCTTTTTATTCCCCAACACACTGTGCATTATAGGAATATTTGATTTGAAAGGATTTTTAATTTCCAATGATATTGATTAAAATGTGAAATAAAACCATGAAAAATAATAAAGGTTTTGACAGTATTAGATTAAGGATCTATGAGTATTAGAATTCAATACCCCATCATAGCGACCCTCACCTTCCACAGACATCCTCAGAAAAATACATATACTAGGTTCAAAATCAAAGGAAAGTAAATTACCATTGTAATTAGAGCCAGTCATTTATCCAAATCTCAATACAGAGAATATGGGTACATGGTTTATGCCCCAACTCAGATCCCATAATCTCAACAAAATCTAACATGGCCAAGAGAGAAGAGAGGACAAGATAGCCAGGGTGGTCTAATAGGAAAAAAGGCTCTAATCCACTACACCACTTTAGACATAAAAATGATAATTTAGGGTCAAGATGGAGGCACTGTGCCTCCTCACACAACCAAAATAAGGACAACAACAATTTAGAAACAAAAAACAACCAGTACCTACAGAAAATTAAACTGTATGAAAGTCTGATAACAAAGGAATTAAAATAGACATATTCGTCCTGACCTGTAGGAAGGGTGGAGTTGGGCCTCTAGGCAGAGAGGGTTACAGCAAAGCAAAGGCTGGCGGACCCTGGGCATGCAAAACAGCAGTTGGGAGACCCAGAAAGGTGGCAGATTGTGGAGGGGCACTGCACACAAGGTGGCTGGCAGACCTGGTGGTACCACAATCATGCACAGATAAACCAGGAAAAACTCGGGAACGAGAGAGACCATGCAACCCAGGGTTCCAGTGAGACGAAATAAAGCTTCAAAACACCAATTGAAAACATCTGTGAAGGTTGAGGTGCAGGAGAAACTCCCAGCCTCACAGGAGAGTTCATTGGAGAGACCCACAGGGTCCTAGAACATACACAAACCCACTCACATGGGAATCAGCACCAGAGGGGCCCAAATTGCTCGTGGGAAGCAGAGGAAGGGACAGAAATCCAGCAGAGAGAGGAGCAGTCACCATTCTTCCCCCTTGGACTGATCCCCCCCCCCCATATAGTGTCATAAGACAGTGACTGGGTTGCCCTGCCCTGGCAAACACCTAAGTCTCCACCCCTCATTGAGTAACAGGCATGTAAAGACCAAAAAATGGCCCAAAGGAAAGAACAGATCAAAGCTCCAGAAAAAAAATACAACTAAGTGACAAAGAGATAGCCAACCTATCAGATGCACAGTTCAAAACACTGGTAATCAGGATGCTCACAGAACTGGTTGAATTTGGTCACAAATTAGACGAAAAAATAAAGGCTATGCTAAGTGAAATAAAGGAAAATGTATAGGGAACCAATAGTGATGGGAAGAAAACTGGGACTCAAATCAATGAAGTGGACCAGAAGGAAGAAAGAAACATCTAATCAGAAGAGAATGATGAAACAAGAATTCAAAAAATGAGAAGAGGCTTAGGAACTTCCAGGACATCTTTAAATGCACCAACATCCAAATTATAGGGGTACCAAAAGTGGAAGAGAAAGAGCAACAAGTGGAAAACTTATTTGAACAAATAATAAAGGAGAACTTCACCATTCTGGCAAAAGAAATACACTTCCAGGAAGTCCAGGAAACTCAGAGAGTCCCAAAGAAGTTGGACCCAAGGAGGAACACACCAAAGCACATCATAATTACACTACCCAAGTTGAAACATAAAGAGATAATCTTAAAAGCAGCAAGAGAAAAGGAGACAGTTACCTAAAAGGAGTTCCCGTCAGACTGTCAGCTGATTTCTCAAAAGAGACCTTACAGGCAAGAAAGGGCTGGAAAGAAGTACTTGAAGTCATGAAAGGCAATGTCCTACATCCAAGATTACTCTATCCAGCAAAGCTTTCATTTAGAATGGCAGGGCAGATAAAGTGCTTCTCAGATAAGGTCAAGTTCAAGGAGTTCATCATCACCAAGCCCTTACTATATGAAATGTTAAAGGGACTTATCTAAGAAAAAGAAGATAAAGAACATGTACAGTAAAATGACAGCAAACTCACAATCATTAACAACCACACCTAAAACAAAAACAAAAACAAACTAAGCAAACAACTAGAACAGGAACAGAACCACAGAAATGGAGATCACATGGAGGGTTAGCAACAGGGGAATGGGAGGAGGAGAGAAGGGGAAAAGGTACAGAGAATAAGTAGCATAGATGGTAGGTATAAAATAGACATGGGGAGGGTAAGAATAGTCTTGGAAATATAGAAGCTAAAGAACTTACATGTATGACCCATGGAAATGAACTAAAGGGGAGAAATGTGGGTGGGAGATAGTGTGCAGGGTGGAGGGTAGTGAAGGGAAAAATGAAACAACTGTAATAACATAATCAATAAAATATATTTTAAAAAGAAATGATAATTTAGATGATGATAGGTGAAACTTGTGCATCACCTTTTAACACAAAGACCTCACTAACTAGTAAAGAGTCCCATTTCCTGTCCCCGAATCTAAGTAAAATTTTGTATTCAATTAGGAAGAAATTTGGGAATGGTAGATAGATAAGCAATTTTCTCCATGACCTCTCCCTGACTCTCATTTGGGAAACTGGAGTAAAGGGGGTACACATGGTGATGGAAAGAGATTTGACTTTTGGATAGTAAACACACAATACAATACACAGGTAATGTTTTATAGAATTGTACACCTGAAACCATATAATTTTATTAACCAATGTCACCCCAATTAATTCAATAAAAATAAATTAAAAATAAAAAACAACATTTCCTCTATATTTGTGCAGGGAGCCTAGAACAAAAAAGCATTTTTCAAAATGTTTATTTTAGAATAAAGGATTTTATTATCAATTAAGTTCAAGAAACTCTGGGCTATATGGTTTCTTTACCGAGAGACCTGTTCAAGAAGCCTTAAAATACTACAAGCATCAGAAATCTAAAGAAGGGTCATACTATTCAACACTTTCAAATCTTGTTTGGCCGACAAACCTTTCCTTTCACTGAAACACCCATCCTACTGAAAGCGTTATAAGGATGCCAATATAGAAGAAAGATCGTGGTATTAAGTATTGAAGAAATCTCCTTCACTTAATCTTACCACACTTACTAGTTGTATAAATACAACCTAATTAAGTAATACATCAAATTTCTGTTTTTTCATATATGATGAAAAATAATAATAATAATCCCAACCATGCAAATTCATAAGGGTCATATGAATTGATAGATGTAAACTGTCAGATTGTGCTTAGTTTACAGAAGCTGTTTGGCAAGTGGTACTTTCCCTCCATTTTCATATGCACTTGCTTTGGTAAGTGTTTAAAAATACCAAGTCAGTGATGAATTTATTCAATTAAGTAAAAACAATCAGTCAAATCTGTAACAAGATAATGGAGAGAGCTAACTCTGCATGATAGAATAATCAGTTATGTGTAATGCTATAGTGTTTTCATGCAACCCTTTCTCAATTATTAATTACCACTGGTTTGGGAGAGCTCTCAAATCCTGAAACTCAGAAAAGTGCCTTGTGATTCAGTGAAATAATTGGCTTTTATTTTAACTCTGCCAATGCTTATGGGTAGATTAGCAAGAGTCTCCCCTGATTTATGCAAAAGAAGTTTTGATCTGTTATATTCTATTTGGGAGCCAGAGACCCCCAATTTACTGTTTGCAACATACTGTTACTTCAAAGCAAATGAGAGCTTGACCAATTTAGGTTTTACAATAAGTAGGCAGTTTAGGTTAAGTGCCAGAAGCAAAGAAATCACATTCAGTCTAGGTGGAACTCACCAATTTGGATGAGGTTTAGGTTTG
Source organism: Sturnira hondurensis (assembly GCF_014824575.4). Classification (NCBI taxonomy): domain Eukaryota; kingdom Metazoa; phylum Chordata; class Mammalia; order Chiroptera; family Phyllostomidae; genus Sturnira; species Sturnira hondurensis. The sequence continues at coordinate 344,822 of NW_028077829.1, forward strand.
TAAGCAGTCACTTCCTCTAACCATTTTTCCTGTGTCCAAGGCTCAGCAGTATTTTCCTTCATCAATCAAAGGCCAATATTGTAGTAAAGAACCTTGAAGCCTTTTGCTCCTCCATCCTGAATGAGTAAAAGTTCTAGAAATTTGAAAGCTGAAGCTCAGCCAGGCCATATTTAGAGGACACTTCTGAGTAGCAATGCCTCAAATACAAGTTGATGATTCTCAAGGTGTAGTCCCTGGACCAGTACAGCATCAGCAACAGACATAACCTTGTCAGAAATGTACATTCTTGTGACTTACCCCAGACCTACTATATCAGAAAAAGTAGAATTGGGGATGAGAGGCAGAAATCTGTGTTTTATCAGTCCTTCTGATTCAGATGCATGCTAAAGTTGAAGAACTACTGATTTAAATATTGTATGCATGCACGCATGTACAAAACACTTTTTTAAAATAAGGTTCCTAGAGTGACATCAGCAAGATGTTAGTATAAGCAGCCCCTCACCCTTATCCCACCATAGCAACAATTATTTGGCAGCCATCCACAGACAAAAGTGCTTTTGTAGGAGCTTTGGGAACCAGCTAGGAAGTTACAAAATACCAGTAGGGTGCAAAACTGAACAGAGCTATTTTGAGAAGGCAGGCCCACACCCAGATGGCAGGTTTGCCAATCATGATCCTATCTACAATCCTAGTAACTTCTCAATCCCCTTTGGACATTTGGCCACGGTTTTGCTATCAGTACTATCTACCAGGGAACCTGGTAGAAGTCATACTTGACTATGACTGGGGAAACAGGCCTGCCAAATTTGATGTGACTGTGTATATTGAAGCAGCCCTGTATTTCCACTTGAGTCCTTCTGAGCAGTGGTTTGAGAGCAGTCCTGTCATCCCAGAGACTCACCAGGATAAACACTCATCTGTGCCACCAGAGACAGGCCTGCCAATATTAGTGCAATTGCAGCTCTAGTAACTCAACTCCAGTTCCTCCCAGCTGTGGTCCAGGAAAAGAATTGCCACACAGGAACTCAACAAAAGACATACCCATGTATGTCCCTAGAGGCAGGCCCACCAAACTCACTCCAATTGAAGATCTTGTAATTTAACTCCAATTTCTCTCAGCTGCAGTCCAGGAGCAGTCCTATCCTCCCAGGGCCCATCCAATGAATCAGCAGGAGCTCTCCCACGGACTGGCCAGGATTCTAATACATCTATGTACCCGGTAACAGGCATGCCATCTGTAAATGCAGCTGCAAGCCCTGAAGTGAACTTTTATCCCAGTGTAAGTCCTATTCACACAGGGACCAGAGAGGATCCATGTCTATTCTAGCCTCTAGTAACAGGCCTGACAAACATGGACCCAACTATAGCTTCAGCTGCATCACATTACCCAGCTCCAACTCTGCTCAATTGTGCTCACAGAGACAATCACATAAGTCTAGGAACATGACATAAGAAAGTGCCTACCTACTGAAATAAGTCTGTAAAGACTGCTATATGTATCTACACATCAAATGCTCAGACATCAATGCAAAGCTACTAAGATCATGAAGAAGCAAGCAAACATGACACCACCAAACATAACTAATAAAGCCCATTAACCAACTTCCCCAAAGTGGAGATCTATAAATTATCTGATGAAGAATTCAAAATAATCATCTCAAAGGAAGCTCAGTAAGATCCAAGAGGACACAGGTATTATTTGACCATAGAAAAGAAGGAAATCCTTCCATTTGTAACATGTATGAACAGGGAATATATTATACTAAGTGAAGTAAGACAAACATAGAAAGACATATAATGCATGATCTCACTTATTTGTGGACTGTACAATAGTCAAACTCACAGAAACAGAGTGGAATGGTGATGCCAGGGGCTAAGTGGTGGGGGAAATGATAATCAAAGAATATAAACTTTCAATTATAATATTAATAAGTTCTACGGGTCTAATATAAGGAATAGTGACTAAAGTTAATAATGATATATTATATAGCTGACATTTTCTAATATCATAGATCTCAAGTGTTGTTACCACACAGTAAAAAAGGTAAATATGTTAACTGATGGATGTGTTAATTAATTTAATTGTAATAAGTATTTCACAATATATAGGTACATCAAATATCGCTTTGTACACTTAAAATATATTCATTTTCATACCTCAATAAACCCAGAAAAAATGATTCCTGCTCAAGGAGCTCTCTAGTCATAGTAGGGAGGACAGACATCTGTGTAACCAATTATAGTACAGAACAGAATAGAAGAAATTCTAAAAAAGGCATGGTATAGTCTAAATTTTCACCAGGAGGGTAAAGGAATGATATTAGAGCTAAGTGTTAAAAGATGGTTATAAGTGTGATAGAAAAAATACATAAAACAAGATGTAACTTAGGGCCTTCTATTCCATTGGATATTATGAACTTGAGTGCAGGCTAACATAGTGGTTTAGATTTATCCAATATGACTTTCCATGATGATTGGAAATTTTTGTATCTGTGCCATTCAATATCATAGCTACTGTCCTTATGTAGCTATTGAGAACTTGAAATATGACTAGTGAGACTGAGGGAAATTTTTATCTTATTTAAATACAATAGCCAAATGTTTTCCATGGTTACCATATTGGACAACACAGTTTTAGGAATTAACATATTAGTGAGTTCTGAGTTATACTTCTCCAAACCACAGTCCCCTCCAATATATATAAAGACAACCTCAAGACTTTTCTAAATACTTCATGTTATAAATGCATTAGTAAAGGACATTCCTAGGTTCCTTCATTTTTCTTTTTTTTGTATTTTTTAAAATTAATATGTGTTCAAGTACAGTTTTCTGTCTTATATTCCCACCCCTGCCATCCCCAATGCTCCCCACCTCCCTCCAATTCTGCTCCCCCACCTTAGTTATTGTTCATGTGTACTTTATAATTGTTCATGTGAGCCCACCCCCTTTTCCCCTATGAGTCTCTCCCCTCTGCCCTCTGGACCCTGTCAGCCTGTTGCGTATTTGAGTGTGATTGGTCATATTTTGCTTGCTTGTTTGTTTTGTTGTTTAGATTCCTGTGAAAGGTGAGATCATATGGTATTTGTCTTTCACCACCTGGCTTATTTCGCTCAGCATAATGCTTTCCAGTTCCATCCATGATGTTGCAAAGGGTAGGAGCTCCTTGTTTCTTTCTGTTGCATAGAATTCAATTGTGTAAATGTACCATCGTTTTTTGATCCAGTCATTTACCAATGAGGATCTAGGTTGCTTCTAACTCTTGGCTATCATAAATTGTGCTGCTATGAACATCAGGGTGCATAGATTCTTTTGGATTGGTGTTTCAGGGTTCTAAGGATATATTCCTAACAGTGGAATTGCTGGGTCAAAAGGCACGTTCATTTTTAGTTTTCTTAGAAAATTCCATACTGTTTTCCATAGTGGTTGTATTAGTTTGCAATCCCAGCAACAGTGAACTAGGGTCTCCTTTTCCCCCCAACCTCTCCAGCATTTGTTGTTTGCTTCTTTGTTTATGATGGTCACTCTGACTGGTGTAAAGAAGTATCTCATTGTGGTTTTAACTTGCATCTCCCTGATAGCTAGCGATATTGAGTATCTTTTCATGTGTCTCTGGATCCTCTGTATGTCCTCCTTGGCGAAGTGTCTGTTCAAGTACTTTGCCCATTTTTCAATTGGGTTGCTCATCTTCTTTGAATGGAGTTGTGTGACTTCTTTCTGTATTTTGGAGATGAAAACTTTGTCTGAGGTATCATTGGCAAATATGTTTTCCCAAATTTTTCTTCTCTTTTTATCTTGATACTATTTTCCTTAGCCATGCAGAAGCTTTTAATTTTGATAAGACCCCTTTTGTTTATTCTTTCCTTTATGTCCCTTGCACTAGGAGACGTATCAGTAAAAATATTGCTGCATGGAATATCTGAGATTTTCTTACCAATCCTCTCCTCTAGGGCTTTAGTGGTTTCACAGCTCATATTTAAGTCTTTTATCCACCTTGAATTTATTTTGGTGTATGGTGTAAGTTGGTGCTCGAGTTTCATTTTTTTTGCATGTAGCTGTTCAGTTCTCCCAACACCATTTGTTGAGAAGGAAATCTTTACTCCATATTGTTATTGCCCCCTTTATCAAATATTAATTGACTGTAGAGATTTGGGTTTATTTCTGGGCTCTCTGTTCTATTCCATTGGACTATGTGCCTGTTTTTATGCCAGTACCAGGCTGTTTTGATTACTGTGGACTTGTAATATAGCTTGATATCAAGTATTGTGATCCCTCCTACTTTGCACTTCTCTCCCAAAATTGCTGCTGCTATTCAGGTTCTTTTATGGTTCCATATAAATTTTTGAAGTGTTTGTTCTATGTCTGTAAAATATGCCATTGGCACTTTAATAGGTATTGCATTGAATCTCTAAATTGCTTTAGGTAGTATGGACATTTTCATGATGTAAATTCTTCCAATCCATGAACACGGTATATGTTTCCATTTATTCGTGTCTTCCGTGATTTCTTTCTTCAGTGTTGTGTAGTTTTCTGCATACAGGTCTTTTACCTCCTTGGTTAGGTTTATTCCCAGCTATTTTATTTTTTTCTGCTATATCGAATGGGATTTTTTCTTGATTTCTGCTTCTGCTGATTCATTGTAAGTGTACAAAAATGCCTTTGATTTCTGGATATTGACTTTGGAACCCGTTGTTTTGCCAAATTCATTTACAACTTTGAGCCGTATTTTGCTAGAGGCTATAGGATTTTCCATGTACACTATCATGTCATCTGCAAACAATGCCAATTTTGTTTCCTCCTTTCTGATTTGGATGCCTTTTATTTCCTTTTCTTGTCTGATTGCTGTGGCTATATTGAATAGAAGTGGTGACAGTGGACAACCTTGTCTTGTTCCTTATCTTAGTGGAAAAAACTTTTAGTTTTTGTCCATTGAGTATGATGTTGGCTGTAGGTCTTTCATATATGGTCTTTATTATATTGAGGAATGCTCCCTCTATTCCCATTTTTCTGAGTGCCTTTATCATAAATTGGTGTTGTATGTTATCAAAAGCTTTTTCTGCATCTATTGAGATGATCATGTGTTTTTTCTTTTGCTTCTGTTTATGTGATGTATTACGTTTACTGATTTGTGAATATTGAACCAACCTTGCATCCCTGGGATGCATCCCACTTGTTCATGGTGTATGCTGCTTTTAATATATTGTTGGATGTGGTTTGGCAATATTTTATTCAGGATTTTAGTGTCTATTGTTCATCAGCTATACTGGCCTGAAATTTTCTTTCTTTGTTCTATGTCTATCTGGCTTCAGAATTAGGATGATGCTGGCTTCATAAAAAGAGTTTGGGAGTCTTCCATCATTTTGGATTTTCTGGAATACTCTGTGAAAAATAGGGGTTAGCTCTTCCTTATGTGCTTTGTAGAATTCTCCTGTGAAACCATCTGGTCCAGGGCTTTTGTGTGACGGGAGTTTTTTGATTACTGCTTCAATTTCATCTGCTGTTATTCACTTGTTCAGGTTTTCTGTTTCTTTTTTGTTAAGTTTGGAAGATTATGTTTTTCTAGAAATTTGTCCATTTCACCCAGCTTTTCAAATTTCTTGGCGTACAGTTCTTCATACTAATTTCTTACAATCCCTTCTATTTCTGTGGCATCAGTTGTAATATCTTATCTTTTATTTCTGATTGTGTTTATTTGGGCCCTTTTCTTGATGAGCCTACTTAAAGGCTTATCTATTTTGTTTATCTTTAAAAAAACCCTCCTTGATTCATTCATCCTTAGAATTGTGCTTTTAGTCTGTATGTCATTTAATTCTCCTCTGATCTTGGTTATTTCTTTCCTTCTACTTGCTCTGGCTGTCTTTGTTGTTGTTCTTCAAGTTCTTGCAGGCAGAGGGTTAGGTTGTTTGTTTGAAATGTTTCTGTCTTCTTCAGGTAAGCCTGTATTGCTATGAACTTCCCTCTCAGGACTGCCTTCACTGTGTCCCATAAGTTTTGGGTTGCTGTGAGTTCATTTTCATTTGTTTCCAGAAACTTTTTTATTTCTTCCCTGATTTCTATCTTGACCCATTCGTTGTTTAATAGCATACCATCAAGTCTCCATGCTTTTGGGTGTTTTGGGTTTTTTCCTCTGGGGTAGGTTTCCAAATTCAGTCCCTTGTGATCAGAGAAAATTCTTGGTATGATTTCAATTTTCCTGAATTTCTTGAGACTCCTTTTGCATCCTATCATATGATCTATCTTTGAAAATGTTCCATGTGCATTTGAAAAGAATGTGCATTTAGCTTCTTTGGGATGCAGGGTTCTACATATATCAGTTAGGTCCATTTCATCTAGGGTGTTGCTTAATGCTGCAATATCTTTGTTGATATTTTGTTTGTAAGATCTGTCCATTTTTGACAGTGGGGTGTTAAAATCCCCTACTATAATTGTGTTGCTGTCAATATCTTTCTTGAGGTCCTCTAGGATTTTCTTTATATATTTGGGTGCTCCTGTGTTGGTCCATATATATTTATGATGTTAATTTCTTCTTGGTAAATTCTTCCCTTGAGTATTGTGAAGTGACCCTCTGGGTCTATCTTTATGGCTCTTTTTGAAGTTTATTTTGTCTGATAGGAGAATTGCTACCCCAGCATTTTTTCCTTGTCTGTTTTCTTGGAAAATTTGTTTCTAGGCCCTCACTTTATGTCTTTGATGGTCTTGTGTCCTGAGGTGGGTGTCTTGTAGGCAGCCTATGTGTGGGTCATTCTTTCTTATCCACTCAGCTATTCCATGTCTTTTGATTAGACCATTTAATCCATTTATGTTTAAGGTCGTTATTGATACATACTTATTCATTGCCATTTATGTACCAGTGTCCTCTCCGTCTCTCTCTTTTTCTTCCTTTCCTTAAAGCAGCCCTTTTAGTCATTCTTGTAGAGCTGATTTGGTGGAGGCCTATTCTTTTAGACATCTTTTGTCTTGGAAGCTCTTTATTTGGTCTTCTATCTTGTTTGAGAGCCTTGCTGGGCAAAGTAGCCTTGGTTGCAGGCCTGTGGTTCTCATTACTTGTAATATTTCTTGCCATTCTCTTCTTTCTTGGAGTGTTTCCACTGAGAAGTCAGTAGACAACCTTATTGGGTCTCCCTTTTATGTCACTTCCTTTTTCTTCCTTGCTGCCTTTATGATTCTCTCTTTGTCTTGTAGTTTTGCCATTTTAATGATGATGTTTCTTGTAGTGGGCCTGTTTGGGTTCCACCTGATTGGGACTCTGTGTGATTCCTGGATGAGTGTGACTTATTCTCTCATCAAATTAGGAAAATTTCCCATTATTATTCTTTCAAATAGGTTTTCTATCCCTTATTCTTCCTCTTCTCCTTCTGGTATTCCTATTATTTGGATATTATTATGTTTCATATTGTCTTGCATTTCTCTAAACCCCCCTCATTCTTTCTGAGCCTCTTTTCCTTTACTTGCTCTATCTGGGAGATTATTTCTACTCTGTCCTCTAGTTCACTGATGTGAACTTCTGCCTCATCAATCCTGCTTTTCATACCTTCTACTGTGTTCTTTATTTCAGAAATTGTATTCTTCATTTCCTCTTGGCCTTTGATGATGGTTTCTATTTCCTTTTTCATGTTGGTATAATTTTCCGAGAGTTCATTGTAGCTCCCCTGTAGTTTCTGGTAGCTCGTTGTAACCTTATTGACTTTCCTGATAACCAGTGCCTTGAATTCAATATCTGATAGTCGACTTGCCTTTATATCATCTAACATTCTTTCTGAGACTTCCAGATTTTCTTTCATTTGGGCAGTGTTTCTTTGTCTTCCCATTTTTTTGTGATACTCTTCTTGTTGGCCTCAACTTCTTAAATTGATCTGTTCTTCCCTGGGTTTATAGTGTGGACTTCTGTGGTAGAATACCTGTGAAATTCAGTGGTGCAATCTCCTGTAGGTATCTTTGTGTTCTCCACTTCCACCTACTCCTTTTTCTGTACATGTGTGATCAGTTGAATGGGGAGGCAAAACGGTGTATGATTGCAGAAGAGTATTTTATGTTGTTTACAGTCACAGTCGGTAGAGATGAAATAGACAATCTTTAGGCTATGTATAATGTTAACAGTGCTCTTCGACCCAGCTTGCCACTTTTAAGAAAGGATGGAGAGAAGATAAGTCTCTCGTTGGGAAGGGAAGGCTTGTGAGTTGTATCTAGAAAGCAGTGTGGTTGCGGGTGGTCAGATTTTGAGGTAGGGTGAGAGTAAAGGATAGTAACTAGGTGTAGCATGTGAGCAAATAGAGTTAATCACTACAGTAATAGAATTCAGGAACTTGTAAGGTGGTCTAAGGTCCAAGAGATGTATTGTGTAGTATTTACCATTGTATAGAACAGCTATTATTTACAATAATATTAGAGCAACATTCACATGACCAACTTTATATGATCTGTCTGAATGGGGGTTACAGATCCTGGGTAGTATGCCAAAGGAAAGCAAGTGACATGAAGTATATAAAATTAGCAATACACTGTGGAGGAAAGAACAGGGGAGACCTGTCAAATAGTACAATATAACCAGTGAGGACTAAGAAACCTATACAGAAAGAGGAGGAATACAAAGATATTATTAAAATAAAAAAGAAGTGAGAATATTGAAAAAATACACCTATGCAGCAACTTGAGGCTTCTCTGCTATAGCAAAGTGAAATTTGTCTCTGTGTGACTATTGTTTAGATGCCCACTCTTTAGGTCCCACTATGGTCCTTTCGTAGTTCCCAGTTATTTGTGCCTCTTGTGGGTAAAAGAAAACTAAGCAACAAACAAACAATCCAACACACACACACATAAAAAAAAGTCAGGAGAAAGGAGGAATAAGCAAAAAGTTTGGGAAGAAAGAAAGAAGGACTAAAACCAGACAAAAAGAAAGGAGAGGGACAAAGTATTGAAAGATAAAGCAACAATACAATTAAAAAATATATAAGATTACTTGGAAAAGAAGTTGCTAAAAAAAATCTTCCCTTGTCAGTTTCAAACTGTCCAAACCAGTTTTTCTGGTTGCAGCAGGACCTCTCTGTGGGCTGGGATGCGGGCGCCTGCACCCCTGGCAGGCTGCCTGGGTCCCGCAGAATCATGCCCTGTCCTTCCCAGTCCTGTGGTGGAACCCAAGTGCTCCCGCCCCTCCCCTAGATGGATGCTGGGCTGGCTGGGCTGTGAGGCAAGTTGCTGTTACAGAACACCTCAGTTCACTTTCCAATAAAGACTTCGAGCGCAGATAAACCAGCAAAGGAGTGAGAAGTGAGACGGATCGTGCAGACCCCAATAGCAGACCCAGTGAAGGCGCAGGGCAACAGGATGACCACAGTCACACATTCGCGTGCCATGAGGCAGACCACGTGGGCCCCTGTGGTGGGAAGCAGCAGGGGGGCCCACCATTGCTCCTCTTTGACCCTGCCCCCACATACAGCGTCACAACCCAGCGACTGAGTTGCCCCGTCCTGGTGAACACCTAGGGCTCCTCATACTTAATATCCATGAACAGTCCAAAATATGACTCAAGAAGAACTCAAAGCCCCAGAGCCAATAACTCTAAGCAAAAAAGATATAGCGAACCTCTCAGATGCACAGTGCAAAATACTGGTGATCAGGATGCTCACAGAACTGGTTGATTTTAGTCACAAATTAGAGGAACAAGTGAAGGCTAAACTAATTGAAATAAAGGGAAATGCACAGGAAACCAATAGTGATGGAAAGGAAACTGGGACTCAAATCAAGGGACTGGACCAGAGGGAAAGAAGAAAGGACCAAAGAGAAAAAAGTGAAGTTAGAAGAATTTAAAAAAATGAGGAGAACCTCCAGGACATCTTTAAACGTTCCAACATCTGAATTATAAGGGTACCAGAAGGGGAAAAGAAACAGCCACGAGTGGAAAACTTATTTGAACAAATAACAAAGTAGAACTTCCCCAGTCTGGCAAGGGAAATAGACTTCTAGAAAATCCAGGAAGCTCAGAGAGTCCCAAAGAAGTTGGATCCAAGAAGGAACACACCAAGGCACATCATAATTCCATTAGCCAAGATTAAAATGAAGGAGAGAATCCTAGAAGCAGCAAGAGATAAGGGGACAGTCACCTACAAAGGAGTGCCCATCAGACTGTCTGCAGATTTCTCAAAAGAGACCTTCCAGGCAAGAAGGGGCTGGAAAGAAGTATTCCAAGTCATGAAATCCAAAGATCTACAGCCAAGATTGCTCTATCCAGCAAAGCTCTCATTTAGAATGGAAGGGCAGGTAAAGTGCTTCTCAGATAAGGTCAAGTTCAAGGAGTTCATCATCACCAAGCCCTTATTATATGAAATGTTAAAGGGACTTACATAAGAAAAAGAAGATAAAAAATATGAACTGTGAAAGGACAGCAAACTCACACCTAAAACAAAAGCAAACCAAGAGGACAGGTAGATCAGGAGTGGAACCATAGAAATGAAGAAGAAATGAAGAACACATGGAGGGTTAGCAACAGGGGAGTGGGAGGAGGAGAAGGGGGGAGAAGGCACAGAAAATAAGTAGCATAGGTGGTAGGTAGAAAATAGATAGGGGGGGCAAGAATAGTAAGGGAAATATAGAATCTAGAGAACTTGAGACACATGCTCATAAACTAAAGGGGGGGAATGGTGGGGAAGGAGGTGTTGCAGAGTGGAGTGGAATGAAGGGGGGCAATAGAACAACTGTAATGGTATAATCAATACAACACATTCTAAAAAAGACTTCTCTGCAAAGCCTGCCTCTCAGCCCAGCCCAATCCCCAAAAGACCAGCAATGACCATGTCCTTCTCAATTCCCCGGGGCTGGCAGGCTGGTGGGCTGGTGACCACAGAGTCTGCAGTAGAACATGGTCCTCTGCCCTTGTTAACCTTTACATAAACTTAAGCATACAGGTCTCTAACCGGTATTGCCCAGCCTTCTTTAGATGGGGAGGGAGGTGTCAGTTCTCTCCTATGGACCCTGTAGTAGGCCCACGGCTCCAACAGAGTCTGTTGTACACCTGCCGGTTGTCAGGCTCCCAGAGTTCCCTCCACAGCAGGTGCCCCGGCACTGGTCTCAGACCGACTGCCGTGGCAGCACAGAGGCCATTAGGCGCTGGCCAAGGTCGCCTGCCTCCTCTTATTGTCTGCATTCAAGTATCAGGCCGCAGGCACAGCCTGCTGCCACGGAGGCCGTGGGGGAAGGCTCTTTTGTCCTCACTCGCCTTCCGGAGTCCTCACTGACCTGCAGCTGTCTGGTCCCTCCGTCGCACTCTCTGGTCTCTTATTTTCATAAATGTCAGTGAAGTGTTGGTTGATTATGCTGTTCCTCAGTAGATCCACCTGGATTTTCTACCTCGTGTAGGAGAGCTGGATTCCCTCCAAGCTACTCTGTCGCCATCTTAATCCCAGACCGATTTTCCTTTTTTATTTTATTTTTAATTTCTTTATTGCTCACAGTTTATTGAGCAACATGATACCACAGCCTAAAAACCTCAAGTGAATACCACTACTGCAAATATTCAAAAATACAAGAGAAAAATATTAAACATTGTTTTCTGTGACTACCTAACTTATCTTCTCTTTCTCATGTTGTTGTGATCCATTTACTATTGTACTTTTTCCATTACCATCCCCCCCTTATATCCCTCTGCCTCCATGTCCATAAAACCTTTTTTCCCTTGATCTCTCTACCCCATAACACCCCAAACAATAGCTATCATCTATTCTCCATCTATGAGTCTGCCTCTTTTCTGCTTGTTAGTTCAGTTTGTTCATTAGATTCCACATATGAGTGAAATCATATGGTGTTTGTCTTTCTATGACTGTATTATTTCACTTAGCATGATATTCTCCAGGTCCATCCATACTGTTGCAAAAGGTAAAACTTTCTTTTTTTTATGATGAAATAGTATTCCATTGTGTAAATATCCCATAGTTCTTTTATCTATTCAATTACTGATAGACACTTGGGCTGCTTTCGAATCCTGGCTATTGTAAATAAGGCTAAAATGAACATATGCGTGCTTATGTTCTTTCAAATTAGTGTTCCATTTTCCTCCAGATATGTTCCCACAAGTGAGGTTGCTGGGAGGAAAAAAAGTTCCATTTTCAGTTTTTTGAGTATCTCCATACTGCTTTCCACAGTGGCTGCAACAATGTGCAATCCACCAACAGTACTAAAAGGGTTTCCCTTTATCCACATCCTTGCCAGTACTTGTATGTTGATTTATTGATGGTAGCCATTCTGACCAGTGTGAGGTGATATCTTATTGCGGTTTTAATTTGCATGTCTCTGGTAATTAGTGATGTTGAGCATCTTTTCATATGTCTATTGGCCAACTCTATGTCCTCTGTGGAAAAGTGTCTATTCAGGTATGCTCCCCATTTTTAAAAAGATTTTATTTTTTTTTATTTTTATAGAGGGGAGGGGAGGGGGAAAACAGGAAGAGAAACATCAATGTGTGATTGCCTCTTCCACGCCCCCTGCTGGGGATCTGGGTTGCAACCCAGGCACGTTCCCTGTCTGGGAATCAAACAGGTGACCATTTGGTTCATGGGCCAGCACTCAATCCACTGAGCCATACCAGTCAAGGCTGTTGCCCATTTTTTAACTAGATTGTTTTTGGTGTTGAGTTTTATGAGTTCTTTATTACTCTTAGATATTAACCCCTTACCAGATATATTTGAGAATATGTTCTCCCATTCCATGGGTTATCTTTTTATTTTGTTGATGGTTTCCTTTGCTGTGCAAAACTTATGTCCTAGCCATAACAATCAGACAAGGAGCATAAATAAAAGGCATCCAAATTGGAAAGAAAGAAATAAAACTGTCTTTGTTTGTAGGTGACATGATACTATACATAGAGAATCCTAAAAATTCTATCAAGAAACTGCTAGAACTGGTCAATGAATTCAGCAAAGTGTCAGGATACAAAATTAATATCCAGAAATTAATTGTATTTTATATGACAATAATGAACTATGGGAAAGGGAAATTAAGAAACCAATCCCATTCACGATTGCTTCAAAAAGAATGAAATATCTAGTAACAAATGTAACTAAGGATTTAAAATACCTGTACTCATAAAATTATAGTTTATTGAAGAAAGAAATTGAAGATACAAAGAAGTGGAAGCACATACTGTGCTCATGGATAGTAAAAATTAACATCTTTAAAATGCCCATGCTACCCAAAGCAATCTGTGGATTAAATTCAATTTCTATCAAGATTCCAATGACAAATTTCACAGAGCTAGAACAAATATTTCATAAAGTTGCATGGAACCACAAAAAGTCCCTCATAGCAATATCAATCCTGAAAAGAAAAAGAACAAAGTTGGAGGAATCATTCTACCTAATATGAAACTATACTATAAGGCCATAATAATCAAAACAGCATGGTATTGGCATAAACATAGCCACATAGGCCAATAGAACAGAATACAGAGCCCAGAAATAAACCCACACCTTTATAGTTAATTACTATTTGACAAAGGAAGCAACCACATATGGTGGGCTAAAGATAGTTTACTCAATAAATGATGTTGGGAAAATTAGACAGATACATGCAGAAAAATGAAACTAGGCCACCTTTTAACACCACATAGAAGGATAAATTCAAAATAGATTAAAGACTTAAGTGTTAGATGCAAAACAATAAAAATCCTAGAAGAAAACATAGGCAGTAAAATCTTGGATATCACTTGTAGCAATATTTTATCTGATATATCTCTTCAGGCAAGGGAAACAAAAGAAAAAAAACAAACATGGAACTACATCAAACTACAAAGTTTTTGCTTTCACTTTCAACAACTAGAGAAAACTATATGGATATTACATCATTGAATTTTCTTAGGTTCCAGAATATTTTGATATAACACAGTCTTTGAAACAATGCATTTTGGAGCCAGCCTGGGCTGGGGAGTTCAGGATGGAAGTATCATTAAAATACCATTGTGCTTGTAGCCCCCTCAGGTCAGAATGACCAGTTATTTCTTAGGTTTTTGCCTATGAACAGGAGTAGCCTTTAAGAGGTATTCCTTTTTACAACATCTCTTTTGTGTTCAGTAGTGCATATAATACCAGAGTCTAAGCAAAGGAGATCATCAAATTGGATCAGATTTTGTCACTTAACTGGCACATTTAACTCTATAAGATTCCCTTTCAGGATTTGAGAAGTTTGGAGAAACTGACTGGGGATGGGGTCAGATACCTGCATTAGTGTCCATCTCTACAACAACACAGGAATAATTTGCACAGGTAGATTCTCCTCTCAGTGGAAAAAAAAAACCTGGCAGTGTGCATTGTCCCTTCTTAGGCCTGCCATCCCTATGTGTGGACAGAGTGGCTTTAAAGCTAGCCATGAATAGATAGTGCTTGTTCACACTGAAATCTCAGAGAGATTCAAGTGATTGTAACCCCACCCTTTACACAAAGCTTGGTGAGCTACATACATTAACAAGTAGATAGCACTTAGAAATTGTGTTCTCAATGATGTTAATGTCTAAAGTACTTTGCCCAAAGTTCTTTTCCAGAAACTTCATTAGGAAAATAACGTGACAATCAAGGTTTAGAGTAGTAAAATGACTTGGCATATGTAGAGCACAAACTCTTCTGTGTCTGACTCCAAGTTAACTGCATATATCTCTGTATATTTTGTTGTACATACAGATCTTTGAGGGCAGAATCTCATTGAGTTTAGTTCCTAAATCTCCATAAAAGTAACTTGTGTGGTTGTGTTCTAACATAATCTATCTCCTGAGTAGAAATACCTTTGCAACAAACCTCTGTAACTGTGTATCTCATTTTCCCCTCATAAACTTCTAGAACTGCAGTACACCAGGAAAAAAAAAAAAAACATTCTCTGTCATCCTCTGCCCCGCAACCAGGAAACACGTTTTTGTGCGGGTAACTGATTAACATGGATATCAAAGACAGTCTTTAAAAGATAAGGTATGGCCAATACCTGGAGTCAAGCAAGGTGATTCTTTTTGGTGGGAGTGTGGAGGGAACATTCTAAGGAATTGGCCTTAGTTTACTGGTAATAGCACTAAAGGATGATTCCTTTAAAAATTAGTAAATCTAATATACTCCACAATAACATTCAGTTTATCTTAGAAATGCACTTTCTTGGCAATCCTTTAGCAATTAGTCAAGTGATATTTAGGGAACACCTACTAAGCAACAAATACCCTGTTAGGTGCTATGGCATTTCATAAATCTAACCAATGAATGTGATTTTAGCACAAAGGGAGTAAAATAGGCATAGGATTAATGTTTTTATTTTTGATTCAGGTGAGTGTTTCTGGCTAAAGAGAGACTGAACTGGGGACCAACTCCAACTACCTACTCTTTGAGGGTTAGTAGGGAAGAAATACAATTGAAGTACACACATGGGAAACTGATAAGCAATTTAGAAACAGTGTATCATGTAAGCTTCACAACAGCCTTATAAAGTAAACACCACTATAGTCTTCATTTTACAGAGGGAACTTAGGCTCAAAAAAAGTTGTCACTTTTCCAGGATCACAGAGTTAACACTTTGGGATTATTTTAATCTCTTCCCCTTTTCAAACAAAGGTCTCTGCTTCTGAAAATTTAGAGGAAATTTACCTAGAATCAATAGTACTATTTTTAACCTGACAAGGACTGTGAATATTTTTGTAGATTTAACCAATAATAAAACATATTCTTCATAGCAAACAGAAAGCTTATAGAATTATTTAAACACAGGTTCAGAGGTGAGGGTTTGGGAGATGACTGAGTACTGTTGACATAAGAATAATAATAATTGTTTTTATTGATTGATCATTTAATATGTTTCAGAACATTTACATAAATTTTCTTTTGAAATCTTCAAAATAAACCTGTGAAATAGGTGTGATTTTTGTTCCCATTTTACAGATGAAGACAAACAGTCATTAAGTGATTCTTAATCACTTAATTCTTTAATTAAGAAGTAAGTAACTTTGCAATGATTGTAATTAACTTTTTATTTTGTCTTCTGCATAAGAACAGGAGCTTCTTGGATAAAGATCACTCCTTACTAATTTTAATATCCTAACAGTTAGAGTGTATACTGTCCATGTTTGATTTGATTATTGAATTCATCCTTAAAAATTTGGGCTTTGAAAATGGGTAGCCCTGGCTGGTGTAGCTCAGTGGATTGAGCATGGGCCTGTGAAGCAAAGGGTTGCTGGTTCGATTTCCAGTCAGGGCACATGCCTGGGTTGCAGGCCAGGTCCCTAGTAGGGGACACATGAGAGGCAACCACTCATTGATGTTTCTCTCCCACTTTCTCCTTCCCTCCCCCTCTCTCTAAAAATAAATAAATAAAAATATTTTAAAAATGAGTAAAAAAATGGGGACTTTGGTAAAACATGTATTTTAACCATGTCCTAATAAATTCAATAGCTGCTTTTTGGTGGATCTGGAAGGTTTTCCCCATTTTTCATTTTTATTATAACTTTTTAAAATTTAAAAATAGTTTAAGACTCATAAGAAGTTTCAAAAATAGTAGAGAGAATTTTCATGTGCCCTTCACCCAACTTCCCCTGCAGATATCTTAAATAAATATTACACATTGTCAAAATCAGGAAATGGATATTGACACAATACTATTAAATCAGGTACTTAAATTATACAGATCTTACCATTGTGTGTGTTTGTGTATAGTTCTATGTAATATCACATATGTAGATTTAAGTAACCATCATTAAAATCAACATAATGAATTGTCCCATTACCACAAAGAAGCTGCTTTATATTACCATCTTGTGTTGCCTAATTTTATGTGTAGCATTGACTTGGTCATTGGTGCCCAGGTGTCTAGTTAAGCATTATTTCTGGGTATGTCTGGTTTGTGTTGGATGATAATTCCAAAAGAGATGAACATCTTAATGTGTAGTATCAGAATCAGAGAATTGCCCTACCCAATGCAAATGCTTATCAACAAATGCCTTGAGAGCCTGAACAAAAAAAAAAAAAAAGAGGAACAAATATTCCTTTCTTTTCTGTCTCCCTGTGAAAAATAAAAGCATAAGGAACTCTCAAAAAAAAAAAACCTCTTGAGAAGCAGAAATCTCCCTAGTATGAACAGAATGCCATCTCTCTTACACACAGATTTCCTACATATAATTTGTCCAAAATGTAACCATGTATCCAGGACAGATATAACATAAAGGGAGGAACCAAAGATTACAAAATAAACATAAGGTAAGAAATATTCAACAATAACAACAAAATATGTTGCCATAAAGCAGATAAAAATTGCGATCCAGCATGCTAAGAATGTTTTAAAAATACTAATGCAATTATTTCTATAAAAAAGACCTTAAAGAAATACAATAATCCATAAATATGGAAAGACAACAATAGTAACAATAACAAACATAATTAAATATAAAGTATAGAATTCAGAAGAGAAATTTAAGAAAATAGTGAAGTAAAAATTAATATTAAAAGCAAAGGAGGGGTAGGATTGAAGGTGGGAGGTGGGGATGGGTGGGGCTGGGGAGAGTAGTGGGAAGGAAATAAAGACAACTGTACTTGAACAATAATAAAACAAGGAAAAGCTGAGAACCACATGATTTCACGCGTATGTAGGCTATAAAACTGAATCTCATAGACACCAACAGTCCATAGCATGGTTGTTACCAGAGAGAAGGGGGTAAGGGTGTAGTAAAGGATGAAGAGGGACAATTATATGGCACTGGAGATTATTTGACTTTGGGTAGTGGGCACACAATTCAATATACAGATCATGTATCATAGAAATGTACACCTGAAACCTAATGATCCTACAAACCAATGTCACCCCAGTAAATTAATAAAAGTATTTAAATTGCCCTTTTATAAAATGTAGACATTTTTGCCATTTTGTGGAAAAATAAGTGAGGTAGGTCAAAAAATATAAACTTCTAGTTAAAAAGTAAATAAATCTTGGGGATATGATGTTCAGTATGGTGATTATTATTAACAATGGACTCACATGAACAAGTATAAAAGACACATGGACAATAACTAAGGGTGGGGGGTGGAAAGGGGAGGGAGGCTGGGAGCATGGGGTGGGGGGCGGGCAGGGTTGGGAATATAAGACAGAAAGCTGTACTTGAACAAGAATTAAATTAAAAAATTATATTAAAAAAACAAAAAAACAATACTGCTTTGTATACTTGAAAACTGCAAAGAGAGTAGATCTTAAAAATTCTCATCACAAAATAATTATAACTATGCATGCTCATGCATGTTAACTAAACTTATTGTAGTGATCATTTTGCAACATATACATATATTAAATCACTCTGTTGTATAACTAAAACTATTATACGGACAAAGCTAATTATATCTCAATAAAAAGGCAAAAGGTGAAATTAGAAACAACACAAAAGATAATAGATATTACTGAAAACAATGCAAGAGATCCATCATAGTTAGAATGTCACAGGGAAAACCACTGACCCAAAATTAGGGAGATATGCAGGTTTAGAGAATCAAGGCTTACTGTAGAGTAGAAGCCTACTGCTAGAGCCAGTCCAGGGGTAGAAAAACTTAAATGATAATGGATGAATTGTTGTGGGCTCAGTATGGAAAAGTGAGAAAGGGAGGGCCACACTTTTGTTAGTTTTGCCTCTAGGGGTCCTACCAGGTACTCAAAGTGAAAATAGGAGAAAAATCTCCTCCTGATTGAAGCAGGAGGAGGAGGAAAATAGGTATTTTGAAACATTCCCAGAGCATTATGTTTTTCTTAATAGAACCTCCCCTTTAAAAAAAAATCCTCACCTGAGGATACATTTTTTTTTTAAATTCCACAGAGAGAGGAAGAGACAGAGAGAGAGCACAAGAAACATTGATGTGAGAGAGAAACATCGATCAGTTGCTTCAATCACACACCCAATGGGGGATTGAACACACAATCCAGGTATGTGCCTTGACTGGCAATCAAACCCACAACTTTTTAGTGTACAGGACCACACTCCAACCAACTGAACCACCCAGTCAGAGCTTAATTTATTTTGTATTGAATTTATTGGAGTGACATTGGTTAATATAATTACATAGGTTTCAGCCCTGGCTAGTGTGGTTCAGTGGATTGAGTGCCAGCCTGTGAACCAAAGGGTTGCCAGTTCAACTCCCAGTCAGGATACACGTCTGAGTTGTGGTCCAGGTCACCGGTGGGGGGCATGCAAGAGGTAAGCACACATTGATGTTTCTCTCTCTCTCTCTCTCTCTCTTTCTCTCTCTCTCTCATTTTCCTTTCCTTCCCCTCTCTTTAAAGATAAATAAATATAATCTAAATTTTTTCTTAAAAAATTTATATAGGTTTCAGGTATACAATTCTATATCATCTGCACATTGTATTTTGTGTTAACCACCCTGTTGGAAGGAGCCAAGTCTCTTTCCATCACCATTTAAAAATTTTAAAGTATTCAAAATCAAAGAAAGGAATCAACCATTGAATGCAAAAATAAATGCAAGAACAACAAAAGAGCTCTCTGTAAGAGAAATAATCTTGGTCTGTAGTTTGTTTGTTTGTTTGTTTGTTTGTATTATATTTGCCAGGTTTTGGTGTCGGGGTTATATGGGCCTCATAAAATGTGCTAGGAAATGTTGTCTATTCTTCAATTTTTTGAAACAGTTTCAGAAGGATAGGTATCAACTCTTTTAATGTTTTTTAGAATTCACCAGTGAAGCCATTTGATCTTGGACTTTTATTTTTTGGAAGGTTTTTGATGGTCATTTTAATTTCCTCGTTGTTGATCTGTCTATTTAGATTTTCCAGTTCTTCATGATTCAGTCTAGAAAGGTTATGTATTTCTACGAACTTATCCATTTCACCTAGGTTATTGAATTTGGTGGCAGGTGGTCTTTCATGGTACTCTAGTATGATCCTTTGTATCTCTGTAATGTATGTGGTAAATTCTTTCATTTTGGATTATATTTATATGAGCCTTTTTTCTTTTTTCCTCAGTGAGTCTAGTCAAGGGTTTGGCAATTTTATTAATCTTTCCAAGAACCAGCTATTTGTTACATTAATTTTCTATATAGTCTTTTTGTTCTTTATTTAATTTAAGTCTGCTCTAACTTTTATTATTTCTTGTGTTCTGCTGACTTTGAATTGCTTTTATTCTTATTTTCCTAGTTTTATAAGACATAATATTAGGTTGTTTATTTGAGATTTTTCTTGTTTCTTGAGATAAGCTTGTGATGATATAAACGTCCCTCCTGTTACTGCTTCTGCTGTATCCCAAAAGTTTTGATATGTTGTATTGCCATTCTCATTTGTCTCTACATATCTTTTGATTTCACATTTTATTTCTTCTTTGACCCAGTCACTTTTTAGTAGTATGCTGTTTAATCTCTATATATTTGTGTGTGGGGGTGCTTCTTTTTTGCAGTCCCTTTTCAGTTTCAGAGAATTGTTGTCAGAGAACATGCTTGGTATGATTTCAATCTTCTTAAATTTTTGAGGCTAGTTTTTTGTCCCAATATATGGTCTATACTTGAGAGTGTTCCATGTGCATTGGAGAATGTATCATTTGATATGTCTGAAGAATAAAGATACAAAAATCTTAAACAAAATGCTAGCATACTTAGTACAATACATTAAAAGAAGAACAACACATCACAATTAAGTGGGGTTCATCCCAGGGACCCAAGAGTGGTTCAACATACACGAATCAATCAATGTAACACACCACATTAACAAAACCAAAGGATAGAAATCATATGATCTTGTTAATAGATGCAGAAAAAGCTTATGATAGGATACCACATACATTTATGATTAAAATAATCAATAAAATAGGTGCAAAAGGGCCCTGGCTGGTGTAGCTCAGTGGATTAAGTGCAGGCTTGTGAACCAGACGATTGTGGTTCGATTCTCAGTCAGGGCACATGCCTGAGTTGCAGGTCAGTTTCCGGCAGGGGACTCACGAGAGGCAACCATACATTGATGTTTCTCTCCCTCTCTTCTTCCCTTCCCCTCTAAAGAAAAATAAATAAAATCTTAAAAAATAAAATAGGTGCAAAAGGAAAGTACCTCAACACAATAAAGGCCACATAGGACTAACACTCAGCTAATATTATACTCAATGGCGAAAAATTGAAAGCTTTTCCTCTAAGATCAGGAACAAGACAAGGATGTCCACTCTCATCACTCTAATTCAACATAGTACTGGGAGTCTTAGCCCGAGTAGTCTGGCAATAGTAAGAAGTAAACAGCATCCCAGTTCAAAAGGAAGAAATAAAAGTGTCACTTTTTGTAGATGAAATTATTCTTTATAAAGAAAACTCTAGAGAAATCACCAAAAAACTATTAGAAAAAATAAACAAATAAAGTTAGAAATAATAAGCAAACAAGTAAAGTTGCAGGATACAAAATTAACATGCAATAATCCACTGCTTTCTTATATACTAACAATAAGATTTCAAAAAAAGAAATAAAAACCCAATTCTTTTTAAAATTACTACAAAAACAATAAAATAACTAGGAATGAACTTAACAAAGAATGTGGAAAGACTTATACATTTAAAACTACAAAGAGATTGAAAATGGACAATAAAATGAAAAGAGATTGAAAAATGGACAATAAAATGAAAACATATTCCATGTCCATGGATTGGAGGAATCAACATAGTTGAAATGGCTAAATTACCCAAAACAATATACATATTTAATGCAATCAATATCAAAATTCCAATGACATTTTTAAAGAAATATAACAAAATCCTGAAGAGCCAAAGCATCCTGAGATGAACACAGAGGTGTCACATTCCTTGACTTCAAATTATACTACAAA
Source organism: Sturnira hondurensis (assembly GCF_014824575.4). Taxonomy (NCBI): domain Eukaryota; kingdom Metazoa; phylum Chordata; class Mammalia; order Chiroptera; family Phyllostomidae; genus Sturnira; species Sturnira hondurensis. The sequence continues at coordinate 366,606 of NW_028077829.1, forward strand.
GTTGCAATAAATCAAAACAACCTAGTATTGGCAAAATAAAAATAAAAAATAAAAAAACAGATACACAGCTCAGTAGAACTGAATTGAGAGCCTAGAAATAAACCCACATGTATACTGGTAAATAATTTTTGACAGAGGAGTCAAAAACATACGATGAAGGAAAACTTCTCTTCAATAGATGGTCCTGGGAAAATTGAAAACCCACTTGCAAAGAAATGAAACTGTAGATTACAGTTTGTCCCATGAACAAAAATTAATTCAAAATGGATCAAACACTTAGGACTTCCAGCCAAGATGGAGGTATAGGTAGATACACTTTGCCTCCTCACACAACCAAAAGAAGGCAAACAATAAATTTAAAAACATAAAATAACCACAACTGCCAGAAAATTGAAATATGTGGAAGTCCAACAACTAAAGGAGATAAAGAAGAAACATTCACAAGACCAGTAGGAGGGATGGAGACGGACAGCCAGGGTGGAGAGGATCTACAGCAAGGTAGCAGCTGGTGAACTAGGCAAGGCTGTGGCTGACAGATCGGGCAGTGCCACATTTGCGTGGCGATTAACCAGAAGGAACAACTGGGGAGCATGACGGACCAAGCAACCCAGGGTTCCAGCACAAGGAAATAGAACCTCAAAACCTCTGACTAAAAAAACCTCTGGGGGTTCAGGGAGCAGGAGAAAATCTCAGCCTCACAGAAGAGTTCAATGGAGAGACCCATGGGATCCTACAATATATGCAAAACCACACACCCAGAAATCAGCACCAGAAGGGCCTGATTTTCTTGTGAGAGTGGAGGAAGTGACTGAAAGTGGGCAGAGAGCTGAGCAAGCAGCATTGTTCCCTCTTGAACCCCTCCCCCACATAAAGCACCACAACACAGGAACATGGGTTGCCCTGCCCTGGCGAATACCTAAGGCTCTGTCCCTTACTACATAACAGGCAAACCGATAATAAAATATATGACCCAAATAAAAGAACAGATCAAAACTCCAGAGCAAATACACCTAAGCAATTAAGAGATAGCCAACCTATCAGATGCAGAATTCAAAACACTGGTAATCAGGATGTTTACAGAAATGGTTGGCATGGTCACAAAATAGAGGGAAAAGTGAAGGCTATGAAAAGTGAAATAAAGGGAACCAACAGTGAAGGAAAGGAAACAGGGACCCAAATCAATGGTTTGGACCAGAAGGAAGAAATACATATTCAACTAGAATAGCATTAAGAAAAAGTAATTCAAAAAATGAGAAGTGGCTCAGGTACCTCCAGGCCAACTTTAAATGTTCCAACATCCAAATCATAAGGGTTCCAGAAAAAAGAGGAAGAACAAGAAATTAAAAACTCATTTGAAAACAGAATGAAGGAGAACTTCCCTAATCTGGCAAAGGAAATAGACTTCCAGGAAGTCCAGGAAGCCCAGAGAGTCCCAAAAAAGTTGGATGCCAGGAAGCACACACCAAGGCACATCATAATTACATTACCCAGGATTAAAGACAAGGAGAGAATCTTCAAAACAGCAAGAGAAAGGGAAACAGTTAACTACAAAGGAGTTCCCATATGATTATCAGCTGATTTCTCAAAAGAAACCTTGCAGGGAAGAAGGGCTGGAAAGAAGTATTTAAAGTCATGAAAGGCAAGGACTTACATCCAAGATCACTTTATCCAGCAAAGCTATCATTTAAAATGGAAGGGCAAAGTGCTCCTCAGATAAGGTGCACTTTTAAAGGAGTTAAAGGAGTTCAAGTTAAAGGAGTTCATCATCACCAAGCCCTTATTATAAGAAATGTTAAAGGGACTTATCTAAAAAATAGAAGGTCAAAAATATAAACAGTAAAATGACAACAAACTCACAACTATCAACAACTGAGCCTTAAAAAAAGAGAAATGAGCTAAGCAAACAACTAGAATAGGAACAGATTCAATTAGATAGAGATCAAATGGAGGGTTACAGCAGGGAGGGTGGGAGTGGGGGAACAGGTACAGAGAATAAGAAGCATAAGTGGTAGGTACAAAATAGACAGGGGATGGTTAAGAATATCATGGGAAATGAAGAAGCCAAAGAACTTATTTATACAACCCATGGACATGAACTAAGGTAGGGAAATGATGGTGGGAGGAGGTACATGGTGGAGGGTAATAAAGAGGAGAAAAAATGGGAGAAGTGCAATAGCATAATCAATAAAATATATTAAAAAAACAAAAACAAAATGAGTACAAGACCTAAACATAAGATCTGAAACAATAAGTTACACAGAAGAAAACATAGGTACTAAAGTTATGGACATTGGTTTTGGGGATTATTTTATGAATTTGACCCCAAAGACAAAGGAAGTAAAGACAAAATTAAATGAATGGGATTATATTAAACTAAGGTGTTTTTGCACAGCAAAAGAAACTGCTGACAAAACCACAAGGCAACCAACCAAACAGGAGAAGATATTTGCAAACAACCGTTGCAACAAGGGCTTAATATTCAAAATTCATAAAGAACTCATACAATTCAACTCAACACAAAACAAACAATAAAATTTAAGAATGGGCAGAGAACCTGAACAAACACCTCTCCCAAGAAGATACACAAATGTCCAATAGACATATGAAAATATGCTCAATTTCACCAGCTATTAGAGAAATGCAAATCAAAACAACAATGAGATAACACCTCACACATTTTAGAATGACCATTATCAACAACATAAATAATAACAACTGTTGGAGTGGTTGTGGAGAAAAAGAAAACCTCATTCATTGTTCATGGGAAACTGGTACAGCCACTATGTAAAAGAGTATGGAGGTTTATCAAAAACTTAAGAAAAGAGTTACCATATGACCCAGCAAACCCTCCTTTGGGTATCTGTCTGAAATTTTTGATAACATTTATTCTCAAAGATATATGCACCCCTATGTTCATTGCAGTACTAATCGCAGTGGCCAAGACATGGAGACAACCAAAGAGTCCTACGATAGAAGATTGGATAAAGAAGATGTGGTACATATATACAATGGAATACTATTCAGCCACAAGAAAAGTTGAAATACTGCCATTTGAAACAACATGGTGGATCTTGAGAATATCATACCAAGCCAAAAGAGTCAGTCAGAGAAAGTTAAGAATTGATTCATATGTGGGATATAAAACTTAAAGTAACAAATGAACAAAAAAAAAACCCAAAACTCATAGACACAAGACTATGGCAGTTACCAGAGGAAAGGGAAGGAGTACTAAAGGGTAAAGAGGACCAAATATATGATGATGGAGGATGATTTGACTTTGGGTGGTGGGCACACAATGCAATATACAGATCATGTATCGTAGAAATGTATACTTTAAGCCTACATAATCCTATTAACCAATGTTACTCCAATTAATTTAATTTACAAAAAGAGAAATAATTTTACCAGAGCCTAATCTATTGTGATTGTCTAGGTAAAGTTGTTATTTGATAGTTTTATTTCTCCTATTCCTTTTGATATGTTAAGTTATTCTAGCTCTTTGGGTATCTATTTTGAATTTACATTTACCTGTGTTTTGTGGTGTTTATAAAAGTAGCCATTTATGTTTCATTATCATTTCTTTTAAATGATATTTTTAATCATTATTCCTCATTTTTTGTGAAACTTTCTTAACCCCAGCAATAGGTGACAAGTGCTTCCTGTAACACCCCAATTGATCTCATGTCCCATACCACAATATACACTAATAAACAGAAGAAAAAGAAACAGAAGAAAACCCACAATGTTTAATTTCCTTATTCTTTGCCTGGGCTGACCACAATTTTAGTGGCCCACAGCACTTGATATTTTCTTACCAGTACAGATTCAGAATCTAATTATATTAGGCATCCATGCTTTTCTATATGTACTTTGCCCATCAATCTCATACATACTTTGGTCACTTCTTTACCATAGTATTTTAGTTATCTGTTTCCTTGTCTACTTTCCTCCACAGACTGTGAGTTCCTAAAGAAAGAAATCCTGACATTCATCTCTGTGCTTCCAATACCAAAGACAAGTCTAGCACTGAGCCCTCAGAGAACACTCACAAGGATTTGTCCTGAAATGAGAAATCAGAAGAGAAGAGGTGAAGGGACTAGTTGTTGACCATGTTTTTCCATCTCCTGTGAAGCAAAAATCCAATTTCTGGTGCCTTTAAGGGATTGTATAAAGTCTTTTTAAATTATCAAATTATTGATTTTCTTTTTTCATTGTTGCTTTATGTAGTTTAATATATTTTAATTATTTGTTGGTGAAATTCACATCAGAGGTAAGTTTATTATATCAAATACAAGTTTAAAAGTCTAACCTATGAGAAAGACTGAGTATGTTTTAATCTCTAATATGGCACTAGTGGAATAAAAACAAATTATGTGTTCCCAAATTCCCTTCTGAGCTGAGTTTGGATCAGATATAACAGGTAAATGGGAAATGAGCTTCATTTTTATATGAAGCTCATTTATTAGGGATGTCCATGTATTATCTATCCTTTATTTTTATAACATGGTGATTCTGTAGAGCTTATGTTTGTTCTAAGTATTTAAAACACCAAACAAGAATAAACCAATAGCTATCTCTTATGTGTAAGAACCAGGACAATTGTTTAGGAAATCTTTGTACATTTGGATTGGTGGCTGGTACAGGAAGTTTTCAGGTTACTAATCCTGGAATCCTTAAAACCCATAAAAATCTCAAAATTAGAAATTTCCCAAATTTCTAAAGTATCCTTCAAGATTTCCACATGAATTGCAGAACCATGGATTTTGCTTAAACCTAAAGTATTGATTTTTTCAAGCCAATAGTCTAGTATCAACTTTGGCTATTCAGTGTTGCCATATCTGCATGTTTAGTTGGGAATATATCTTCAAAGAAAAAGCATTTCTTCCCATAAGCAATTGAAATTAAGATGGTCTGTACCAGAATACATTTGCCATGATACTTTGCTCTTATAAGCAGGCATACAATTGCCACACTAGAAGTCATGGCTTTGATTTATAATTCCCTTGCATTTGTCCCTTTCCTCAAGTCAATCAAGGATGTTTTAAATACATACTTCACACACAACATGAACAGAATGAGGTGGTGAGAATAATAGCTCTCCAGGAGCTTTAATCAATTCCTATGAGGAAAACTCAATACAAAAAACAAAACTACTTGGGAGACCATCTCTCCACTCTGCAGTCTAGAAGATCCTACTTTTCCTTCAGTGCTCAGCTTAGACTGTCTTATCAGTTTTGGGTGAATTTCTGGCCAGTTTCATTGTTTATCCTATACTATGCAAATATTATATTACATTTCCTCCACTTGTTACGTAATTGTAGAATGGAAGAGAAAGAAAACTACCTTTTAAAAGCTGATCAACTGGCTTCTTCTTAAGAGACCACTGTTTTTATTTGGAATATTACTCAATGGTTACTTCAAATGTCAAAGATAATGCCCCCCTCTCTGTCAGGAAGATCAGTTTAGTCTTGAAAGATCCGAACTTTTGTAACAGTTCTTTAATATTCTATGTATTTGACTTACCAGATAAAAGTTATATTTCATACATTCAATTGAAAAGCAATATCTATCTTTGTTCTACAATATGAAGGACTCCTACTGATCATGAGCCTGCTGTGCATCATTACTAGGTGACCAGTAATGGGTGGAATGTATCAGAAGTCATGGCATTTAAAACATCAGCTAAAATTCTCTTGCCATTTGTTTAAAATTCTCTTTACATATTGCATGTACAATGGACCAGCCTATGACCTAGCAATCACTATTTTAAAATTCATCAGTTAAATTAACAATACTAAGTAGAAAAGTTTCTTGAACTATTTCGACTTGTGTTAATTATAAAGTGCCTAATGAGTGATGTTGATTAAGAAGATAGGAACTTAATAAGTCTTGCCACATACAAAGTCCTCCACTGCATGAAGATCTTTGAGCCACAACATATTGGAGACTGATAATGAAAATTGGCTTTTAGGGCAGGGTTGGGAATATAAGACAGAAAGCTGTACTTGAACAAGAATTAAATTAAAAAATTATTTTAAAAAAGAAAATTATCTTTTCAATTTGCTTCTCACGATAATTATCCAAATATTGTACACTGTTTGCTTGAAGCATTTTTTTCTATATAAAATGGTCTTTTTTTCTTATCACCAGAAAGAGGCAGTGCAATAGTCTCAAAAAAGCAGAGAATTGTGACCAGTTGAAAGTTCTATGTCTTTTTCTATATTCACCTAATTGGAGATGTTTCTGGGTGAAGAAAAGAGGGAGGGTTATAAAGATAGCATGCTTAAAAGGGTTCTAAATCACTTACTTACTTATAAAAATTATATAATCTTACATATACTAATCAAAGATGATGGTAACTAAAATCCCAAAACAAGAAAAAAATAGGAATGAAAGGAAGTATTGCAATTACCCCATCGAAACTCCTATTTCATGCAGCATCCATGAACAACAAATCCCTAAAATAGCCCTGCGAAGTAGATGTGATTATCCCCATTTTACACATGATAGAGCTAAATGTCAGAGATTAAGCAGTTTACTCAAATTTCACTGAGAAGTTACAGATTCAGACTATGAATCTAAATCCGTTTGACTGAGGCACCTGTGTTCTTTTGATGACATCTGACGGTAGGCCAGTTCTATATCGACTTTGGTCTGGACCTCAGAATGAAACAATGTCAAATTTGGTCAACTGTCTTATAGAAATAGCATTTCCCTATTTAACAAACTCATAATGTTATCAAAAAGGAAGTGCATGTATTTTGGATGATTTTTTCCTTACTTAACCCAGGCTGATTTTTAGTGATCATCACTTTCTCCAAGTGCTTTCTAAATATGACAACATGCAATTATTAGTAGGTAAAACTACATAGCACTTTCTATATCTGAGGCACTCTTTTAAACATTTGTATTAGTTCATTTAATCTTCTCACAAATGTATGAAATAGGTATTATTGTTATCACTTTAGTGATGAGGAAACTGAGAGGATAAGTAGCATGCCCAGGATCGCACAGCTAGTGCATGGCAGAGTGTAGATGAGAACCTAGGAAGTCTACAGAATCCACAATCTTAACTGCTAATAATACTGCCACACTTAACCATGTATTGAATAATTTATTCTGAATGTTGCCACTGATTGCTCTCATACTTACTGATCTCTATCTCCAGACTCCATCATTTTCCCCTTTTTAATAAAGTAGTATTTGTTCATCCCCAGTTTCCTGGGTATTGTTTAAGTTTTATAGCTTCTCAAGGGTAAAGTTTTCTTCTTCTGACCTCTATAGTTTTTCTGTGTATAGAGTCTTTAACATCTTTAGAATTTGGATGTTCCCTTCCAAATTCCTTACTTGTACTTCTATTTCCTTTTATTCATGTTGTTTCCTCTATTTAGTTTTAAGATTATTCACTTTAATGTAGGAACAGCTAAGGTATTGGACAATTCTACTTTTTTTTTCTATTTTCATTTGCCTTCATCACACCCTTGTTGTCTCTCTATATATTGCCTTTATAATTCATTTGTTCTCTCTCTATATATTGCAAAGTTAGATCAGAATGTTGTAACTATGAGAAACAAAAGGTTTTTTTTCTTTGGAATTTAGATAGTATTATGGTCATGGATCCAGGAATGTCTGAGTCCTGTTTTGCCAGGTACCTTCCCCTCTGTGGGATTAAGAAGAAATAACTGACTAAAATAAAATAACTTATAATGGAAAGTAAGGTCTTCTATTCCAAACCTCCACATTTTTAGACCAACTCCAGAAGAAACCTCTGTTGGACATCGGTGTTTAGTTTTCATGCTTACCTCCATTGCACCAAATATTATCTCTGTATTACTATTTCTTGATTTATCAATTTGAGAAAATGAGGACTATATTCATTTATACCAGTTGCACCTTTTCATTCCATCTTCCTCCAAAATGTGGGTTGTTTTACTGTATAGGTAAATTTTCTAACCTTACATCATATACACAAGCTTTTACTTCTTGTTTCATCACCTTTAACAGTCGTTCTTGATGCCCTATTATGTAAAACTGTGGTATTATTAACCTTCACTCTTCTCTTCACCTTTTCTCCTGTTTATCATGGCCTCTTTTCTGTCAACTCATATACCTGCTGCTGCAGTAATAACACCCAATCTCTCTAGAAGAGAGTATTCATATAATTTGTTTAAAAGTACATTTAGTACATTTAGGATTGTCTGTTGCTCTGTCACTCATCATTCTGCATAATTAAGGGAGTTGACACTGAAAGCAATTCTCAATATTATTCTGTAAACAATTTCAAATAATCCCTGTGTTTTCAGCACCACTAATAAATCCTATTACCTGTACCTGCCAGTTCTAAGACTTAGAGAATCAATCGGCAGTCATGATAGTCCTCCCCTGGGCTGTTTCTTCTTCCATTCACCTTCATTTTCCAATATGTTTCTATTTTCAGTGTTCTAGAAATTTGTTGAAACACCTTAATCACTATAGGTCCCCTTACTATTTTCTTCCTTCTTACAAATTTATTTTTATTTCAGTTATCTATCAACTAAATAACATTACATAAAAATAAAACACAAAACTTCAGTGGCATCCAACCATACATATATTTTGAATATTTTTCTCTGGAATTTAGCTGACCTGAGTTGTGTTCAATTGAATTTAATAGGCTCTTTTATACATCTGTAGTCAGCCTCAGGTGCACTAGGTGCTCATATTGGCTAGGGTCCTTCACATGTCCAGATTAGACTGCTTATCAGCTGGGGCAGTTCTGCACTGCTCTATGTTTCTCTCACATTTTTCAGCAGGCCTGCTCAGACACATTCTCATGGAAGAGGCATGAGCAAGAAAACTCGATTTTGCAATCATTTTTCAAACCTTTTTTGTGTCATATATGCTAACATCCCACTTACTAAAACAAATCACACTTTGCCTAATCCCAGAATCTGAGCAACAGGGCACTATTAAAGAATTTAACATGCACTAAGAATACTATTTCAAATTATAGTTGAATCTTGAACAACATGGATTTTGACTGCACTGGTCCACTTATACATGGAATGTTTTCAATAAGTATACAGTTGGCTCTACAGACATTGGATTCATGTCCACAGATTCAACCCACCATGGATCTAAAAACAGTATTATCCTTTCTCAATCGGAAATCAACAGATGTGGAAGGCCAACTGTATGCATTGTTCAAAGTCATTTTATACAAAGTACTTAGTATCTGTAAATTTCAGTATCCACGAGGGGAGGGGCAGTCCTGGAACCAATTCCTGACCAATACCAAGAGATGACCATAGTTAAGTTTTTGGAAAGTCAAAAATTATATGTGGATTTCCAACTGTGCTGGGTCAGTGCCCTTGTCCTGGTGCTTTTAAAGGGTCAGCTATACTTACATGGCTACACAACTGAGAAAAGTCAAAAGTTGTGTATTTACCTCACACTAGTCACATAAAAATTTTATATGCAATGTAATATATATACCCTGGCCAGATTGCTGTTTGTTGGAGTGTCATCCTGTACCCCACCAAAAAAAGTTGTGGGTTCTGCTCCATATCAAAGCACATACCTATGCTGTGGGTTTGATTCTCAGTCAAGATACAAGTGGGAGACAGCTGATCTATGTTTCTCCCTGACATCAGTATTTTTCTCTCTCTCCCTTCCTCCCTCTCTCTAATATCAATAAACATATTGTTGGGTAAGGATTAAAACTAATAATAAACATAAATAAAATATAATATCTAAGAAACTATATATGTAATGAAATAGTTATGTTATTAGAAAGGGTTTTCCAAGCAAGACATGACAAAGTGAGAAATAATAAAGAAAGAAACTGATGACTTTAATGACAGATTACAAATCTTGGTTTGAAAAAATCTATAAACTATGATAAAAGACAACAAATTAAAAATATATTTCAAACATAATATACAAAGATCGCCTGTAAAACAATACATAAAAATTCACACAATTGACAGAAGAAAATATAAAAATGAATATAATCATTTGGAGGGTGGCTAAATACTGTTAAAAACAGTTCCAGATATAATTTGTTAACCTTCATTTTTGCTAAAAAAGTAAAGATTTATAATATACATCTGATGGTAAGAGCATAGAAAAAAATGAACACTCACATGTACTTGTGATACTAATGTAAATTTGCATATATCTTAGAATATAATTTGGCAATATTCATAAATATTTTCACTGCATAAAAATTTTATTTTTAAATCACTATTTTTAAAACTCTTCCAAAATTATGCAAAATTATATTTATAAGTATCCTTGATTTTTTATAATAAAAACTAGAACCAGTTCAATTTTCAACCAAGAGGGAAGTAATTAAGTAAATATTAATATATATAATAAGGAATATGAATATTAATTTGGCAATTCTATGTGTACCAATATAGAAAGATGTCCATAATGTATTAAGATTTTTAAAAACAAACTGCAAAAATATATAATCTCTATATCTAGTTTTAAGGAAGGAGAAGAAGAAGATGGAGGAGAAGAAAAGAAAAAGAAAGTATAGAACATCTTGTAGAAAGATAATCATACCTTACTGGAATGATTACTAGTTACACTAGTAACTTCCAATTATGAAGTTTCACTGGGAATAAGAGGATATGGAAAGGGGTCTCATTTCACATTACACAGCTTTGAATTTTCTTACAGTTATTTGTATCACTTGGATAATGTACAAAAATAATAAACATGAAAGACTAAAAATAACTAGTAAAACTGCTTGTATACTTGTTGAATGCTTTTAGTGTGTAGATCCAGATGTGTTCCAGAAACTTTTCCAAATGATTTAACCTCATAAACTGAAAGTAACATGTTAGAGTGAAAATATATAATTTGAAAGATTTGAGCACACATATATGAAAATCTAAACCTTTTATTCAATGATACCTAGGTTAAACATTCTTTACAACTTTGCTGGTTTAGTTGTGCAGTGCCTAAAATGTGAATTAGTGACTTTAAGTTACAATGGCTAATGAACAAAGTCAAGTAATGGGTTAATGAGTTGAATTCAATCATATAAGTTCACAGCTTGGGAGATCAAAATGAAATTAGTCAGAATTCTAATATAGTCCCCAAAATATCCTAAGTAATTTGTATTAAGGCAAGATATTTTTATTTAGCTTACTGAATAAGTTTTACTCTGGTGACTAAGCTCCACAAATCTAGTATATATTATTATCAGCAGCTAGTCTCTTAATAATGCTTTGGTGTGGAAGAAGTTATGTAACTTAATAGACCAGAATTTCAACAGCTGAAAACATCCCAAACACAAATATTCTACTTCCTTTGAAATTTCAGGGTTTTAAATTTTAACTTCTTACAGTAATAGTCAACCACTGATCTTAGCACAGTGCCTTCTTGTCATGTAAAATGCAGAGATTTGGGGAGGTTTTTTTGCAGTTTCTTATATATTTTTGTTGTATTTGCTCAGAAGCCTAATGCAAATCAACATCAACTAGAATGTAATATTTATAGTTCCTAAACATAAATTACAACCTCAATTTGAATAAAGCAGGAGTGCATGCAGTATTTAAAGCTTCTGCTCCCCATGGCATCTAGTGCCAATTTATTTCTGCTCATAAAGATCACCTGATTTACTGTGGCATATATGAAATATTCAGTTTTCCTGATTTATCCTATGTTGTGTCTTCTGACTGACAACTAAAAAAGTAGAAAGAGGATATGGATGCAGATCTCTTGCTGTGCTCTAAGTGTAGCTACTGGGTAAAGGGTGAAGGTCCAGTATTATTCATACAGGAATGACAATTGCTTCTTGGATTCATCCTCAGCAAATGGTGTACCAGAAACAGATTAATGTTCTCAAACAGTTCATGCTGACTGACACCAAGTTCCATTACAGCCATATTCTAAGAGGTTTGGTGTATAAAAGACAATTCACTCAATGGGCTACCTAAGAGAATTGAATTCTGTGCATCTTCCCTTACAATAAGCATGGAATGAGCAATAGCGATGTCTTCAAATTTTCCAAGCCTGCATAGAGGGAAAAGTCTAGACCAGGGGTTGTTAGGTTCGATTTGGTTTCAAGATATATCAGTATTGTTATAGTCTGTTGTTACAGCTTATCAGTGGTTGGCCCCAGCAGTAGTAGCTGATTACATGTCATATCAGAATAGGTATCCTATTTCCTTTGCAGAAGTACCCTAACATTTAATAAAGGTTAATGGATTTTCAGTAAAGTAGGATAAGACAAATATTATTGCTTCATAGTATTAACACCAATCTTATCTCTCATTCCTCTACACAAATTATTTTTATTTTCCCTAAATATGCTTTCATGACATCTTAAAATTACATGTTTTCTCACGATAAATCTATCCAGGACACATGAAAATCCTCTATTTTCATCTATAATTCTGAATAATATAATATGTCTTCAGATCTTCTTTCAAATACCATTCCATCTTTAGTTTATATTTCTTTCAACTTTGTTAACAGTTACCAGATGCCTTGCTCTGTGATGAAGATTTTCTTTCCTCCTTGTGGTCATATGAATCATGACTTTCCTCACATAATACAACTTATGTAAAAATTTTCAGCAGAATTTTCTAACCCTTATTTAACAATATTTAAAGACATATAGAAACTCATTGCTTAAACCACTCAGAATTTAGGGCAGAGTTTGACACTAGAGTATCCGTTCAATAAGTGTTTGTTAAATAGAATATTTCAAAAAGATGACTAGTAAAACCATAAAGTACTTTCATTCTGAGGTATATCTACCCTGTACTTGCCCTATTTTTTAAAGATATGTTGTGAGATTTCTAAGACAAGGCATTGAAAGAGTGGTAATACACTGATGGGGGAAAAATAAAGCTGCAAAAAGAAAGCATTTACCTCAGTGAAATTAGGAAGTAGCTACTCACTCAAGCATAAAATAAGAATATCTTCCAAACAAAATAAAATTAGGAAGACTTCTGCTTTCCAGCTCCACATGTAAGGAGGTTGGAAGCCACCACTCTGTCCTAGAAGCAAGTGAAAAATTGAAAAATCTGAAAAGTCAATAGCTCTTGTAAGACCCAAAAGAGAGGGAAAGACACAGGATAAACCACTGTTCCCAAAATCAAAAGGGTGAATTTAGGGAGTATGGATTTAACAGAGCAGAGACACATCAGTAGAAATCATCACGGTGGGGGGAGGGGGCTGGCTGGTATAGCTCAGTGGATTGAGAACGGGCCCGCAAACCACACGATCGAGGTTTGATTCCCAGTCAGGCCAAATGCCTGGGTTTCAGGACAGTTCCTAGCAGGGGACTCACAAGAAGCAACCATACATTGATATTTCTCACCTTCCCTACCTCTCTAAAGACAAATAAACAAAATCTTAAAAAAAAAAAAGAAATCATCACTGGGGGCAGTGCTGGGGCAGAAAAACCTGAACAGGAACTGATGAATTGTTGGAGGCTCAGTATAGAAACTCTGACAAATGCTCTTTACATGAAAACCACATCCTTTGGGGAGAACTTAGCTTAGTACAAGTGTTACACCATTTCCCTAAAATGTTGCTAAGGCCTACTTGCGAGTAGAAAAATTCATATATTCCCAAAGCTATTATCAACTCAGTAGAGTACTATAGTATACTCAAACACTATTTTCTCACCTGACAGGATGTAACCCACATTTCCAGAGCCAATTTTGCTGGGTTAAAACAAACTCTCCTGAGTATGTATGTGTTTCATTGAAATCCACTGGAGCCACTCACCAAAGGACTTAATTGCATGTCCCTATGAGCCTGTCAGCTGTAAGAACCATATCACAGTTTTAAAGGTAAAAAGTGAGTATCTGAAATTGTTTCATTCTTAATGGATGAGGTGGATATGTCATCAGTGACATTACTAAAAGTCATGCCTGTGTAGGAGGCATACAGTGCCCTACATATAAATATAGAATTGCATTAGGGCATCCACTGTTATCTCACATTTTGTTTCAAAAGGCTTTCTGCTATTTGTCATAATCAGGCCTATAGGTCTAACTTTGGCAAGCCTAAGCTATCTTCAAGGCATATTAAGCTTTAGAAGAAAAAAGTCAAGGCAATATCATAGGTAAAAGACAATGTCAAAGGGTAGGAGCTCCTTCTTTCATTCAGCTGCATGGAAATCCATTATGTAAATGCACAACAGTTTTTTGATCCATTCATTTACTGAAGGACACCTAGGTTGCTTCCAGCATTTGGTTATTGTAAATTGTGCTGCTTTGAACATTGAAGTGCATAGGTTCTTTTGGACTGGTGTTCCAGGGTTCTTAGGATATAATCCTAGCAGTGAAATTGCTGGGGCAAATTTCTGTGACAGTATGGATGAAAATGGGAAGCATTATGCCAAGTGAAATAAGCCATGTAGTAAAAGACAAATACCATATGATCTCACCTTCAACAGGAACCTAATCATCTAAACAAACAAGCAAAATATATCAAAGACACTGACTTTGAGAATAGGCTGACGGTAACCAGAGGAGAGAGGAGAGGATAATTGCAGGGGAAAATGGTGAAGGGTTTAAAGAAACAATTATAAAGGACACATGGACAATAGCAGGGGTGGGTGGAAAGAGAAGGTAGGAGGGGAGGGATGGGGTGGGAGGAAAAGGTAGAAAACTGTATATGAACAACAATAAAACAAGAAAAATTTAAAAATGAAAAAAAAAAAAGACATTAAGATTACCTGAACCATAAAGAGATTCCAAGACAAAAGAAGTCTAAAAGAATACGCCTCGACCAAACCAGGTCTACAAGAATTACTAAAAGGGCTGCTCAAGGAAAGGAAGGAAAAGAGAGAGACAGAGAGGAACACAGGTACGTAAATGGCAATGGATAAGTACCTTTCAATAACAAACGTAAATGTAAATGGATTAAATGCTCCATTCAAAAGACATAGAATAGCCTTGGCTGGAGTAGCTCAGTGGATTGAGCGTGGGCCTGCGAACCACATGATCACGGTTCGATTCCCAGTCACGGCACATGCATGGGTTGCAGGCCAATTCCCAGCAGGGGACTCACGAGAGGCAACCATACATTGATATTTCTCTCCTTCTTTCCTTCCCTTCCTTTCTAAAGATAAATAAATAAAATATTTAAAAAAGACATAGATCAGCTGAATGGATAAGAAAGCATGACCCACACATATGCTGCCTACAAGAGACCGACCTCAGGTCAAAAGATTATCACAGGCTAAAAGTAAAAGGATGGAAACAAATTTTCCAAGCAAATGGACAAGGAAAAAGTAGCAATTCTCATATCACACAAAATAGACTTCAAAAAGAGAACCATAAAGAGAGACCCAGAAGGTCACTTCATAATACTCAAGGGAAGAGTCCACCAAGAAGACATTAACATCATAAATATATATGCACCCAACATAGGAGGACCCAAATATATATAGAAAATCCTAGAGGACCTCAAGAAAGATACTGACAGCAACACAATTATAGTAGGGGATTTTAACACCCCACTGTCAAAAATGGACAAATCTTCCAAAACAAATATCAACAAAGATGTTGCAGCATTAAACAACACCCTAGATGAAATGGACCTAAGTGATATATATAGAGCCATCCATCCCAAAGAAGCAAAATACACATTCTTTCCAAATGCATATGCAACATTTTTTAAGATAGACCACATGATAGGACACAAAATGAGTCTCAACAAATTCACAAAAATAGAAATCATACCAAGTACTTTCTTTGATTACAAGGGACTCAAATTGGAAACCAACCCCACAGGAAAAAAACCAAAACACCCAAAAGCATGGAGACTGAATGCTTTGCTGTTAAACAACCAATGGGTCAAGACTGAAATTAGGGAAGAAATCAAAAACCTTCTGCAAACAAATGAAAATGAACTCACAACAACCCAAAACTTATGGGACAGAGTGAAGGCAGTCCTGAGAGGGAAGTTCATAGCAATACAGGCTTACCTAAAGAAGATGGAAATATTTCAAACAAACAACCTAACCCTACGCCTGCAAGAACTCAAGGAACAACAACAAAGACAGCCCAGAGCAAGTAGAAGGAAGGAAATAATCAAGATCAGAGCAGAATTAAATGTCCTAGAAACTAAAAGCAAAATTCTAAGGGTCATTGAATCCAGGAGTTGGTTTCTTGAAAAGATAAACAAAATAGACAAACCTTAAGTTAGGCTCATCAAGAAAAGAAGAGAGAGGACCCAAATAAACACAATCAGAAATGAAAGAGGAGAGATTACAACTGATACCACAGAAATAGAAAGGATCGTAAGAAATTACTATGCAGAATTGTATGCCAAAAAATTTCAAAACCTAGGTGAAATGGACAAATTTCTAGAAGAACATAATCTTCCAAAACTCAATGAAAAAGAAGTAGAAAACATGAACAGGCCAATAACAACAAATGAAATTGAAGCAGTAATAAAAAAAACTCCCATCACACAAAAGCCCTGGACAAGATGGTTTCATAGGAGAATTCTACAATATTTTAAGGAAGAGCTAACCCCTATTTTTCACAGACTATTCAAAAAAGTCCAAAAGAAGGGAAAACTCCCCAAATCTTTTTATGAAGCCAGCATCAACCTAATTCCAAAGCCAGATAGAGACACAAAAAGAAAGAAAACTACAGGCCAATATTGCTGATGAACATAGATGCTAAAATCCTCAATAAAATATTGGCAAATCACATCCAACAATACATCAAAAAGATCATACACCACGACCAAGTGGGATTCATCCCAGGGATGCAAGGATGGTTCAATATTCATAAATCAGTAAATGTAAAACATCACATAAACAAAAGCAAAGACAAAAACCACATGGTCATATCAATAGATGCAGAAAAAGCTTTTGATAAGGTACAACACCCATTTATGATAAAGGTACTCAGAAAAATGGGAGTACAGGGAGCATTCCTCAATATAATAAAGGCCATATATGAAAGACCTACAGCCAACATCATACTCAATGGGCAAAAACTAAAATCTTTTCCACTAAGATCAGGAACAGGACAGGTTGTTTACTTTCACCAGTTGTATTCAATATAGTATTAGAAGTTCTAGCCACAGCGATCAGACAAGAAAAGGAAATAAAAGGCATCCAAACCAGAAAGGAGGAAACAAAACTGGCATTGTTTGCAGATGACATGATTGTGTATATGGAAAACCCTATAGCCTCTACCGAAAAACTGCTCGGACTAATAAATGAATTTGGCAAAACAGTGGGATACAAAGTCAATATGCAGAAATCAAAGGCATTTTGTGTACTAACAATGAATCAGCAGAAACAGAAATCAAGAAAAAATCCCATTCGATATAACAAAAACAAAAATAAAATATCTGGGAATAAACCTAACCAAGGAGGTAGAAGACATGTATGCAGAAAACTACACAACACTGAAGAAAGAAATCAAGGAAGACACAAACAAATGGAACCATACACTGTGTTCATGGATTGGAAAAATTCACATCATCAAAATGTCCATACTACCCAAAGCAATTTACAGATCCAATGCAATACCTATGAAAATACCAATGGTGTATTTCACGGACATACAACAAACACCCCAAAAAGTTATATGGAACGATAAAAGACCCTGAATAGCAGCTGCAATTTTGAGAAAGAAGAACAAAGTAGGAGGGATCACAATACCTGACATCAAACTGTATTACAAGGCCACTGTAATCAAAACAGCCTGGTACTGGCAATAAAAACAGGCACATAAACCAATGGAATAGAACAGAGAGACCAGAAATAAACCCAACTCTATACAGTCAAGTAATATTCGACAAAGGGGGCAGTAACATAAAATGGAGTAAAGATCGCCTCTTCAACAAATCGTGTTGGGAGAACTGGACAGCTACATGCAAAAAAATGAAATTCGAACACCAACTCACACCATACACCAAAATAAATTCAAGGTGAATAAAAGACTTAAATATAAGCCGTGAAACCATTAAAGCCCTAGAGGGGAACATTGGCAGGAAAATCTCAGATATTCCATGCAGCAATATTTTTACTGATAGGGCCCCTAGAGCAAGGGACATAAAGGAAAGAATAAACAAATGCGATCTCATCAAAATTAAAAGCTTCTGAATGGCTAAGGAAAACAGTATCAAGATAAAAATAGAAGCAACTGTTTGGGAAAACATATTTGCTAATGATACCTCAGACAAAGGTTTAATCTCCAAAATATACAAAGAACTCACTCCACTCCACTGAAAGAAGATGAGCAACCCAATTAAAAAAATGGGCAAAGGACTTGAACAGACACTTCTCCAAGGAGGACATACAGAGGATCCAGAGACACATGGAAAGATGCTTGATATCGCTAGCTATCTGAGAGACGCAAATTAAAAGCACAATGAGATACCACTTAACACCAGTCAGAATGGCTATCATAAACAAAGCAACAAACAATAAGTGCTGGAGAGGTTGTGGGGAAAAGGGGACCTTAGTTCACTGTTGGTGGGATTGCAGACTGGTACAACCATTATGGAAAACAGTATGGAATTTTCTAAGAGAACTAAAAATGAATGTGCCTTTTGACCCAGCAATTCCACTACTAGGAGTATATCCTAAGAACCCTGAAACACCAATCCAAAAGAACCTATGCACCCCGATAGGTGTTCATAGCAGCACAATTCACGATAGCCAACAGTTGGAAGCAACCTAGATGCCCATCAGTAAGTGACTTGATCAAAAAGCTATGGTACATTTACACAATGGAATTCTATACAGCAGAAAGGAAGAAGGAGCTCCTACCCTTTGTAACATCATGGATGGAACGGGAAAGCATTATGCTGAGCGAAATAAGCCAGGCGGTGAAAGACAAATACCATGTGATCTCACCGTTAACAGGAATCTAAACAACAAAACAAACAAGCGAGCAAAATATGACCAATGTCACTCAAATATGGAACAGGCTGACAGGGTACAGAGGGGAGAGGGGAGAGAATCATAGGGGAAAAGGGGATGGACTCACATGAACAAGTATAAAGGACACATGGAGAATACCTAAGGTGGGTGGTGGAAAGTGGGAGGGAGGTGGGGAGCACTGGGCGGGGGGCAGGGCTGGGAATATAAGACATAAAACTGTACTTTCACAAGATATAAATGAAAATTAAAATTTAAAAAATATCTTATTGTGGTTTTAATTTGCATCTCTCTGATGGCAAGCGATATTGAGCATCTCTTCATGTGTCTCTGGATCCTCTGTATGTCCTCCTTGGAGAAGTGTCTGTTCAAGTCCTTTACCCATTTTTTAATTGGGTGAGTTGTCTTCTTAGAGTGAAGTTGTGTGAGTTCTTTATATATTTTGGAGATTAAACCTTTGTCTGAGGTATCATTGGCAAATATGTTTTCCCATATAGTTGGTTGTCTTTTTATTTTAATGCTGTTTTCTTTAGCTGTGCAGAAGCTTTTAATTTTGATGAGATCCCATTTGAACATATGCACCCCAATGTTCATAGCAGCACAATTTACAATAGCCAAGAGTTGGAAGCAACCTAGGTGCCTTTCAGTAAATGAATGGATCAAAAAACTATGGTACATATACACAATGGAATTTTATGCTGCAGAAAGAAAGAAGGAGCTCCTACCTTTTGCAACATCATGGATGGAACTGGAAAGCATTATGCTGAGTGAAATAAGCTAGGCGTTGAAGGACAAATACCATATGATCTCACCTTTAACAGGAAGCTAAACAAAAAGAACAAACAAACAAGCAAGCAAAATATAACCAAAGACACTGAAACAGAGAACAGGCTGACAGTGACCAGAGGGGAGAGGGGAGGGAATTTCAGGGGAAGTAGGGGAGGGATTTAGAAGAACATATGTATAGGATACATGGACAACAACTGAGAAGGGTGGAAATGGGAGGGGGAGCATGGGAGTGGGATGGGATGAGAGCAATAGACAGAAAATTGTACTTGAAAAATAATTAAATAAAAAATGGGAAAAATTAAAATAAAATTTAAAAAGATAAAATAAATTTAAAAAAGATTATCTGCACCACATCCAACCTTTTTCAGATAAAAAAGTATGAGAGTCTGGAATAATGATCCATTTTTTCCCAACATGACACCACTCCTGCACACCAATCAGAAACAAATTCATGTGGATAACGAACATAAAATGAAATTCATCCAATAATTAAGTCCAGTTGAATAATACCAAAGTTGCCTTCTTTACAAAAAAACTATCACATATAGAAAAATTTCAAAGATATGTCACATGATAGTACACAAAACAACCCTAAAAATTATAGAAAATTAAAATCATATCAAGCATTTCCCTGGACCACAAGTGCTTGAAATTATGAACCAACCTCAAGGAAGAAAATCAAAAACATTCAAACTCATGAAGATTGAATAACATGCTATTAAACAATAAGTTGGTGAATAATTAGATCAATGACAAAATCAAAAAGTTTCTGGAAGCAACTGAAAATGAACATATAACAGTCCAAAACCTATGGGACACAGTGAGTGCAATTCTGAGAGGGACCTTCATAGCAATATAAGACTACCTAAAAAAGATAGAAACATTTCAACTAAACAACCTAACCCTACATCTATAAGAACTGGAGAAAAAAATAAAATCCAGAGCAAGTAGAAGGAAAGAAACAACAAAGTCAGAGCAGAATTAAATGACATAGAGACTAAAAGAACAATTCAAAGGATGAACAATTCCAGGAGCTGGTTCTTTAAAAAAAAAAAAAACAAAATTGGCAAGCCTTTAACCAGAATCATCAAGAAAAAAAGGGAACGTGCTGAAATAAGCACAATAAAAAATGGAAGAGGAGAAATTACAACTGATACCACAGAAACACAATGTATTGTAAGAAATTACCATAAACAATTATATGCCAAGAGATTTGAAAACCTGGATGAAATGGACAAATTTCTAAAAACATATAATCTTTAAACCTGAGTGAAGAAGAAGGAGAAAGCCTAAACAGACTAATAACATCTGGTGAAATAGAAGCAGTAATCGAGAAACTCCTGGGCCACAAAAGCCCTGGACCAGATGGTTTCACAGGTGAATTTTACAAAATATTTAAGAAATGGTTAACCCCTATTCTTCTCAAACTATTTCAAAAATAGCAAGAAGGGGAAAGACTCTTAAAATCTTCCTATGAGGCCAGCATCACCTAATCCCAAAACAAGATAAAGACACACACACACACACACACACACACACACACACACACACAACCCTACAGGCCAGCCCTGACTGGTGTGGTTCACTGCATTGAGTGCCATCCAGCAAATCAAAATGTTGCTGGTTTGATTCTGAGTCAGGGCATGTGCCTGAGTTGCAGTCCAGGCACCCAGGAGGGGTGCAGGAGAGGCAAGCACACATCGCTCTCTTTCTTTCTCCCTCTCTTTCTCTTTCTCCTTTCCTTTCTCCTTCCCTTCCCTCTCTTGAAAAAAAAAAGCTTCAGGTCACTATCACTAATGAATATAGATGCTAAAATCCTCAACAAAATATCAGCAAACTGTATCTAGCATTACATTAAAAAGATCATACACCAAATCAAGTGAGATTCAACCCAGGGATGCAAGCATGGTACAATATTCGGAAATCAATAAACATAATACATCACATAAACAAAATGAAAGACAAAAATCACATGATCATATCAATAGATGCAGAAAAAGCTTTTGATAAGGTATAACACCCATTTATGATACAAACACTCAGCAAAGTGGGCATAGAGGGAGCATTCCTCAACATAATAAAGGCCATATATGAGAGACCTACAGCCAACATCACAGTCAATTGGCAAAAATGAAAAGCTTTCCCACTAAGATCAGGAACAAGACAAGGGTGTTTGCTTTCACCACTTCTGTTCATAGTATTGGAACATAGTATTGGAAGCCCTAGCCATGGAGATCAGACAAGAAAAAGAAATAAAAGGCATATACATAGAAAAGGAGGAAATAAAACTGTCATTGTTTGCAGACGGCATGACAGTGCACATACAAAAGCCTAAAGACTCCACCAAAATCTCTTTGACCTAATAAGTGAATTTATCAAAATGGCAGGATACCAAGTCAATATTCAGAAATTGAAGGCAATTTCATACACCACCAACAAAATATCAGAAACAGAAATCAGGGAAAATATTCCATTTGCTATAGCAACAAGAAAAATAAAGTACCTAGGAATAAACCTAACCAAGGAGGTAAAAGACCTGCACTCAGAAAACTACACAACACTGAAGAAAGAAATTAAGGAAGACACTAACAAATGGAAGCATGTACCATGTTCATGGATTAGCAGAATTCATATCATGAAAATGCCCATAGTACCCTAAGCAATTTATAGATTCAATGCAATTTCTATTAAGACACCAATGACATATGCCACAGATATAGCACAAACATTTCAAAAAATTATATGGAACCATAAATGACCCTGAATAGCCTCAGCAACCTTGAGAAAGAAGAACAAAGTAGGAAGGATCACAATACCTGATATCAAACTATATTACAAGCTCAGGGTAATCAAAACATTCTGGTACTGCCATAAGAACAGACACATAGATCAATGGAGCAGAATAGAGAGCCCAGAAATAAACCCAAGTCTCTACAGTCAATTTATATTTGACAAAGCGGGGAGAAGCATAAAATGGAGCAAAAATAGCCTCCTTAAGAAATGGTGTTGAAATTTTCATCTCAATTACCTTAATTGTATAGGATTAACCAATGGTCTTAGCAGCTTCACTAGCAAAAAAGATGTACCATTATACATCCAACTTAAATATCAACTGCTCTAAAAGTTCAGAAGAATTCTCATGCCAGTCATATTTTGATGCCAAAGTATAAAATGTTGAATTTTATTTGCAATATAAAGACCCTATTGTGATTGCTGTTTATTTTGGTTAATTGAATAGCTAAAACCAGACCATGTATAAAGAATTGGGGTTTTGATACAAAATCTATGAAGGATATAAGTTATGGGATGGGAAGGTCAAAGCCTTCCAGCCTCAATGCATTCAGAAATTCATTCAACCCAATCTTAGTGTAGATTGAGTTAGCAACTGACAGATAATTTTATATAAAAATAAGTATAAATGTATTCCCTTCAGTGAAATAAAAACAGGAAAACTTCAGAAATAAGTAAATGTCCTAAAGTAGCTTTGCAAGACTGAACATAAGTCATTGATAGATCATGTTGAAATGGGAAAATAGATCAATTATTCAAATTAACTTGAAGTCAATGATTCAGCAAGAATATATTGTGGGACCTGGCTGTTGTAGCTCAGTGTATTGAGGGTGGGCCTGCAAACCACACAATCACGGTTCGATTCCCAGTCAAGGCACATGCCTGGGTTGCAGGCCAGTTGCCAGCAGGGGACACATGAGAGGCAACCATAAATTGATATTTCTCTCCCTCTCTCCTTCCCTTCCCTTCTAAAGATAAATAAATAAAATTTTTTTAAAAAGAATATATTGTGGGTATGGTAGTCCTTAGCACTCTGTGAACAATGCAAAGCTATAACTGATTCAGTACCTCATTTCACAATTCCTGTTACCTAGGGTAATAAGACACAAATTCAGTTCATTATAAAAGTAAACAGATTATCATGGATACTAGAGCAGAGAGTCAAAGTACTCTAGGAACACAGATAGCAGGAGAAATTCATTTAACTAAGTATTATGGACCAGATTAGAAAAGAAAGGAGCATTTAAGATCTCACTGGCATGGCTTGGTGGATTGAACATCGGCCTGAAAACCAAAGGGTTGCCAGTTTGATTCCCAGGCATGGCACATGCCTTGGTTGTGGGCCTGGTCCCCAGTAGTGGACACTAGAGGCAACCACACATTGATGTTTATATCCCTCTCTTTTTCCCTCCCTTCCCACCTCTAAAAATAAATATATAAAATCTTTAAAAAAGAAAAGAACATTTAAGCTGGGTATTTTCTTGAAGAATGGATAGTATTTTGACAAAAAGACATAAGGAGGGATGGTAGAAGCAATGACTCAAAAGTGGAACAAAGCTTATAGGAAAATTGCAAGCAGTTGACTCAAGTGGGCCTGAAGCACTCAAGTGTACTGGATATAGTTTATATTTATTGTTTTGGTGTAGTAATGTCTCTTAACCTCTCTCCTCTAGTAATGGTACCTCCAATATATTTTGTAATTTATATTCTATATTCTGTTCCTTTAGTTCAGTTGGAACTGAACTGACTCCAGTTGTGAATCACAAGACCCATGCCTGCCCAATTGATTCACAGAATACCCTGAGCCACAGTGACTAGTTCATAAGCAGGTATGTGACCTTGGCTAATCCAATTAGAATAAATCCTTAGACTTATACAGGATTTGCTGGAAAGATAAACTTTCTTTTTCACTGTACTTAATTTGGGAAGTCATGAGCCTGGAATCTGATAATGAAAACACCTGAGGGCAGAGCTAAGAATGGAGCTAAATCAAGCCAAGATAACATTGCTTTGGCCCCTAACTCAGGTCTCACTCAAGACATTTTTTACATAAGCCAACAGATTCTCCTTTTTCAAGGCCTGTGTGTGTTAGATTTGTTGTCACTTATATCCGAAGGCTCCTGTTTAATAATTATAGGATGATGGGCTGAATAAGAAAAGAAATGTCTAGAAAATTATGTATAACTTGAATCAGAGACTTGCTGCTTCCTTAAAGATTCACACATGGCTGATGGGTCAGTAAGGTATGAAAGGTATGAACATGGGGCGTCAGTATCTCATTGGCTTTCTGCTGGAGTTCCTCATTTTGCTTTTTTTTTCAGCAAGCAGTTATTAAGCAGCCATTTTCTGGATCCTAAGTGTCCCTTTAATTTATTTTGAGAAGTAGTAGAGTTGAGGCCACAACCATCTAGAATCTCTGCAGGATATGACTTGCAAGAAAAGCTTTGAATGTAATTTTCTATCTTAGAAAATTATATTATTCTATAGATACATACAGAAGTATACTACCTCTCTAAAAATAGGTTGCCTTAAGTTATGTTAAAAATATAAAAGGTCTTAAAAAGAAAAGTGAGGTTGATAGAAATGATGAAAAGTCCCTATTAGCAGAGGTTTGCAAGAGCCTTTAAAACATTAATAACAATAATTTTCACTGATTTTATAACATTCTATTTACTACTTTTTAAGACATTTACTGAATGCCTACTGTGCTAGATGTTTTGCCAATACAGATGAATCTGTTGTTCCAGCCCTCAAGGAATTCAGGATAGATAAGATCATCTTTCCCTCCTTTATTCATTCAGCCAAAATGCCTGCTCCATGAGAGACACTGCTAGGTATTGTTGGGTGAACAAGAAAAAATATTAAAGGCCAAATCCTGCCTGAATTGGGAAAGCTATGCATTGACAAAATTCCAGGCAAAGAGCTGAGTGAAGTGATACATTCATTGGTATGTGGTAACTAAAATGAAGGCAAATCTGGCAATGCCAATTCTGGAAGAAACATGCTCCACACAGTTTAGGATTATTGCTCTCTAAGGAAGAGTGACTCTAATGAGTTTTTTTTTAACTTCCTATTTTGAAATAATTATAGATGCACAGGAAGTGCAAAGATAGTATATCCAGGTCCCTTGTATCCTTCACCCAGTTGCCCTCAATAGCTATTTCTTATACATAATTATAAGAAAGAGGAAATTAATATTGATATAATATGTAAGTATAGTCCTATGTCACTTGATCACATATGTAGATTGGTGAAACCAGCACCTCAGTCAAGATACAGAACTATTCCCTCACTACAAATATCTCCCTCCTGCTCTCGCTTTATAGCCACAACCACTCCCCTGCCCCTGCCCCTGTCCACAATCTCTAACCTCTGACGACCACTAATGTTTTCCATCTCTATGGTTTCTGACAAGGAGACTTTAAACTCTTCTTCTGGGAACAATGCCCTTAGAATCTAGTGGTGAATCAATTTGTTAACAAAACAAATCTTCAAATGAGCACACTGCTCCTGATTTCTGACTATGAAGGAAGGTAGCAGAACCTGTGCCTCTAGGGTGTAATTACAATGCAACTTCGTAGAAGCAACAGAGATGACTCCAGTGGAGTCTGAATGCCTTGTGTTGGCAGTGTTATTTTAACATGGATGTTTTTTATCATCATTCAATATATCTTAAAATTATTGGCAAGAGTCCTGGCTGATGTGGCTCAGTGGTTTGAGCACCAGCCTGATTCCCAGATCAGGGCACATGCCTGGGTTGTGGGCCAGGTCCCTGGTGGGGGGTGCACAAGAGGCAACCACACATTAATGTTTCCCTTTCTCTTACTCCATCCTTTCTTCTCTAAAAAAATAAATAAATATTTAAGAAAAATTAAATTATTAAGATATTTTAATATTGAGTTTACTTTTAAAAATTTGATTTGATATGATTATCTCTATAATCTGTCATTAATGTCTGGAGACAGGTTACTTAATCCTCAGAATGAGCACCAAGTAAAAAAACATCTAGTGATAAAACCAGTGAACAGTAGACAACAGAAAGTAGAGATTGACTAAAAAGTCTTGGAAGAGCAGACTAGCCAGTGCAACTTATGTAAAGAGATAATATCTTTCATATGGTGAAGCACCACTTCTGGAAACACCATCGATGGATCAATGCATTTTTATTTTTGAAACAGTAGTTTTTATGATCAGTGATCTGGGTCACACTGTGCACATTATTAAGGGATTTATTCTAAGTTACTAAAATCCCCTCACATGGATTTTAGTAAATTAGAATAAAATTCTGGACATTTCCCAAGGCAAAATGGTTTAATCTTCAGGATACAGTTCTCCTGTGAAAAACCATTGTGCTGGACATCTGCCGATATAATCTTTTGTGTACAAGGAAACTTGGGCTACACAGAGGACATCTTTCTGCGCCAGAAAAAGCACATGGTAAATATAAAAGAAATCATTTTGAACTGGATTAGTAGATGTATAGAAAAAGAGGTTGAGAATCTGCCACTGGTAAGATTTGGCAACAGGCGCAGGGTATTCAAAGCCTAATTTCTCATGAATGAGGGTGAACATCTGCTCAGAATAGCAATGGAAGACAATATTCAGATTTCTACTAAATACACTTGAAACGACAGGAGTCACAGGACTATAGCCATTTTTTCTCTCTGTCAATTTATGTGCTAGTAAATCACTAACTACATTGAGCAGTATTCCACAGCAAAAGCTCCAATTCTGCTTGTGTATTCTGATTATCATTGGAGCTCATTTAAAATGATGATACTTATTTTGCAACCTAGGAGTATTTAATAAGAAAGTCTAGGAGTGATAGTCTACAACATGTATTGTTACAAAGCTCCTCCACAGATTCCAATGCACAGCCAAGTTTGGAACCAGTTTTTCTTCTTTCTAGCCTTCTTTCCAGTTACTCTTGAAAATTAAATTTAACACCAAGGTTTATGCTATATATATTTTCCAAATCTCTAGTCCTGTTATCCAAGCCTGCGTTCTTTATTGCTTGTATATTATTCATTGAAAATGTTGAAAACCAAAAGTATCAGAGTTATTTTTTAAAGATTTTACTTATTTATTTTTAGAAAGAGGCAAAGGTGGGGAGAAGGGAGAGAAATATCAATGTGTGTCTACCTCTCACACACCCCCTACTGGGGACCTGGCCTGCAAGTATGTGCCCTGACTGGGCATTGAACTGGTGACACTTTGCTTCAAAGTTTAGTTCTAAATCCACTGAGTCACACCAGCCAGGGCTGGAAACCACTGCTTTAAATGCTATTTAGTAGCATATGTCCAGAACTAAATTCACGTTGTCCTCCTTGATTTTCAGTCAACTGAAACCATCCAAACCATTCTACTTTCTACATATGTCTCTCTTAAATCCATTTCCTCTTCTTAGGCCTTCCTGCTACTACCATAGTTGCAGTCATGCGTACTTCTCTCGCTTGATCTATTGCAAAACTTCCAAACTGGTCTCCTTCCTTCCAATATTGCTCTTTCCTACAAATGATCTCCAAAAATTAGCCAAGACAATATTTTTTAAAAGAACTCACATGATATCACCCTCTTGCTTAAAACCCTCAAAGGGTATATCTCATGACATTTTAAATAAAATCTGCTTATTAACCTATTTTATAAACCTACATAATCTTTGCATGTTAACTTTCCATCTAACTTTCCTTTTTGCTGGGATCTTCTTCTATTCTTTACATGATTGATTTGTTTTTCAGATCTTCAATTAAATACCACCTCTTCAGAGCTAACCAGCAAATGCTAAGGAGTCACCCAGTTATAGTAATATCCTACATTAACTCTTATGCATAGCACTTAACCTATATCTAATACTTTCCTTACTATCTTTTTTTTGTTAGTCCACGTCCACCACTGAAAATTACAGAAAATAATTTCTATGGAAGCATGACTTCCATATGCTTTGCTGAATAAGGCACTCCCAAAATTTCAAAACATACCTGACACAAAGTAGTTTTTTGCGAAATATTTTTATTAAACGCATTTTATTAACCATGCCCAATCAGATAAAAGGTTATCTCCTTGCTATAATTTGTATTACTTTGTTTTGTAACAATATTGAATGCATTTCAAATACGTGATAGACATTTATATTTCTGTCACTATTTTATCCCTATAGTGCACAGATGCTTCATATCCTTGATTCTTTTTCTTGTAGGTTACCAGTGCTTTTATTTATATGCCTATTTTTATTGAATTTAAATATTAAGTATATTTACCATTTATCAAATATGTTACACATTTCACTAGTGTATTGTTTACATTTAATGTTGATTTTTGGCACATGAAATATTTAATCCTTATTTAATCAAATATATTGGTCTCAATCTTTGCCACTTATACTATATTCCATTTAAAATTTACTTCATATTACATTTATAATTTTCAGAGCTAATCAGTAGTATCTAATATGTTCTCTTTGTTTTAAATGGTTTGATGTTCTACATTAAATTATTAGAACTGCCTGATTGTTATAAAGCATAAGAAAATGATTTATACTTGAGTTTTTTCAAAAAGTACATTTTATTAATTATTACATAGGCATCAATCTCTGATTTTTAATATATTTCTCATAAACATAATTCATGCACATGTACACATGTGTATGTGTGTGTGTTTGTGTATAGCAGTAGCAGTATTGGTGGTGGTTATAGCATTGGCCATAGTAATAGTAATGGTGATGTGCATGGACTCTGAAGTTAGTAAATTGTATTGGATTACTAGACCAACTATTATATAACTATGTGACTGTGGACATGGCCCCTACATGTTTGTATCTTACTTATTTTAATATAAAATGGGAATAATAATAAGAGTACTAGAGCATAGTGTTACCTGAAGATGAAAAGAGAAATAACAGGTAAAGCAGAAGTTGCCAGCTGTCCATCAAAATCCACCTTCCCCTTCTTCAAGCCCACAGTTAGATTTGTGCTTCTCAGCTGTCCATCCAGTTAGGCATGGCCATGGGACTAAATTATCCCCCAGAGGAGCAAAGGAGGAAGTAATGCATGACACTTTCAGATCAGCCCTAAAACTCCTCTGTGCCCTTCCTGCCTCTGGCTGATTGTGTAGGTGGTAACCAAAGAACGTTGAAAGTCACTTATGTCATATTTTGAAGAAAAAAACAGAACATCTAGCAGGCTGGACTCCTAAATAACTTATACAGACTAGACCAACCATTCAAATGGAATGTGTACTCAAGATTATTACATAAACAAGATACAAACTATTCTTTTGAGCTACTAGATGCCTGGGTCTATTTATAACCACAGTCTAACCACCTGTAGTGTCACATATAAATTGATTACTTAGCACATCATAAGAGCTTAAAAAGTACAAATAAGAGCCCCAAAAGGAATATACAAATGCAAATACATATAAGGTATCGAATATCAGTAGTTTAGCTGTACGTTCAGTTTCACGACCCTGCCAATTCTTGTACCAATATTACATTTTGAATACTGAAAACTAAAGTGTATTCTTTAATATCTTGTAAACTGAGTGTCACTTTATTACTTTTCCTCTCTAGAAATAACTTGAGCTGTTTTTCCAAATGGATTTTAGACTCATTTGGTCAAATCAAAATAATTACAAGGGGAATTGATAGACTTCTGGCCAAGATGGAGGCAGCAGAAATGCTTTGCTACCTAGCACAACCAAAAGAAGGGTAACAACCAATTTAACAACAAAGAACCAGAACTGCCAGAAAATCATTTGCATGGAAGTCCAACAACCAAGGAGTTAAAGAAACATTCATTTAGATGTTGCAGGGGGTGGAGATGGGCAGCTGGCTGGAGAGGACCCAAGGCAAGGCAGTAGCTAGAGAACCAGGTGGGCAAGACAGCAGCTGGCAGACCATGTGGCAATCCCACATTTGTATGCAGACAAGCATGGGGGAACAACAGAGGAGTGAGACAGACCATGAAACCCAGGGTTTTAGCCCAGGAACTAAAGACTAAAAATCCCAGGCTCAAAAAAAATCTTTGGGGCTTGTGGTGGCAGAAGAAACTCCCAGCCTCACAGGAGAGTTAGTTGGAGAGGCCCACAGGGCCCTAGAATGTACACAAACCCACTCACCTGCAAATCAGCACCTGAAAGGGCACAGTCCAATTGTGGGAAGGGAGGGAACTGTCAGGAAGTGGAATAATAGCACAGCAAGCAGCATTGTGCTCTCTCTGAGTCCTTCCCCACAGACTGCACCACAACATAGGGAAGAGGGTTGCCTCAACCTGGAGAACACCTAAGGCTCCACCCCTTACCACATAACAGGTGCACAGAGACAAAGAAATATGGTCCATATGAAAGAACAGATCAAAACTCCAGAAAAATAACTAATCGATGAGGAGATAAACAACCTGTCTGATGCAGAGTTCGAAACACTGATAACCAGGATACTCACAGAATTGATTGAGCTCGGTTGCAAAATGAAGGAAGAAATGAAGAGAGCAGGAAGTGAAATAAAGGAAACTATACAGGGAACCAACAGTGAAAGGAAGGAAACCAAGACTCAAAACAATGATTTGGAACAAAGGGAAGAACTAAGCTTCAAACTGGAACAGAATGAAAAAACAAGAATTCAAAAAAGTGAGGAGAGGCTGAGAAGCTTCTGGGACAACATCAAGCCCTCCAACATCCAAATCATGGGAGTGCTGGAAGGAGAAGAGGAAGAGCAAGATATTGAAAACTTATTTGAACAAATAATGAAGGAAAACTTCCCCAATATGGCAGAGGAAATGGACTCCCAGGAAGTTCAGGAAGCCCAGAGAGTCCCATAGAAATTGAACCCAAGGTGAAACACACCAACAAATATCATAATTAAGTTGCCCAAGATTAAAGATAAGGAGAGAATCTTCGAAGCAGCAAGAAGAGAGTTACCTACAAAGGAGTTCCCATAAGGCTATCAGCTGATTTCTCAAAAGAAACCTTATAGACAAGAGGGGGCTGGAAAGAAGTATTTGAAGTCATGAAAGGCAAGGACCTACATGCAAGATTACTCTATTCTGGAAAGTTATCATTTAGAATGGAAAGGCACATAAAGTGCTTTCTAGATAAGGTCAAGTTAAAGAAATTCACCACCACCAAGCCCTTATTATATGAAATGCTAAAAGGACTTATCTAAGACACAGAAAATCAAAACCTATGAACAGTAAAAAGACAAACTCATAACTATCAACATTTGAACCTAAAAAAACAAAAACAAAACTAAGCAAACAACTAGAACAGGAACTGAATAATAAAAACAGGGGTCACGGGGCAGGTTATCAGTGGAGAGGCGTAGGGAGAGAATGGGGGGAAAGGTACAGAAAATTAGAAGCATAATAGGTAGGCATAAAACAGACAGGAGGAGGTTAAGAATAGTGTAGGAAATGGAGAAGCCAAAGAACTTATATATACAATCCATGGCCATGAACTGTGGTGGGGGACTGCAGGTGGAAGGGGTGGTGCAAGGAAGAGGAGGATAAAGAGGAGAAAAAAATTAAGAAAACTGTAATAGCATAATCCATAAAATATACTTTAAAAAAAAGAATCACATCACAAGGGATTTCAACTAGACTGTTATTAAGTCAACACATGAAATTGGAGATAATTAATATTTTACTTTATTCATTTCCCCAGTGTAATAAGCTGCTTATATTCAATTATATGCTTCTTTTAAATAAATTAATTAAATAAATATACACTTTTATTAAGTTCATTTCTAATGTGTTTATACTTAAAGACTATATATACAATACTATATTATATATAATGTATTACTCTCCCCTTATCTGTGGTTTCACTTTCATGCTCTCAGTTAACTGCTGTCAACCATGGTCTGGGAACATAAAATTAAAAATTTCATAAATAAACAGTTCATAAATTTTAAATTGCATACCATTCTGAGTATTCTGAGTTAGGCATGGTCATAGAACTAAGTTGTCTCTAGAGGGATAGAAATATAGAAGTGGAAGTTAATATATATCTCTCCAAAACAAAATATATATCCAAAACAGATATAAATATAAAGATATACATGTTATAGGTATGTGCATGTTTGTGTGTATGTAATGGACCGACCACTTTGTTGAGCTTTCGTTATTTCTATTAATTTTTATAATGCTATAGTTTTTAATGTTAGCTTCACTAATAGTTATATAATCTTTCAAAATAATTCATCTTTTTTCCTATAGTTCTTTACTCTTTCTGCAGTGAGTAAAATCTATAGAATAATAGTAAATATTATAATTGATCATATTTCATGCTGATCCTGATCTTAATATATACATTTCTATGATTTAGTGTGATGCTGGCTTTTTGTTTGAGTCATATATGTTTAATCTTATTACTTATTAATTTATGTTTTCTAGTTTTATATTTAGGATATCACTCTAAGAGTGGTGTTTAGGGGTTTTGTTTATTTTAAAAGGATTTAATATAATCTTGTGTAATTATTTAAATTTATTTTTAGTTATATGTATTGATTATGCTATTACAGTTGTGCCAGTTTTTCCCAGTTTGCCCCTCCTCCACCCAGCACTCTCCACTCCCTAGGGCATTCTCCACACCATTTTTCATGTCCATGGGTCATAAGTATAAGCTACTCCATTTCCCATATTGTACCTTATATCCCCCTGGCTATTCTGTAAATAATTATTTGTATTTCTTAATCACCTCACCTCTTCACACATTCCCCCACATCCCTCTCTCATATGACAATCATCAAAATGCTCTCTATGTCCATGATTCTGTCTCTGTTCTTGTTTACTTAGTTTGTTTTTTAGATTCAATTGTCTATATATGTATTCATTGCCATTTTATTGTTTACAGTTTTGATCTTCTTTTTCTTGAATAAGTCTCTTTAACATTTCATATAATAATGGTTTGGTGGTGATGAAGTCCTTTACCTTTTTCTTGTCTGAGCAACTCTTTATCTGCCCTTCTATTCTCAGTGATGTCTTTACTGGGTAGAGCAGTTGTGGCTGTAGGTACTTGTTTTTCATGACTTTGGGTTTTTTTTAAGTATTTTTTTTAAAGTACACCCTGCATGGGCAATAAAGAAATCTGAAATGACTGCTACTTGTGCTGGGGCTAGAGATTCTCATGTGAAGCCAACCTGAGAATCTAGGCTGGCTGCTGCTAGTGTTGAGCCTGCAGAATATATGTTTAATATATTAAACATATACCATATATGGTATAGGAGCTGGAGCTCACTGAGGCTGGCTATTGCTTGTTTGAGCAGATTTAAGAAGTTGTGAAACGTGAGCCAAGACCAGCCATTCATATGGAAAAGCCACTGTTAACAGCTTGGGTGGTTCCGTAAGTTGTGTGGGACAGAGCCTCATGGAATCTCCAGGGGCAGGGAAAACAGTGTTAGCCAGGTTGATGGAGTCTCAGATATGGCACCAGCCTGTCACCTCCATGGCTCTGTGGTGGGGAAGGATCAGAAAAGGGACAATGACCTCTGCCCACCTTTCTGTCTAAAAGAAAGCCATCCCCCAGCTCTCACCCTGATGCCAGACATTTTAGTTACTCCCCCTGTGCCACTGGTGCCTTTCAAGTTGCTACCCCAGTGCTGGGTCTCAGAGGGCGTGGGTCTGAGTAAGCCCCTGTGTGGGTTCTATAATAACTACTTGAGACTCCAGAAGTTTCTTCCACTTCTCCAATCCTCACTGATTTTTTCAGCCAGAAGTTATGGGGACTTATCTTCCTGGCACTGGAATACTGGGCTAAGGGGCCTGGTGTGGGGCTGGGACCCTTTGCTCCCAAGATATCTCTCCCAAAACTTTATCCACCATATATGGTTGTGGGACCAGCCTGCTTCTTGTCTCAACCCCTCCTACCAGTCTGAGTGGATGTGATTTCTTCACTTCCATAATTGTCAGACTTCCATTTAACTAGATTTATGACAGTTCTGAATGATGGTTGTTCTATAGTTTGGTTGTAATTTTGATATGGTTGTGCAAGGAGGTGAGCTGTGTTTACCTCTGTCACCATATTGCTAAGATTCTTGTATTATTATTTTAAAACAAATGAGAAATGTTTGTATTTTTCTGTGACTTTACAAATTTTATGGAGCAAAGCACAAATGAATCACCCATAAACCTGTCTATTCAAGAACACTTTGGTGCCAGTTTTTGGTTGACTATAATTTTCTTCCATAATTATTGCTATATTAGTATTTTCTAACTTGTGAAGATTTTTAGTTATTTATATATTTTGAAAAAATATCCATCTCATTTAAATTCTATAATTTATAAGCACATAATTGAATATAGCATTTCTCCCCTTCCACGTCCTTCTTTCACTACTCCCCTCCCTCTCCCATTTTCACTTGTGTCTATGTACCAACTAATTTCCACATATTTTATGTCTTTTTTTTCATTGTTTTACATGGCACTTTTTTTAACTTTACCGTCCTCCACCTCAAATTCACTCACTAAATGTTTAAGTATTTCTTTCTGTCTGTGTCTGTGTATTTTATTTTGAGGAAATGATTTTGGAAGACTCATTTCTTTTCTCCAATTCCGCAGCTTGTAAGCAATTGAGAAACATTATAAGAATACAAGTATGGATGGAGTCATGATATAGCAACTTTAATGCAATTAAAGATATATTGACAACCCAACAGTCTCCTATCCTTTTTCTGATAAGAACTTACAGAGCCAGCCATGTACATGCACAAAAGGTGCATAGAGGCTGCAAGGTGTGGGCCAAGTCCTATAGTAGGCTATATTATCACACGGTAGGTATGAAGCAAATTAAATACTTTTTGAGGGCATCCATGTCTAAGGTAAGACAGAAGAAGGGGAAAACATGCCCATGATTTTTGTTTTTTCCCCAGTGACTGTATTGCTGATTAAAAAGGCCCAGTAGATATTAAGGCCTACCTGTTTTCACCAATCAAACATGGTATACCTCTTCATCTGGTGGGGAGGCCTGAACTATGAGTTTTAGACAGTGATCAGAAAGGTTAATTTCAATACTAGATCATTCTGTGAAGTGCTATGGGCTCTGAAATCTTACTACATACGTAGTGTTGGCTGCTGACAACTTGAGCTGTCTCCTGGAAATTCCATTCAGTGAAAAAAACACTTTTATTCATAAGGCCCCATTCATTCTCCAAAGGCAGCTGAAATCCAAATTTGGGTAGATATAAAGGTTTAATCCAGTTACTTTGCCTCAGTTTGAGATAAATACAAAAGACAGTCCCAGCTCCAGACCTCCCTGTGGCATTGACAGAGACCTCTGTTACAACTACTGAAGTCCAACTTCTTCTAATTCTACTTTGTTCACAGTCTTATACATGTTGTTGCAGAGGGTGCTTCCCAATAAACTCCCTATGTACACATCTCTGTCATAGAGCCTGTTTTCTGGGGAGCTTAACCCAAGACAAATGAACACTGGAAACACCCAGGAGCTTTTTAATAATGCTAGACCCTGACCTCAGAAATTCTGATTTAATTGGTCTAAGATAAAGTTTAAGTATTTTAAACACTCCCCAGATAATTCTCTTGTGCAGATAGAGATAAAAACCACTGTCTTAACCCATTGGGTTTAGTAATAAAGCATATGGTGTGGCCATTCCCCTTGGGAAATTAAACTAGTGATATATTAAGGAACTACTGTTTGAAACCTGATGAGGTAGTTCACCCTTATATCCCTAC
This sequence comes from Sturnira hondurensis, assembly GCF_014824575.4. Lineage (NCBI taxonomy): Eukaryota > Metazoa > Chordata > Mammalia > Chiroptera > Phyllostomidae > Sturnira > Sturnira hondurensis. Next base: position 402,735 of record NW_028077829.1, read on the forward strand.
TATCAACCACTTCCATTTTATGGATCTTCCTGGGACCAACTGTGAAGACAGTTCAAAATTTTGTCCTCAGAAGACTATAAAGTAGGTCAGAATAAGACATTAATAAAGTTAACTTCACAGCTGCATTGTACCCTAGGCAGAGTACTTTATCTTTACTCTATTTTCCATTTCAAATTATGCCCATCTGCATTGTTTAACATATCTCACCAGAGATTATGTAATTAGCCCAAATAATTACAACATGAAAAATGCCCCAAATTTGAACACTCTGTATCTTCCTCAATTATTTTTTTCCCAGGGAGAAATTAGAGAATAAAAATAAAATCTCTCTGAATTGAAAGTCCAAAGAGATTAAAGTTACAAATGTTTGCTCTTCCAAGTTTCTTATTCTTCTAAGTGTTAGTCAGAAGGCTCTAGTGCAAGGGCATGTATGAAGATGGGTTTCTTTCTGCAGCATCTGTAGCTAATTTCCACTGGAGATGTGTAAGTCCTCTAGTACCACCTAAAAAAACTCCAATCTCTCACATATGTCCCTTTTCCAAAGCCTCACAACACCAAGATCACACCCAAAATATTTCAGAGTAAAGAATATAAATCTAGCTATATATAAGTTTTCCTGAGCAACATTATATGTGTCCACTTTCATTAACAACCAGGCAATAGCGGACACAATTGCAGTAAAACAAGTAGACAGAAAAAGCATGAGCCATGAAAAGGATACTGTAATTGTGGATTAATTTTTTGTGTTTTGTTATTTGATTACTGATGCAATTGAACATTTTCTCATATTTTAGTCTAAAATATTTATTGTGGCTGTCTGTCCAAGACTTGAAGTACATAATTTATGCATAAAATATATTTAGGTTCCTTATAAATCTGGGGCAATAAGAAGCTCATAACAACCTTGTCAATTGTTTGGTCGTTGATATAGATAATGGTGCTAGTTTTCAATATGAAATTATTCTGATCTATGATTTTCTGCCCCCCAAAACAGGAGAGTGATATTGACTAGGCCAGAAGCCTTATGAACTATATGCAGTAAAGGAAGTAGAATAAAATAAAATGCTAAAATAAAAATGCATACAATTTTCCTAAAAAATTGAAATTTCCCAAATACAAATATGCTTTAAATGCACATAGTTAAGGCCTACTGCTGGGAGGTATTCACAAATACTAAGGAATTAAGTCATAAAGTTAATCATCAATTCATTGTACTTCTTTGTATCTACTTAATTCTCTCCTCTGACTTGCTCAACCTCACCAAATCCACATATTGTTTTTTTTTTAAGATTTTATTTATTTATCTTTAGAGGGGAAGGGAAGGAGAGAGGGAGAGAAATATCAATGTATGGTTGCCTCTGCCAAGGACACACAATGTATCGTGTGTCCCCTGACAGGAACTGGCCTGCAACCCAGGCATGTGCCCTGACTGGGAATCAAACCGTGATCGTGTGGCACATATTGTTTTAATCTAGTTGTTTTAGTTGCGTTCCCAAGTAATTCTCAATTGAGGCTCTCCTGAGATCAATCTGCCCAGATGTTATATATTAAAAACCTACAGTTGAGTAACAGGTAGAATTTGAAATTTGTCTCAGCACTATAGGACATCATTTAATATACCCAGAGAATCCCTCAACAATTCCAAATATATGGAAAAGTAACTTGCTGACAGTAACCAGACAGGAAGTGGGAGGGGATAACAGGAGGAAAAGGGGGAAGGGTTTTCAGGAACATGTATAAAGGACACATGGACAAAAATAAATGGGGTTAGGGTCAAGGGTGAGGAGTGGGGATGGCTGGCGTGAGGAGGAGTCAGCGGGGGGAATGGAGACAACTTTACTTGAACAACAATAAGAAAGTTAAAAAAATAAAAAATTGAAAAAATAGAAAAAAGATCTTTTATGACCTCACAGAAAGAAAGAGAGAGAGGGAGGAAGGAAGGAAGGAAGGAGGGAAGGAGGGAAGGAAGAAAGGAAGGAAGGAAAGAAGGAAGGAAGAAAGAAAGAGAGAGAGAAAGAAAGGAAGGAAGGAAGGAAAGAAGGAAGGAAGGAAGGAAGGAAGGAAGGAAGGAAGGAAGGAAGGAAGGAAGGAAGGAAGAAAAGGAACCTACTTATCCTTACCAAGTATTCCGGTTTCTATTTCCACCTCATTTGCTAGCAATCAGACCAATTCTCCATGGGTTACAAACACCCTTACCACCTTTATCTTAAGGACAGGATTCTTGATCCCTGTGAAATAGCTTTAACAATATCTGATGGATTCACATGGCTATACCTAGTAATTCAAAATTTGTTGGATACAACCACCTCCAAGGAACACTCACATCCCTTTTGTGTGGCCCAACAGGTGGTATTCCACAGCTTCAGTCCAGATTCATCATTTAGTTGCTCTCACTATAGAACACGTCTGCCCTGGTTGGTATAGTTCAGTGGACTGAGCATGGGCCTGTGAACCAAAGGATCCTGGTTTGATTCCCACTCAGGGCACATGCCTGGGTTGCAGGCCCGTTCCCAGCAGGGGACACATAAGAGGCAACCATATATTGATATTTCTCTCCCTCTCTCCTTCCCTTCCCTTCTAAAGATAAATAAATAAATAAATAAATAAATAAATAAAAATTTTTAAAGATTTAAAAAGAGAACATATCTGCCTGCCTCCAAACACACACATTCACACACACACATGTTTGTTCCCATTTATATGCTAAAATGATTTTGCTTGATAAATGGCAGAAGAGGGGAAAAGTTTTGATGAGAAATATTTATGTGAGGAGGTATAAACAATATAGCTTTATTCTGGTGTTTTTAATGATCGTAAGCTATCCCATCATATGGATATAATTTATTTGAGCATTCTTCTACTAATAGGCATTAACTTTGTTTTCAGTTTTTTAATGAGCAATACTGAAATTGACATTCCATTACTTATGCCTTATATATTGGGAATTGCTGTGTCAAAGGAGACATATAAATATAAATAAGTGTAAATGTAAACAACATAAATCACCAGATTGCTTTAAAAGTATTTGTAATACTTCATATCTCCACTATTAATAGGTCATCTTCTTTGAATAATTAATGTATTATTAATTATATAAATAATTAAATGAATCATTAATATTAAATTGATATTTAATAAGTATTTAAAATTATATTTATTTATTACTTTAATTTAGATTTCTTAACTAAAAGTAAAATTTGATCATCTCCTCATATACATATTGGCTCTTTGGATTTGTTCTTTTGTTCAGTGTCTATTAATCATTTTTATCATTTTCCATTTGGATTAACTTTCCATATCATTTTGTAATACTTACTTGTATATTATAGTGTTACAAATATTCATTTTCATGTTGGCCACTTGTCTATGTATTTTGTTTGTGGTATTGTTGCAATCAAAATTCTAATTGTACTGTCAAATATGTTTATCTTTTGTTTTATGCCCCTCTGAGTTTCCAGTGTTAGTTAAAAAGTTTCTATATGGATGGTAGGCACATAATGCAATATACAACTCATGTATCATAGAAGTGTGTATTTGAATCCTATATAATCTTATTAACTATTGTCACCCAATAAATTTAATTTTAAAAGTGTCCATGAATTCCAAATTATACATATAATCTTATTTGTTGACCTTATAAGATTTTGTGCAATAGTTACATATGTATTTAATACAGTGGAATGTATTTTGGGGTTTACTATAAAATGACACTCCATGTCTAATATCATCCAGATAGATTGCAAGTGGTACCAGGACTGCTAAACAATTAATTATATTCTGACAGAATTGAGCTTCCTACAACTATAATATATTAAAATCTCATATGTACTTATTACCCCTAGTATGCTCCAGTAATATATCTTTCTACTTCTTAAAAAATATTTATTTTAATATATAAGATTGGTTCTTATATCTATTAAAGCAATTATTTTTATTTCTTTTTATTGGCTATTTTCGAGCATATGTAATCATATAAGTTTAAGACTGTTTTAGAAATTTCCCAAAATAAATCTGTTGGGATCCTATTTTTTAAAATTTTATTTATTTGCTTTTAGACAGATGGGAAGGGAGGGAGAAAGAGTGAGAGAAACATCAATGTGGGCTTACCTCTCATGCATGCCCTACTAGAGGCCTGGCCTGCAATTGAGGCATGTACCCTGACTGGGAATCAAACAGGTGACCCTTTGGTTCACAGGCTGGTACTCTATCCACTGAGCCACACCAGCCAGGGTAGGATCCTAATTTTAATTGTGTTAAATGTACGCATTAATATCAGAAATTAACATTTAATGGTTTTAAACCTTTTACGAGGAGTCTGCCATAGGGGTATCCATAGTTACAGTTAAAAAAGAATAAACTAGGTACCTACCTATCTGTCTATCCGTCTACCATACTTTAATTTGGACAAATCCTTTTTAAAATGTTAAGCTAAAGGGGATGGACTCACATGAACAAGTATAAAGGACACATGGACAATAACTAAGGTGGGGGGCGGAAATGGGAGGGAGGTGGGGACCACTGGTGGGGGCAGGGCTGGGAATATAAGACAGAAAACTGTACTTGAACAAGAATTAAATTAAAAAATAAAATAAAATGTTAAGCTAAAAATAAGAAACATGTAATATGTAATATTGTATGACATTTCCTTTTTTAACATTTTTCATTATTGTTAAAGTACAGTTTTCTGCCTTTTCTCCCCACCCCTCCCCACCACCCCAGCCCTCTCTAGCTACCTCCTCTGTTTCTACCCCCCTTGTTATTGTCCATATGTCTTTTATCATTATTCCTGCAAACCCTTCACCTTTCCCCCCATTATTCTGTATTATTTATAACACCCGTATATGCTGTAAAAATACTTTTATAAATAAATGGAAAAGGTCCATATCAATTCAGGAAAGTGTTCACCACTGCAGAGAAAGAGAGAGAAGTATAATGTTGAGAGTGTATTAGTTATATAAAATTTATATATTCACTTAAAATATATTAGAAGCATAAAGCAACATAATAACTTTTTAAATATAGTGAGTACATGTGTTTTATTATTTTTCTCAATTTTCCATAAGCTAGAAATACCTCATAATTTACACATTACTTCTAAAATGTATTTTCTTTATTTTTGAAGCTCAGAGATCTCATTATATAGGGCTAAATGTTGTTTTTATTTTACTGTGCCAGGTCTTCCTATGTTCTTTTAACCTGAAAACTCAAGCTTTTATTAAGTTTGGGGATATTTTTATTGTATGGTTTTTCCTCCATCAGTTCTCTCATCTCCTTCTATCACTTTTATTGTTGTACATTAGACTATCTGGCTTTGTCTTCTATTTGTGTTATCTCTTTATTCATTATTTTAATTAAATATTTTATTGTTGTTCTATTACAGTTGTCCCAATTTTCCCCCGTTGCTGTCCCCTGCCCCGCCCACCCTCCATTCCCACAGTCAATCCCTACCCTGTTGTCCATGTCCCTGGATCATTCATTCATACATGCTCCTTGACTAGTCCCTTCCCCTTCTTTTTACCCTTATTCCCCTCTTCTTCCCCTCTCATTGCTGTCAGTCTGTTCCTGTTTCCCTGCCTCTTGTTCTGTTTTGCTTATTTGTTTGTTTTTGTTCATTACGTTCCTCTTATATGTGAGATTGTATGATATTTCTGTTTCATCACCTGGCTTACTTCACTTAGCATAACGCTCTCCAGTTCCATCCATGCTGTCGCAAAAGTTAGGAGTTCCCTTTTTCTTTCTGCTGCATAGTATTCTATTGTGTAAATGTATCACCGTTTTTTGATCCACCCATTTACTGATGGATACTTAGTATGATTTCAACACTTGGCTATTGTAAATAGCACCACTATAAACACGGGGTGCATAAGTTCTTTTGAATTGATGACTTAGAATACTTAGGCAGAAGAATCACTGGGTCAAAAGGCAGTTCCATTTTTAGTTTTTTTGAGGAAATTCCATACTGTTTTCCACAGTGGCTGCACCAGTCTGCATTCCCACCAACAGTGCACTAGGGTTTGCTTTTCTCCACATCCTCTCCAACACTTGCTGTTTGTTGATTTATTAATGATGGCCATCTGACCAATGTGAGGTGATATTTCATTGTTTTTTTTTTTTAATTTTGCATCTCTGATGGCTGGCAATGTTGAGCAATTTTCATATGCCTGTGGGCTACCTGTATGTCTTCCTTAGAGAAGTGTCTATTTAGGTCCTTTGCCCATTTTATAATTGAGCTTTTTGTGTTCCTGGTGTTGAGTCATATGAGTTATTTATATATTTTTTAGATCAAACCCTTGTCCAAGGTATCACTGACAAATATGTTTTCCCATACGGTCAGTTTGCTTTTCACTTTGATAATGGTTTCTTTAGCCATGCAAAACTTTTTAAAATTTGATGTAGTGCCATTTGTTTATTTTTTTCTTTATTTCCCATGCTTTAAGAGATATATATCAGCAAAAATATTGCTGCATGGGATGTCTGAAATTATGCTGCCTATGTTTTCCTCTAAGACTTTTAAGGTGTCACAACTTATACTGAAGTATTTTTACCATCTTAAGTTTATTCTGATGTATGGTATAAGTTGGTGCACTAGTTTCATTTTTTTTAACTTTCATTGTTTTTAAATTGTATTTATTTATTTTTAGAGAGGGGAAGGGAGGGAGAAAGAGAATTAAAAGAATAAATCTTCTTTTAAAAGAATTTTTGTGTGACCACTACACTGCAGCACCCAGCCCTGGGGCGCCTGTTCTCTGTATACTCTCCCTCCCCCAAAAGACCAAAGTCTCTCTCATTCAGGAGAGAAACATCAATGCATGGTTGCCTCTCATGCTACCCCCACTGGGGACCCAGCCTACAACCCAGACATGTGCCCCAACTGGGAATTGAATCCCCAAAGGGGAATTGAACACTTTGGTTCTCAGGCCAGTGCTCAATCCACTGGGTCACACCAGACACAGGTCTAGTTTCATTTTTTTGCATGTACCTGTTCAGATCTCCCAACACCATTTATTATAATGCAAAAGATTTACACAATATGAAGTGAAAACAGAGTATCCAACACCATATATTGAAGAGGCTATTTTTATTCCATTCTCTGGTCTTGCCCCCTTGGTCAAATATCGGAAGGTTGGGAACCCTGGGTCACCGCCAAGGGGTGCACTTCAGTTTTCAGGGAAGATGGTGTGTGTGTTTTCCGCTGCTCCCCCTGCCCCCGACAATAGGACTTGGTCTGTCCCAGATTCTTTCTAATAATGTATGGCTCCTGGTGAATTAACTATCCATTTTCTGTGAGGGGCCACTCTGTAAAAAGGGGGCAGCTCTTTCCTACTTGGCGAAGACAGCAGCTCAATCTAGTTTCAGGGGTGGGGTGGGGCCCTGAATATCCATTGTTGCATATGTCTCTCATCTCTCTGCTCTGCTGGTTTCAGTGGATAAGGGCCCAAGGAACAGCATGGCTCATAGTGTCTGATAGAAAAGACCCTTTCAGAGCTTTTCACTTTCTTCTATGGATACGTGCCCAGCAGGGGACTATTGAGCCTGGCCTCATTGATCAACTGAACCTCTAATTCTACAGGTGGGGGTTGGGCATGCCTGCTGGTGAAGAGACATTTCTGGCAGCAGCAAATCTCAGGCTTTCAGCTCCCAGCCATTCAGTTCTCACCTTGTCACTCTCTCCAGAGACTTGGGCCAGAACTCTCCACCCTGAAGTCCCCTGTTTGTCAGCCATGCTGGATCAGGTCTCATAGTCCTTTCAGCATGACTGTCTCCCTCTGAATTCTTTGTTGGTAGATCTACTGCATGCACACACAAACACAGACAAGGACAAAGTCCCTGCAGAGTCTCAAGTCTTGCCTCAACTCTTCTTTTCAAAGAACTTTTGTGTGACCACTACACTGCAGCACCCAGCCCTGGGGCACCTGTTCTCTGTACACTCTCCCTCCCCCAAAAGAACAAAGTCTCTCTCATTCGGGGCTGTACACTGCCTTCCAGAGACTCTAACAGTTTTAAATAAAGTTTCTTTATGGATCTCTCGCAGATGTCACTGGAAAGAATTTCGCAGCAACACTACAATATGGGGCAGTGGCAGAGTGGGCTTGCCACTCCCTCCAGTGATTCTCAGCCTTGGGTGGACCTGCTCTAGCTACACTTTTTCTGCAGCCAGAACTGCCCTGGCCATCTCTCTCCATACCTGGAGCTCATTCGCGGCTACTAAGCTGAACCACAGCCTACTCAGTCAGATTCTTTCCTGTTCAAGATTCCCAGGGTGCCCAGGGTCAGAGAAGCAACAGGCCCTTCCCCAGTAATTACCACAGATGCAGATCCTGGTTCCTGCCAAAGGCAGAGTGTGCAGCCCTGACAGGGCAGGGGGTATATTTGGGTGCCAAGGTGCAGGCATTCTGGAGGTTCCTTCCAAAGGAGGGTATTTTAAAATCTTCAAAATGGCTACCTCACCAAATCTGTGCAGCCAGAGGTGCCAGGTTGGGTAATGGTGTCAGCAGCTGCTCCATGAGGAGAGCCTGGGATGTCTCCTCCAGTACCCTGCAGGTGGGCAAGTTCTTGCTCACTCAGCTGCAAGACTGGTCCAGGTCTGAGAGCAAGTAGATGGAGTTTTGAGCTACTCTACAGCCATCTTGGATGTCTATCTTTCCAGTCACTACTCACTCATGTTTTTAAGCAATTACTTTGTCTCACTGAATACTTCTTTCAGTTGATCTTCTACATCGACTATATTTACACTTTTACTTTTATCCTAACTGAATTTTGAATTTCACAGAGCATTTATTCAAGAAATATTCAGAGAGAGGCAGAGATGGTAGAGTGAATGGAAGCTACTCAAACCTCTGAGGACCAATCTGGAATTACAGCTAAATTGTGGAGAAATCACCCAGAAGAAATAACTGAATAGTATGAGAAAAAGCTCATAACCTCAGACAGATAGAAGAATCAGCTTCAGCACTAACTGACTATGCCTGCACAAAAGCATACAAAACATGGTGGGTGGAGTGACCCTAAGTCAACCAGCTGGAGGGAAGGACACACCAAAGAAAGACCCAACAACAATCAAAACCCAATAACATCCAGGTAGCCAACATAAACAACAGTCCAAGAGCATCAAGTTCAGGAGATCAAGGAGACTGCATCACTTAATCTCACTGGTCTCCTACCTTAGAAATTCACACCACAAACTCAGAAAGTCAAAACGGATCAATTTAAGAAGCAGTAGCTAATAAGAAGAGTCTCACAAACAATGGAAAGACAAAGAAACAATTTCCAAATAAAAGAAATGGAGGACTCCTCAGAAAGAATGTTACATGAAATAGAGGCAAGTCAACTATCAGTTAATGAGTTCAAAGCAATGGTTACAAGGAAGCTAAATTAACTCACTTACAATTACAAAAAAAAAAAACGCAGGGAAACTATGAGGAACTTACTGTAAACTATATCAATGTGGAAAGGAAATAGAAACTATCAACAAGAACCAAGAGGAAATGAAGAATAACAATTTCTAAATTGAAGAACACAGTAGAAGAAATCAAAAGCCAACTAGATGAAGCAGAGGATTGAATCAGTGAGCTGAAGGCAAGGAAGAAAAAAACTCCTAGAAAGGTAAAGAAAAGGAAAATAGAATCAAAAAAGAACAAAGAAGGGTTAAGGGAACTGCAGGACAATGAGAAACATAATAATATCCATATAATATGTATAGCAAAAGGAGAAGAAGAAAAGCAAGGAAAAGAAAACCTGCTTGAAAAAGTAATAATGGAAGACTTCCCTAATTTCATGAAAGGAAAAGTCACACAAATCCAGGAAGCACAGAGGGTCCCAAGCAAAAGTAACCAAAGAGGCCCACTCCAAGGTACATCATAATTAAAATGGAAAAATTCCAAGACAAGGAGAGAATCTTGAAGGTAGCAAGGGAGGAACAGAAAGTAACATACAAGAGAACCCCGAAAATGTTAGCAGCTGCCTTCTCAATGGAAACACTACAAGCCAGAAGGGAATGGGAAGAAATATTCTAAGTAATGAAAAGCAAAGGTTTGCTTTATTTGTTCAATGCTGCAATTTTGTTGAAACAAAATATCAACGAGAATATTTCAAGAATGAACAGTGGCCTAGTAATGGTATAATCAATAAAATATATTTTAAAAAAAGAATGAACAGTGGCCTAGATGAAATGGACTTAACTAATATACATAAAACCTTTCATCCCAAAGAAGAAAAACACACACTCTTTTCAAATGCACAGGGGACATTTTCAAAGATAGACCACTTCATAAGACACAGCACAAGCCTCAAAAAATTCAAGAAAATTGAAATCATATCAAGCATTTTATCAGACCACAAGGGTCTGAAACTAGAAAGCAACCTAAAGGGAAAAGACTCAAAAACATTCAAATTCATGGAGATTGAATAGCATGCTATTAAACAATGAGTGGGTTGCCCTGGCTGGTGTAGCTCAGTGGATTGAGTGGGGGCCTGCAAACCAAAGGACTGTGGTTTGATTCCCAGTCAGGGCACATGCCTGGGTTGCAAGTCAGTTCCCAGCAGAGGACGCATGAGAGGCAACCATACATTGATATTTCTGTCCCTCTGTCCTCCCCTTCCCCTCTAAAGATAAATAAATAAATAAATCTTAAAAAAAGGAGTGGGCTAAGAATGAGATCAAGGAAGAATTCAAAATATTTCTGGAAACAAAAGAAAATGAACTCAAAACAATCCCAAACTTACAGGACGCATTGAAGACAGTCCTGGGAGGGAATTTCACAGCAATACAGGCCTACCTAAAAAAGATAGAAACATTTAAAATAAATAACCTAACCCTATATCTATAAGCATGGGAGGAACAAAAACAAATCCTAAAATAAGCAGAAGGAAGGAAATAACCAAGATCAAAGCAGAATGACATAGAGACTAAAAGAACAATGCTAAGGATCAATAAATCCAGGAGCTGGTTCTTTGAAAAGATAAACAAAATTGACAAGCCAATCAGCAGACTCATCAAGAAAACAAGAGAGAAGACCCAAATAAACAAAGTCAGAAATGCAAAAGGAGAGATTACAGTTGAGACCACAGAAATATGAAGGATTGTAAGAAAGTACTACAAAGAACTATATACCAAGAAATTTGAAAACCTAGGTGAAATGGACAAATTTCTAGAAACAAACAGTCTTCCAAAACTGAATGAAGAAGAAACAGAAAGCCTAAACAGGTCAATAACAGCTGATGAAATTGAAGCAGTAATCAAAACACTCCAAGCACACAAAAGCCCTTGACCAGATGATTTCACAGGAGAATTTTGCAAAACATTTAAGAAAGCACTCACCCCTATCCTTCTCAAACTATTTAAAAATATCCAAGAAGAGGAGAGACTCCCAAATTCTTTTTATGAAGATAGCACCATCCTAATCCTAAAACCATATAGAGACATGATAAACAAAGAAAACTTCAGGTCAATATTGCTCATAAACACAGATGCTAAAATACTCAAAAAATTTTGGCAAACTGCATCCAGAAATACATTAAAAATTATACATCACAATCAAGTGGGATTCATCCCAGGGTACACTATTCGCAAATCAATAAGCATAATACACCACATAAACAAAAAGAAAGACAAAAATCATATGATTATATCAATAAATGTGGAAAAAGCATTTGATAAGGTACAGTGCCCATTTATGATACAAACACTTAGCAAAATAGGAATAGAAGGAGTGTATCACAACCTAATAAAGGCCATATATGAGAGACCTACAGCCAACATCATACTCAATGGGCAAAAATTAAAAGCTTTCCCACTAAGATCAGGAACAACACAAGGATGGCTGCTTTCACCACTTCTATTTAACATAGTATTGGAAGTCCTAGCCGCAGCAATTGGACAAGAAAAGGAAATAAAAGGCACCCAAGTTTGGAAAAGAGGAAATAAAACTGTCATTGTTTGCAGATGACACAATAGTATGCATAGAAAACCCTATAGACTCCACCAAAAAACTACTTGACCTAATAAATGACTTTGGCAAAACAGCAGGAGGCAAAGTCAATATTTAGAAATTGAAAGGTTGGGAAAAAGATAAAATTTTTGTTAGGGGCAGGGAAGGATTGTGAGTTGGATCTAGAAAGCAGTACATTTGTGTGTGGGGGGATTCAGATTATGTGGTAAAGTGAGAGTAAAGGATAGAAAATAGGTGTAATGTGTGAGAGATTAGAGTTAACCACCACTTCCTGAAACAGTGAGTTGAGCTAAGATTCAGGAAGGGGGCTGTGTAGTATTTACAATTGTATGGAACAACAATTATTTACAATAGTAATGGAGCAACAATCATAACAGTCAAACAATGAAATTTAACAAACCAAGTGAAGAAGACTAAACAGAAAGAAGAGAAATACAACAACACTAATAAAAAAGATGTAGGAATAATGAAAGAATAATAATAATACAAATATACAATAACTTACAAGTTCTCTGGAGTAGCAAAGTGAAATTTGTCTCACTGTCTCAGTTGTTGGAATGACTCCTCTTTGGGTCTAACTTTGGTCTTTTCACAGCCCTAGGTTTTATTGTCTCACTTGTGGGAATTTAAAAAAGGAAGGAAGAAGGAATAAAAAAGGAAAGGAAGGAAGGAAGAAAGAAAGAATAAAAAAGAAAGAAGGAAAGAAAGGAAGAAGGAATTTTTAAAAAAATTTTTCAAAAGCCTTCCGCTGGCGTTAAACAACCCAAGTCAGTTCTGCCAGTCTTCCTGGCTGCAGCAGGCTGAGGAGGAATTGGTTTCACTTTTGCCCAGCTTCCAGCCCAGTTCCTCAGTTTTCTGTTGGGCCCTTCTGCGGCCAGCCAATGCTTTCAGTCCACCAGTTGCACTGTCCTTGAGGTGCACCAATTAGGGGCAACTTACACACAGCCTTCTCACTCTTTGCTGTCCAAGATGCTAGGGAATCTCAGCACCCCTTCAGGGTAGTTCAGCCTCTCCCACTGAGTTAAGTCTTTCTGAGGATTGCTGACTTCCTGAGACCTGTAGCTGTTCTCTGCGGGGGGTCTCTGCCTTCCTATTAGAGATCCCGTTGGTCCTGCAGGGCCCTGGGTGCAGGGGCCGGGTGGGAGGTGCCTCTGGGTGGCAGGGTCAGGCACGCTCCATCCTGGGTCTATAGACCAGGCCTAAGTACTCAGCCTCACTGCTGGGGCGTGAAGGGCAGCCCCTGGGCTGTGGGATTGGGTGTACACTGTCCTCAGGGCTTCAGGTATGAGGTGGCTGGGTGGGAGTAGGAGCACATGAGGCAGGGGCAGCTGCTGTGAATTCCCCCAACAGCCGCTGATTGCCTCTTTTTTCTCTTTTTCTTTTTGAAAAATTCCTCCTATTCAAGCCTGGTGCTCCATACAAGGGCCTGGCCTCTCACACAGCCCAATTCTCCAACCAGACTCCAGACTGACCAGATCAGGGTCTATCACTGCCCAATTCTTCCCAGTCAACATTCACAGTCTCAGTGGGTGCACACCACCCCTATGTGTTTGCCACTTCATCTTTATCCACCAACTCTGTGACTTCAAGCATCCAGGTCTCTCCTGGTGCTGCTCAAGCCTTGTTTGGCAGGAGAGGGAACCATTGACCTGGCTCTCTCCCAAGAACCCTGTAGCAGACTGTGCAGGTGCCAGACCTGGGGCTGTAGCCACCCTGGTCCCTGCACTGGTCCCAGGGACCTTATTATCCTGAAGTGATGCAGACTCTGGCTTGTGGGGTCCTCCACATTGTGGATGAGGCACAAAAAATTCACATGGGCTACCAAGTCCTGTGGAGGAAAAGGGATGGCATGGTTTTTCTCTCAAGGGGAGAAAACCCTCGGCCCTTGCCTGGACAGGCCTTCATTGCTTTTCTGGGTACATTACCTTATGATCCTCATTTACTATGCACAAGTTCGCTATAGGTGGTTACCTTTTACAGAAAACAAAGGAAACAATGCCGCTAATCACATCATAGAAGAGGGATATTTGCAAATGCAAAGGAAAAGTGGTTGGACTGGTTACTCTCCATACTGGGGAGTTTTAGCATGGATTTTAGGAAGTCACAGTAAGTACTTGCTGTCTCAGTTCAGGGTGAGGGAGTTTTAGCTAAACCAAGTCCCATAGCAGTCTAGGTACAATGCAGGCCTGATTCCCCATGGGAGAACCTATTTGTGGGTGTGGGTCCTGTGCATCTCCAAGTGGGAGCTGGGCCCACACCACACAGAATGGTCTCCTATACTGACGCACTCTCCTTACTGTCTGACTTTTCAATGTCCTCTACAGTTTTTGGTCTCCAATCTTCATATATGCTGGGATACTTTTGGCTGCTTGCTCTGTTCCTCAGATCAGCTAGGTGTTTCACCTGTGTGCAGGGGGTAGCGAACTCTGCTCCTGTTACAGAAAACAACTCAGAGGCTTTCGGGTGTACGGAGTGGAAGTTTATTTTACCTGTGCGTGGACGCAGAGGAGTCAGTTTCCAAATTCTGGGTCCTGATCAGTGGGAAACAATTGTTTATATATGGTGAGGGGCAGTCTGCCACTCGGACCGTTACTTCTGGTGTGAAAGCAAGAAAGAGGAACTGCTGATAGGAGTTAATAGGAATTTCTTTGTTCTTACTCCTCAGTTACTTACTTGATCTCCCTAATCTTATTGACTCAGCTTCGAGCCCCCTTCCTGGGCAGGCCATTAGCCATTATATTTATCTGGGCTCCTTAAGTGAGGCCTATATTTCAACCAATCACTCATAGGCATAGGCAGGTCATAGACATACACCCTATGAAAACAGAAGAACACACAGGTTAATTCACACAATAATCCACAAACCAGTTGCTGTGCCTGTGAGACTGTCTTTTGGGATGACATTCCATTGCAAGGTCCTTCCTGCAATGACATTTAACAGTGGCAATTTGACAGGTCCTTTGGACCTGTAAATTGTACATCTCTGGTGACATCATAAACCTGTTTTCAACTCTTAAATGAAAATAAACTTTTAAGACAGCTGTGCCATTCTGATGACCAATACTGAGCATAGTGATTTTCCTTGAACTATAATTTTTCTCCTTAAGATCACCCTTACTGTTATTACAAGGACTACTTTGGGTCCCGCTTTTGATTGTGACTGTTCATTTGCATATAAACACACCAAGAGCAGCCTGGATCACTTCTGATCCTTAAGTCCCCTTTGCTGGAACTCACATAGGGAACCTTTAAATTGACTTCTTAGTCTGCCCCTTGGGGCACAGAAGCAGAGCCACACATCTGCCATCTGGCTTCACCTGTACCAGTCATTTCACTCAAATTCTTGAGCCTCTATTGTGCTCACAGGTTCCTTTTTAGCCATCTTTCAGGAAAGCAACCTTCATTCCTTCCCTGGAAAGGCTGGCTTGAACCGCACACCCAACCAAAGTACTGTTACGGAACAAGGGTCCGAGGGGGGAGCAATATTTGGCCCACCCAGGGATGCCAAAAACTGCTTCAGAAAACAGAGGCCCCTCCCAAGGACGGTATACTAATATCTCTTGGGCTCTTCTGTCCGCCGCCAATTGGAAAGACATCTCTCAATGCCAGAGATTTGTGAAAAGGAAACAAAATGTTTATTTAATGCTATTCAGGCCTAATGCCTTCATTAAAATATTAAAGTCTTTAAGGGTATTCACCTACACACACACACACACACACACACACACACAGTGCTCCCTTCTCCCACTGTCCCAACTCCGGGCACCCTAAATCAGGAAAAGAGCACACGTCCGTTTTTCAGGTCACTGGCACGTGAGCTGTGTCGCCTGTCCAGGTAAGATCTCCAATTAATCCAAAGTCATGTGGCACCTTTCACTGGCAAGAGTTCTCTGTACCAAGTTCCAGTCAAAGTCTCTCCTGCTTTCCAGGCCACTCGGCCAAAGGGAACACCTCGAAGCCACCAGGGCCTCTTCTACCAAGGCCGCACTCCACCAAAAGCGTGTCTTTCTTCTTCACCTGGCCGCAGGGATCTCCATTCTGGCAAAGCTGCGTGTTCTTCCCTTTCACCTGGCCAAGAGAAGGTCTTAACTCTGTTGAAACCACTTGGCTCTCTCTCCTAATGGCTACAGGGGTCTACATCTTTCCAAAACAGCGTGGCTCTCCCCCTCACCTGGCCAAGAGGGGGTCCTCACTCTGCTAAAGCCACATGCCTCTCTCGAAGGTACTCTCTCAGAGCAGCGGCCCCCAGTTCCATCCTGGACACCAAGCCACTCACTTCTCCCTGGCCCAAAACTTGGCCACAGCTATTTAACATATCTATGAAACCAGTTAAAAGTTATAGATATGTTAAATGACCATTCCAGAGGTTAGCTGAAAAACTGTTGCTATGCAAAACAGCTCTCAATGGGCCTGCTCCATTCGTCCCTTCCCCCAACTGACACCGTGGCGGGGGTGGGGGGGTGAGGACATCTTAATAATATTTCCTCCAATATCCCTATACACTTTGAGTTCCGGACACCATTCCAAGTCTTTTTGGGGGGGCCCCGCTTGGCTGCACCCTGTATCAGTACCAGGATCTTCTCGTGGGCTTTCACTAGCTTCACAGGTCAATCCCAGTTCCTCTGAGCTTTCTGGTAATGACCAGAATCTATACATGCCTCATTCAGGTGTGACATTCCAGTCAAAGTCTTTGTTAACACAACTACTATTAATGACTGATCCTATTTGTTTTATGCAAAAAAACCCTTACATCATCATTCATTCCTTCAGAATGCCAAATTCTGGAGGGATCAGGTAGGGAGAAAAACACAAAGTTTGAAGGAAAATCTTTCTCCTTCTAATACCCATCAAGATGCATCTCCATGTCTTATACCTTCTATTACTAACACCACCTAAATTCTGTCCAAAACTTTCACATTTCCATTTATTTTATAACTTCCCACAGACTCTCTGCAATATTCACAAACTTTCTATAGCCTTTTTACTCTTGGTTCCTCTGCTTAGGCAATCTGGTGGCTCCCTGCTCCCGGGAGGTATCTGGTTTCCAAAGGACCCACTGCCAGGGCTGCCAGGGCGGGCCCAGGAGGTCTTCACAGATCGCTCCTGGCTCAATCAAGGGGGCTTGGCTGGGGTAGCCCTGCTTGTCTCCTTGGCGACCCTTTTAGCAGTACCAGGTGCAGGGGGCCATGGGGGCCTCTGCTGCCTCCGTGGATGACTTCCATGGAGCCCAGGGTGCCTCTCGTCCCTCCAGCGGGGTGGGGGTCACTGCCTGCTGCCTCACTGCTCTGTTATACTGGGACATATTTTAGAGAGGCTGGCCCTTTGAACAGGGTCTCTACTCTGCAGCCTGAGACCGGCAGGAGCCGGAATCTAGGTCATAGATGAGGGTCTTTGCTTCCCCAGATCTGGCCGAGAGTTTCCAGAGCATATAGGGGAGGCAGACCGATAGGCATCTCCTCCTCTGGCTCTCCTTTGAAAATAGGTGGTGGGGCGGGGGGGCGTGTTTCTCTTGACCGGGCGACTAAAACACTGGATTGCACCACTTTTCCCCTACTGCTAGCCTTTCCTACTGTCTTAGGCTTCTGACCTGCACACTGATTGCATGTCCTGCGCTGATTCCTGCCACCGATCTATGTAAACGTACTGATCGGGGTGTCCTGGCTTGCCTGTTACTATGAGGTGGACTGCCCTAATTATACCTAAGTTCAGTGTTCCTTCAGGGGGGCCAGCCTACTCCAAATGTTGGCCAATCAGAGGTGTAAAAGACCTCTAACTGACCGGCATCCATGCTAGGTTCCTGGCCCCAGAATCGGTCAGAGTTTTGCAGCATGCAGTCTGACACAGTGGAAGATCCCCCGCTCCCAGAACCGCGCAGACAAACAAAGGGAAGGGGTTTTCGTTTCACTTGCCTGGCCTCCCCTCTCGTGAGGTGCTTGGGTCTGTCTTAGCTAAGGCTGCCCGGGTAGAATCCGGGTTAAACTCACAGCTCTTGTGCCATATGACAGACCGAGGAACCGCAGGTTAGGGCCTACTCTTGCTCCGTAGGTTTTTCACCTGTGGAGCCACAGTCACTCCCAAAAACACACAGACAAACATCCAAGAGTTTATATAGTCCCGACTGAGTAGGGTTGCCCAAGTGGGGATATGTTTCCCCTTCCAGATGGCCAATTGGCCTCCAGAGGATTTAGGGCTAATTGCCTGCCTGAGAGGTGATCAGTTTCTCCTTCCACCACAAGGGGTGGGCCTGATCTCGGGCTCTGGTCCCTGGGGCACTTACTAATCGGCGCCTTCCCAGGTCTGGATAGTTCCAGTTCGCACCCCGCCTGCCCGGGTGGAAGAGCAGTCCAGAGGATGACTTCCAAGGAGCCCGGGGTGTTCGGGACCCGAAATCACTGGGGCACGAGCTTCCCTTCTGCAGCCGGGCTCCCTCTGGGTCACTCCCCCATTGCCCCCTCACTGGAGGCAAAAAAAAAAAAAAAAAAAAAAGACCTGCTTGGGTGAGTGTCAGCTTCCCGGTCAGGGAACCAAAATGTTACAGGAAACAACTCGGCCACTTTCGGGTGTACAGAGTGGAAGTTTATTTCACGCGGGAGGACCCAGAGGAGTCAGTCTCCAAATTCTGGGTCCCAATCAGTGGATAACAATTGTTTATATACGGTGAGGGGCGGTCTGCCACTCGGACCCTTATTTCTGTAGGGAAAGCAAGAAAGTGGAACTTCTGATAGGAGTTAATAGGAATTTCTTTGTTCTTACTCCTCAGTTACTTACTTACTTGCTCTCCCTAATCTTGTTGACTTCAGCTTCGAGCCCCCTTCCTGGGCAGGCCATTAGTCATTACATTTATCTTATTGATTCACGGGCTAGCTCACCTCCTGGGCAGGCCACTACACTCCCACCTATCTCACTGCCATCTTCCTCAGTCTACCTTGCCTTTTTTACACTACTAAACCTCAGGGTACCCAAATAGTTGAAAAGGGACTTTTTTTTACAGGAGGATTCTAACAAATAAAGGTAGGGTGAAGAACAGTATTGGAAAAAACACTTTTGCAACACTAAATATAGTGGAGCAAAGCCATTATCATCATGGTTGTGAAAACCATCAGATGAAATATTGATGACAAATTCATGTTGGAGGCTAGTATACTTGAAAGCACTGCTGAATCTTGACATCACTAAAAATAAACAAATAGGTATTATATGTCTTCTCTTGCAAGATACATTAGAAAAAACTTCATATGAAGTACTCTTACATAAAATTTAGCCTGAGTACAATCATGGTTTCTTATGTAACTCATAGTTAGCAGGAAATACAGCCTAAATGTATCATAAAATAGCCAAATCCAGAATGTGAGTCATTCTACAGGACAAAGAACTTATTCACCTATTTTCACCAATAAATCACTTACATGATAGAGAATAGTGCATGGGTACTATTTCAGAATACATGAGATTCAAGAGACAAATCAGTCAAATGCAGACCAACTACAAAGAGACAATCAGAAAATTTTAACAATCAGATTGTTTAATTTTGAAACAATCAGAAATCTTAACAGGGACTGAGTATTAGGTAATTTTAAGTAATTATTAATTATATTAGGTGTGATAATGATGAATTATGTGTGCCAAAAATGCCTTCATAAGTCGAAGATGTATGTGAAAATATTTATAAGGCAAATTATATGATGTGTGGGATTTCATCTAAAATACTCCAACAAAAAAGTGGAGAAACTAAGTGACAAAACAAGGTAAAATGTTGGTAATTGTTAAACTGGTTAATGGATAGATGGCAGTTCATTTCAGTACTATCATTTATTCTAATTTTGTGTATGCTTTATGTTTTGGGGAATAGGGAGTTAAAAAATGCCGGTACCAAGACTGGTGAAACCAACCAAATAAGCAAAACTCAATCTAGAAAGTTACAAAATGAGACGGGTTTTGAATTGAATGACTTTATATGCTATGCTCACATAGTATATAGTACGCCATTTTTATTTGAAATTATCCAGTATATTGTCTCAATTTACTAGTCATAATTACTAAATATTCAATAAGCTAGACTTATGTTTCATAAGGGCATTTCCTGCTTTCCCGTTATAAAGAAAAGGATCTGTGTTTCATTTTGTGTGTGGATATTCATGTTAATCAAATTACCAATATCTGTTTAAATCTCAAGAACTAAATATCATATCAAGACAAAGAACTGTTGATTATAAAGAAGTCAGAGAAAGGTCAATGCAATGAGAATGTGTTTTTGCAAACACAGGGTCAGTCGTGGTTTCGTTACTGAAACAAGTATGTAAGAAGTGTTAATGGCATTTTAAAACAGAGACATAGTAGGGAGAGGGGTAGTGGTAGTATGGAGCCCAATATGGATGCAATTCAAAAGATGATGTGAAAATAAACCAAATGCCAGGAGTAGTATCATTTCATAGAGTAGTATGTCTTCATAGTGAGACAATGGATACATTTTATTTTCTTCTAGAATTTCCTTTGCATTAAAATTACTTCATCAAAAGTGTATCATCTGTGAAATCAAAGTTAATTGTAAAAAATGCAAAATGCATATGAAAAGATTGTGACACCTAGATAACATGCCATGAATGTGAGTTTAGTCTATAAACATGAAATACAAATAAAAGGTGATTAAAATTCAAAAACACACAAGAAACCCATGTTTGCAAAGTCTCTATTTTTTTAAAAAATTAAGGGATAAAATAATGTAGCTATAGAAAACATTTTTAGAGGTCAGTGAGAAAGCTTTGCTTATTGAGATTGTATTATGAAACATGTTATATGAAAAGAACATGAAGGCAGTGACTTTGGCCTGTTTTTCTCTCTTGCACCATTCCTGGGACTTATATGAAAACCTGGTGCATAGTTGGTACTTAAATGTATGTTGAATGAAGGAACAAATTAATGTATGTGTTCAGTCTCTCAAACTAATCCTTTCAAATAGGTGATGATAGAGGGATGGTAGAGAGATCAAGTAACTTCCACAAGATCACACAGTCTGGAACCAGATCCCCAAAAACATTTGTGCTGTCCACTCAAATTTACTGAAACTATGTGTCTTGAAATATTATTTACATGTTACTAGTAAAATTAAGATGGAACAGAAGGTATTATTTGGAATCAGTCAACATATGATGTGATCAATAAACACTATAAAAATCAGTCTTATGTAGATTGTAGCATGTTACAGGATTATATAAAAATCGAGAAGTTTAAAGTTGTGATAGTAAGTGTGACTAAAAAGCACAATAAAAATATTGAAAATAAATCTGTGCAGCCTATCTCTGTAGGTGTACTAAATTCTATAATACAAATTTTATGCCTTGTAGAATTTCTGAGAAGAGGAAAATCCCATAATGTTAAAAACCAGCCTTTTAAAGTCACAGAGAAGAATATGAAAAGACTGCCAGGTGAGGGGAACAAATGAGTAAATGTAAGGGAATCCATGATGATGGCAGAGTAGGTGGAAGTTATATTCGCCACCTCCCAGGACCAAACTGGAATTACAACTAAAATATAGAGCAATCAACCTGAATAACCAAGTGAAAACTAGCTGAACAGGAGTCTTATAAACAAAGTATTTACAGAAGAAACCACATAAAGACTGGTACAAGGGAGGAGATGTGGAAAGGCTGGCCCTTCTCCAAAGGGTAGTGGCTGAGATGCTGGAGGAATATCTCAGCTGCAAATGTCCCTCATGAAGAGCATGGAGTTTCATCCTCATGCAAGTCTCTTCTGCCCATAGCACCAGAGCTGATAAGAGGCATCCGTATGATATCTGGCCGTGATAATCAGTGGGGATTCTATCTGCCACAGAGAGGTGTGAGTCTGCTAGAGACACAAGTACCCTCTTAAAGGGAAAATGCACAGAATCGTATTTGCAGTCATTCACAATGGGCTCCAACAAATCGAGGGTGGAACAGACTAGTCACATGATGAGAAACTGGGGTCTGTGGCTCTGGGGAAAGAGCTGAAGGGACAGGCAACAGGATCTCTGTGCTGAGTCCCTCCTCTATACTGCAGACACCATCTCTCTTGAATGGTACATTGCCTTACTTACGGCATCAGCCTGGGGGCTGCAATAGGCCAAACTTCTGGACTCCCAGTCACTACACCATGTGGAGCTCACACCCTGCTGACTAGCAGCATGGGCCAGGGTGTTGAGGCAGGGGCAAGCTCAGGAAATGCCAGTAAATGAGTTGTGTTGCTTTGGGGAGGGGGTCATTCCCTATAAATTCCTGTGAACCTGACTGCTGCCTTCCCCTAACAGAAATCTGCTAGCCACTCCTCTGGTATTCCTAGTGGCCCCATCCCCCTAATTTCTGGTAGCACCACCTTGCCAAGATTCAATTCCCCAGGAGGTCTGGGCAGGATCCATAAAAGATTAAGTTGTGTGGCTCTGAGAAAGGGGCTACTGCCTCCAACATTCCCTGAGCCTGACTGGTGCTTCCCCATCACAAGAGACAACCTCACCTCCCTGACTCCTGGAGACCCTGTCCTACTGCGCACAGACTTCCAGCAGAATCTGGGATAGACTGAGCTGTGTGGCTCTAGGATGAGGGCCATTTGTTCCTCATACACCCAACCAGTGCAGGTGGAGGCAGATGGAGTCATATTTTTGGGTGTCATGGGCCTTTTCCAAAACTGCCTCTAGGTGCAGTGCTGGTGGAAGCCAAACTTAGTGCACAGCTTGGTCCTTCCCTTGCACATTCAAGCCCAGGAAATGCAGCAACAAACTGTGGATCACTTTGTAACTCCAAACAAGTTGGCCAAGGTCAGTTATAGACAGCGTCTCATATTGGTTTGCAGCAGAGTCCCTCCCGAAAGGTCCCAAAACAAACACACCCAATGGCCATTGTCAGGCATCAAAACAGGATCCAATTAGTTTCACAAGCATCATATCCAAAGGGAGATGTCAGCAGGCAACAGACCCAACTGAGGTGAATTCTACTTTATGTGGTCAGCAACCAAAAAGCACCTCAAACACTGTGGTCAGGATCAATTCTCACAGTAAGGCAGCCTGAGTCTCAACCCTATGACTGAGCCACACCCATAGGACACCTAATACATAAGGCCACCCTGCTAAGACTGTGAGTCATAGCAGATCTGCCTAATACATAGAAACAAACACAAAGAGGTGGCCAAAATAGAAAGACAAAAAAAAATGCCCCAACTGAAATGACAGGAGAAATCTACAGAAAAACATTTAAGTGAAATGAAGACATGCAATTTACCAGACACAGAGTTCAAGATATAGTTATAAAGATGCTTAAGGAACTTAGAACTTTAACAGTGTGAAAAAGTACATGGAAACTATAAAAAGAGCCAGTCAAAAATGAAGAATATAATATCTGAAATGAAGAATACAGTAGAAAAAATAAACAATAGGTTACCTGAAGCAGAGGATCAAATTAGCAATTTGAAAGACAAGGTAGTAGAAAACACACAATCAGAGCAGCAAAAAAAAAAAGAAAGAAAGAAAGAAAGAAAGAAACTTTTAAAATGAGGATAATTTCAGGGAACTTAAAGCAATACAAATAACAACAACATCCATATAATATGGGTATCAGAAGGATAAGAGAGAAAGGAAGGAATTAAGAATGTATTTGATGAAATAATGGCAGAAAACCTTCCTAACTTGGTGAAGAAAAAAACACATAAGTCCAGGAAGTGAATAGAGTCCAAAACAAGATGAATGCAAGGAAGCCCAACCAAAATACATCATAATTAAAATAGAAAAGTTTACAACAAAAAAAATCTTAAAAGCATCAAGAGAAAGACAGTTAGTTATGTACAAGGGAGCTCCCATAAGACTGTCAGCTGATTTCTCAACAGAACTATTTCAACCAAGAAAAGATTGGTATGAAGTATTCAAAGTGATGAAAAGCAAGGACCTACAAACAAGACTACTTTTGTGATAAAAAAAGGATAAGCAATGTGGGAAAAGAGTAAATATACCCCAATGTAATAAAGGCCATATATGACAAACCCACAAGCAGCATCATAATCAACTGGTCAAAGCTAAAATTGTTTCCTTAATATCAGGAACAACACAAAGATGTCCACTTTCATCTCCTCTTTGAAATGGTACTGGAGGTCCTAGCTATAGCAATCAGACAAGAGGAAATTAATGGTATCCAAATTGGAATGGGAGAATTAAAACCATCCTTATTTGAGGATGATATGATACTGTATATGGAGAATCCTAAAGAGTCCACCAAAAACTTCTAGAATTGATCAAATGAATTCAGTAAAGTAGCAGGATTTAAAACAAATATCCACAAATTAGTTGTATTTTATATACCAATAATGAACTATCATAAAGGGAAATTAAGGAAATAATCCCATTGACAACTACTTCAAAAATTCATAGGAATGCAGTTAACCAAGGCTGTAAAAGACCTGTACTCAGAAACTTATAGGACAATAAAGAAAGATATTGAAGAAGGTACAAGTAAGTGGAAGCATACACTGTGTTCATGGATAGGAAGAAATAATTGTCAAAATGTTATTGGGCAGTCCATACTGCCCAAAGCAACCTATAGATCCAACACAATTTATATAAAGATACCACTGACATATTTCACATAATTAAAACAAATATTCAAAAAATTGTATGTGGAACAAAAAAGACTCCAAATAGCCACAGAAATCTTGAGAAAGAAGAACAAATTTGGAGAAATCATGCTATCTGATATCAAACTAGACTACAAGGCCATAGTAATCAAAACATGATATTAGCAGGACTTTTGATCAATGCAATATAATAAAGATCCCTAAAATAAACCCATGAATTTATGATCAATTAATACACATATTTGACAAAGAGGCAAGAATACAAATGGGGTAAAGATAGTTTATTCTATAAATGGTGTTGAGAAAATTGGGCAGAAGTGTAAAAAAAGCACAAAAAATTAAAACTAGACCACATTCTTGCACCACACAAAAGATTAAACTCAGAGTGAATTAAACAATTAAATGTTAGACTCAAAACCATAATAGGCAGTAAAATATCTGACATTTCTCATAGCAATATTTTTTCTGATATATCTCCTCAAGCAAGGGAAACAAAAAAAAGATATAGACAGATTGGACCACATCAAATGAAAACATTTTTGCACAACAAAAACAAACACCAAAAAAACCCAAAAGGCAACCCACTGAATGGCAGAACAACTTCACAAATCATATATCAGATAAAGGTTTAGTATCTGAAATTTATAAAGAACATGAAACTAAGCACCAAAAAAAATGCAACGTAATTTAAAAAATGAGCAAACCTGAATAGATGCTTCTTCAAAGAGGACATACAGATGGCCAATAGCCATGTGAAAACATGCTCAACATCACTAATCATCAGAGAAATGCAAATTAAACCCACAATCAGATATCACCACACACCAATTAGAATGGCTGCCATCAATAAGTCAACAAACAAGTATTGGTGAGGATGTAGAGAAATGAGAACCCTTTTACACTGTTGCTGGGAATGCAGATTGGTGCAACCACTGTTTGTTTGTTTTTTATTGTCATTCAAGTACAGTTGTCTCCATTTCCCCCAATGATCCCCACTGCCCCAACAAACCCCAACTCCCACCCTCAATCCTACAACACTATGAATGTGCCCATGGGTCCTTTATACATGTTCCTTGAAGACCCTTTCTCTTCTTTCCCCAATTATCTCCCTCCCCATTCCTACTGGTTGCTGTTCTTTATTTCTATGTCTCTGGTTATATTTTGCTTACTTGTTGGTTTTGTTCATTAGGTTCCACCTATATTATTTGTCTTTCACTTCCTGGCTTATTTCACTTAGTATAATGCTCTCCAGTTCCATCCATGCTGTCAGGAAGGATAGGAGCTTCTTTCTTTCTGCTGCATACTATTCCCTCATGTAAACATACCATAATTTTTGGATCCACTCAGTTACTAATGGGCACCTAGGTTGCTTCCAGCACTTGACTGTTGTAAATTCTGCTGCTCTGCACATTTTAGTGTATAAGTTCTTTGAATTGGTGTTTCAGGATTATTAGGGTATAATCCCAGGAGTTGAATTGCTGGGTCAAAACACAGTATCATTTTTAGTTTTTGCAGAAATTCCATACTGTTTCCTACAGTGGCTGCACCAGTCTGCATTCCCACCAACAGTGTACTAGGGTTTTCTTTTGTCTACAACATCAGAAACACTTGTTTGTGATTGATTTGTTTAAAATGGCCATTGTGACCTTTGTGAAGTGATATCTCATTGTGGTTTTAATTTACATCTCTCTGATGGCTAGTGATGCTGAGCATCCTTTCATGTGTTTCTGGGCCCTCTGTAAGTCTTCCTTGGAGAAGCATCTGTTCAAGCCCTTTGCCCATATTTTAATCGGGTTATTTGTCTTCCTGGAGTGGAGTTGTGAGAGTTCTTTATGTATTTTGGAGATCAGACCCTTGTCCAAAGTATCATCAGCAAATATATTTTTCCATATGATTGGTTCCCTTTTCATTTTGGTGAAGTTCTTTTTAGCTTTGTAGTTTGATGAAGTACTATTTCTTTATTCTTTCTTTTATGCCCCTTGATTCAGGGGACATATTTGTGAAAATATTGCTGCTATGAAATATGAAATATTCCTGCTTATGTTCTCCTCTAAGGCGTTTATTTTCATGACTTATATTTAAGTCTTTTATTGTTCTTCAGTTTATTTTGGTGTATGGTGTAAATTGGTGATCTAGTTTAATTTTTTGCATGTACTTGTACTTATTAATAAAAGAAAAAGGCCAGACACTATTACACCACAGAAAATTATATATGCTATTCCCCTACCTGGAAAAATATTTCCTTCCCAACTTTCCTAAGTAACATTTACTCATCTTTCATATTTTAGCTTGATTATTACTCCCTCTGGAATGTTTCTTGTTACCATAAAGTTTAAAATTACATTTTTGGTCCCATAATTTGAGAAAAATAAAATCCATCTTCCCAACTGGACTGTATGAGACAGAAAATGAGTTTCCCTTTCCTTCACCAGAGATTTTAGATCATTGATGAGATTAAGGAACATATGATGGGGCAGCTGATGTCAATTGGGAGAACTGTGTGAGGTCTCAAGCTGCCTGTTTTGAAAGGGACTGAGGCATCATTGTCCTATATACAATGTTTCTTGTGTCTTGTATCTTCTTCAGTAAATGTCTGTATTTTTCATAGTACACAGCTGGATACCTTCTGGACAGATCTTGTATTTTGGATATCTTGAACATCTGTGCATGTCGACACCAAAAGACAGAATGAGAGATGAGACAAACAGAATGATATATCCAAACTCAAATACCTTGGATAATAGTGCTATCACTGATAGAATTAGGGCCCTGATTAGAGGGAACTGGTTTGCATGGGAAGTAATACTGAGTTTAGAAAAATCTACTAGGTACTTGGAAGTAAAGCCTTAAGGCTCAGACTAGAGGACATCACTAGGAACCATGATAAACTTTTGAGAAAAAGCCAGTGTCCTTGGTATGAACTTGTCTTAGTCAGCTTGGGCTGCCAAAACAAAATACCACAGACTTGAAAAGCATCTCGAAGCTGGAAACTAAGATCAAATGCCAGTAGGGTCAGGTTCTGGTGAGAACTGTCTTCCTAAATCACGGGTGATTGCCTTCTTATTCTGTGCTCACAGAGCCTTTCCATGGTGCATTCCCATGGAGAGGAAGAGAAAGCTAGAGTGACAGCAAGAGCAAGAGAGAGAGAGAACTCTTCTCTTATGGACTCACCAAGGACCCCAACCTTGTGACCTCATCTAAACTAATCAATTCTCCAAGGCCCCATCTCCAAATACCATCACATTGGAGGCTAAGGTTTCAACATATGAATTTGGGGAACACAATTCAGCCCATGGCATTCTGTCCCTGGCTCCCAAAATTTCATGTCTTTCTCACATGCAAAATATAATCATTCCATCCCAATAGCCCAGGTAGTCTTAATTTGGCCAATATCAAATATGAAACCTATAGTCCAAAGTTTAATTGAAATATTATCTAAATCTAGATTGAATATGACATAATTCACCGTGGGGCAAACTTCCTCTCCAGCTGTGAATGTGTGAAACCAGATGATTTATGTGCTTCCAAAATACAGTGGTGGGACAGACATGGTATAGAAATTTCCATTCTAAAAGGGAGAAATCAGAAGGAAGAAAAATGTGACAGGTTCCAAGCAAGTCCAAAGCCTAGCAAAGCAAATTCCATTACAACATAAATGCAGAGAATAATCTTCTTTGGCTCAGTGTTCTACCTTCTAGATTCACTGAGGTAATAGCATTACATCTATAGTTCTAGGTGGGGCATATTTTTCTTGAAGCTCTACTGGGGTTGGAGTCTTATTAGGTGGTCCCAAAAGTCCCAGCTCTTTTATGTAAAAATATTTTGGTACCAATGCAAAAATAGCTTTCTAAAATATGAAATAATCTATAAATGAAACATCAGCCAATTTCTTATACTATTTTCCATGTTCACAGTGTAATGAGAATCAAGGAGTCATTGAAGTCCGAAATTGAGAAAAGGAAATAGATAGAGCAATAATTAGCTATCAGGGAGATTCAGGGATATCTCTTGACCACTTTGCCTCATACTTCAAAGATGACAACATGCTGACATTTAGTGTCTTATCATAATGATTGTGACAAGTGAATATAATTAATTGTTGTTATTTAACTCTGGCTCACCACTTTATTTGCTCTGGGCCTAGCTAAAACATTCCTTTATTTGTTCAACTCACTCAATCATCAATTCAACAAGTATATTTTGTTCAGCTTTTTTTGTACCAAGTAAATGTTTGAACTTTTTGGATACAATGAAGAAAAATGAAGAAGACAGGTGGTACCATTTGGGAGCTTAGACACCAGTAGGAGGTACAGATATGTAAACAGGAACATTAACATAAAGTGTGATTCATATCAAATGGGTAATTGTATCGGGGGGTACAAGAACACAGAAGAATATCTCATGGTCAGAACTTGTGATGGAAGATGTTTGGATGGTTTAATCACAGAGGGGCTAGAGTGTTCCAGGCAGAGGGTACAGTGTATGCACAGGTTTTGAGTTCACACACAAAAAATGAAACATGACATGCTTAAGGAAATTAAAATATTTGAGTATTAAACTAATTAATTAATTAATTAATGGTAACCTTGATCTAGAATGCTAATTGTCAACTCGGAGTGATTTTTTTGCCCCCAGAAGATGACATTTGGCAACATCTGGAAACATTTTTGGTTACTACAACAGGGTGAAAAGGGCTACAAGCATCCAATGAATAGTGGCTAGGGATGCTGCTAAATATTCTATAATGCACAGGACTGGCCCACACAACAAAGAATTATCTGACTCAAAATGCCAATAGTGCCAGAGTTACTATACTCTGAACTAGATCGTACCATGTCCCAATAGTCACTTATTACAAGTGTAAGTAATTATGTTATTAATACTAAAATAATTTCTTTAATGGCTATCTTCTCTGCTACACTGAAATCCCATGAAGCCCAAGAATAAGTACTATTTGTGGCTATATCCTTAATGTCTAGCATGATTTTTTAGCACATAGTGGGTATTCAATTAGCTTTCTTTCATTGGCTTAAAGGGTGATTAAT
This sequence comes from Sturnira hondurensis, assembly GCF_014824575.4. Classification (NCBI taxonomy): domain Eukaryota; kingdom Metazoa; phylum Chordata; class Mammalia; order Chiroptera; family Phyllostomidae; genus Sturnira; species Sturnira hondurensis. The sequence continues at coordinate 432,316 of NW_028077829.1, forward strand.
AATTGACTAGAGATGAGGATGGCCAAAAGTTAAATGAGTTGTAAGGAAGTGGCATATCATGTAGGATCATGTGTCAGGAGACACATCCAAAGGGTGTCTTGGAAAAGGGAAGCCTTTTTGCCAATATATTATTAGCCACCTTCCCAATCTTTGACATGAAAAGCTGACATTTTTACAAAGCATTGCAAAGTGCTATGCAAGAGCAATTTTAAGATGAATTCACTACCCCTGAATCAGAGCACATTATCACTATAACCTCCTCTTATAACTGTGAAAGCATTTGTTATCTCGGCAGAATTTCTGGAGGTGCCATTTTATTAAGGAGCTTAGCCCTTTTCATGAAGAGAATGGGTAGTGACATGATCAGACTTGCAGTTCAGAACATTAACTATTGCTACAGTGTTAAAATGGTTTAAAGGGAAAAAATTGAATCTAAGGAGAACAGTTAGCAGACTGCACCCTAATCCAACAAGAGATTGGAGAGGCTGAGACTAAAACAGTCAGGAGAGTTGAAAGAAGTGAATATTATTTTAAATCAATTTTAAAAGGCTAGTAGGAGGCAAAAGAAGTAAAAAATGATTCAAGATATCTGCCCTGGAAAATTCTGTAAGTGTGACAGGAGATAATATGGAAGAGAAGCAGATTTGAAGGTAAAAATGATTTCTATTTTAAATATATTGAGATTAGTTGTATGAAAAACGTCTGAGTAGAGATATGTGGTATTCTGCTCCATATGTTACCCTGAAGTTGAGAGGTTAATCTGGGCTGGAAATATACTTTGTAATTCATGAGAACATAGCTAAACTAAGCACTGGGAGTTTATAAGAGCACTCAGGTAGTGGCGTATACATTCTGACAAGAAGAGAGCAAACAAGATTATCCTTACACATATAAATATGTAAGTATTAAAGCAGAGGAAGAGGAGAACAAAGAAGAGTTTTGGAACAATCTGTAATGTTTGAGGAAAAGCAGAAGAGTGTGTAGTCACAGTTTCCCAAGAGAGATTTTCAAAAACAAGAGAGTGGCCAACTGTGTAAAGTGAGGGTTGAGGAATGGGTTTCAATTTGATGTTAAGTGGAGAAATAACATTTTGAAACTTTTTTGAAAAAACAATCAAGAGCATTTTCAGAGAAATGAGGAGCTAAGGAGGAGTGGGTTGAATTGTGAACAGGAACAAAGGAAGTTCAAAAAGTTGCCCAAATTTTAAGTTTCAATCCAAAGGTGAGGAAGATAGAGTTAAGGCTGGGAGAAATATGCCATTGAAAAGGGAATATAGAAAAAAATACAATACAAAAAGAAAAAGATACTTGAGAATGTCTAAATTTTAATAAAAGAAGTCAGGATTCAATAAAGCTGGAGCATTCACTGCAGCGAATGCAAATTGGTATCTCGAGATGAAGATTGGAAGCTGTGAGGCACAGTCTAAAGAGAAGGGGATCCATAAAAACTATTTCAAAGATCCTCCACTTTTTTTCAGCCTCTTACTTTATTACCTGCCTTTTCACATTAAACAGATGATGTTCATTCCTGCTTCAGAGCAAAGAAAGGCTTACCTAAGCATTACACCTGAGCCAGAAACCGGAAAGGAAAATATCTGTCTACAAAATAATTCCAAATGTTTGTGTAGAGGAAGTTGTTGTACTAGTTAAGAGAAGGGCCTCCAACACTAACAGATCTGGTTTAGCACCATGCGCCTGCCACTCACCATCTGCCTGACTTGGAAAAATTGCATACCTCATGTTTGTCACCTACAAAACTGTATAAAATAGTACCCTTGGTGTTTTTGTAAGTTTTAAATGAGATACTAAAAGGTTTTGCACAGTGTCTGGTACACAGTAAGCACACAATCAATGTTAGACAAGGAAAAGGTAAACATGATGTAGAAAAATGGTAAAGGCCATAAGAGGTACTACAATGACCAATGCATTCAAGAACATTTGTTTCAACTAAGTGGTAATCAAAGAAGTGGTTATGAAAATTTCTATAAGATTTTTTTCTATGATATTGAGAGAGTTTCAAAAATAATGTTTAGAGTTGGCCAGTTGTATGGGAGAAATCAATACAGTCATGAATTCACTTTCCATTGGAGCAAATAATGATATAGCATATTTGAATTGATGTGTCAGTAGGGCAATCTAATAATTCCAAAGGCTTTAACTGACATTCTTTGACCCACAGATCCTACTTCTAGAAATTTATACCAAGGAAAAAGTCGTTTCCTAACCAGATAATTGTACACAGGTGTATGCAATATGCTATTATGATATTTTCTTTCTTTTTTATTGCTTTTAAAGTACAATTTTATGCCTTCCCCCCACCCCTTCCCACTACCCCATCCCTTCCCACCTTCCTCCCCTGTTTCTACCCCCCGTTATTGTCCATATGATGTTAATGATAGAGGAAAAATCCATCTAATATCCTTCAATGAAGAATTGTTTAACTAAACCATGGTGTATCCCTTCTTTGAAATAATGTAGAGCCCTTATTAGTGATGACGTAATGCATATATGGAAATGTGTTTATGAAATATCAAAATGTAGAAAAGCAGGTTAGTATGGTATATGTTATATTATATGAGATGATTTTCTGTAAAAGTAAAAAAGCACACTTGTGTTTATATATTTTGTAAGAAGTCTGCAGAATCCAAAACATTAATCAAAGATGGCTGTAGGTGAGGAAATTACAAATTATCTTTATGATACTTATTTTTTTATTTTTGAATCTTCTTTGATGATAATATATTAATTTTATAATTGAAAAATAAGATATTTTAAAAAGTAAATAATATTCTTTTAAATTTTTTTTTTTATTTTTCAAAAGGAAGGGGAAAAAAAGAGAGGGAGAGAAACGTCCATGTATGGTTGCCTCTTGAACACCCCCTAGTGGGGACCTGGCCCATAACCCAGGCATGTGCCCTGACTAGGAATCAAACTGGCGACAGTTTGGCTCACCTGCCAGCATTCAATCCACTAAGCCACACTAGCCAGGGCTAAATCATATTCTTAATTATCTGGTTATTCCATCTGCAAAGTGACAAAAACAAATTGACTTTGTTTTAATGGAAGTGATGTCTTTGTTTGTTTGGTTTTTTGTTGCTGTTGTACCTATGGATACAACTGACTGAAACAGTTTAGAATGGCAGAAACAACTTGGCTTTTGAATTTAACTGTCTCTAGTTAAAACTGATTTATAATATTCTCTCTCTCTCTCTCTCTCTCTCTCTCACACACACACACACACACACATTAAAAATACCCCTGGATTTCTATAAAATAACTCACACATATATAGGAGAGATTCTGAGATGTTTTAATGTGTAAATAATTGATTTTGAAGGATGAGAGGAAGTGAGCAGGATGGCTTAAAAACATCTTGAGAATGTAGGCTTTGTCTCCTTGGGCAGAACTAGACCAGGTCTACATGGAAACATTCTAGGGATGCCTGCTTATTCTTGAGGTTAGGTTCTAATGCACTGTATGATCTGGGGTGAGTTCCATTCTTTCCTGAGACTTCAATTTCCTTATCTGTCAAATAAGACTGATGCATTGGATGCTCTCAGAGGTTTCTAATACACTACATTCTTCGATAATCTAATTTGCACAAAAACATAGTAGTCTTCAATGTCTAACTTGAAGAAACAGGCATTTACAAAGTTTCAAAGCAGCTATAATTCTCTATTGAAAAGGGTGTGGAGAAGCCAGGGACATCTTTCAATCTAACAACTATCTATAGTTCTTGGGATGTCAGTGGCCTTGTTATGATTTACACTACTTCACTTGCATTGTCTCCTTTTAAAAATTAAAGCTAATTAATTGTTTCTTGGAGATCAAACATTAGAGATTTTAGACATAGGTAATTAAATATTTACACTAGGTCTCAATAGTTCAATCCCACTGTGTGTATGCACATCTGTGTGGGTGATGGACAGGTAGCATATGCTCTCTAAAGCAAGTGCTTGGGAATTTAGATGCAAACACACTTGGCTCAGTAATATGTCCATTTTAGTGGAGCAGTTTTGTTTGATGGAGTGTAATATGAAATTCTATGTATACAGAGCATGTAAACTAGCAAATGATTACAGCCATGGTATATTTATTTTCGATTTTTGCAAGCATATACTAAAGCTACTTATTCACATCGAGACTACGTTATTCATAGCACTACAAACACTTGGGGGTGAGGATCTCCTCTCAAACATATGAGATATGCCTTCCTTTCTCCCCCCATATTTCAAGAATCTTGTGTGCAAGGGCATGCCCATCTGCATGGGGGGGCAGAGTGTTTGCCATTATTAGTTATTTATTTGTTTTCTGGGGTGATTTTGCCTGTCTAGAAATCAGAAGAAGAAGCTCTAATATACTTCAGCACATATAAATTAATTACTACTGATATTCCAAAGGGAAACTCTGCACCTTCTTGGTCTTCTACTTCTCTGACTCACCTAAAATGTCTCGTAACCCTCCCTATTAACAGTGTCCACCCAAAAAGAGAAGCATTATGACCAATATCATGGAAATGGGTCATGCTTCATTGTTTTTCCTCACTTGGAGAGCAGACTTCTCACCAGTAAAAATTGCACTGCCCTAAGGCAAGTTTTATATAAAAGTTATTTACAAAGAGAACTGGGGTCAAACCAGGAGAGCAGTTTTTTTCTTTCTCAAATCCAGAAAAGTATATATATAACTCCTATTTTAGCTAGGAGCTAAAATTCTCCTGATGTCCCATAGACATACAAAGAACATAATCAATTAGCTATTATCTCATCACAAAATCTGAATCACCAGATATGCTTTCTGACTAATCAGGCCCAATAACTGCCTCAAGCTCAATTGTTTTGTATTAAGTATTAATGGAAACATAATTATTCCACAGATAAATCACATTCCAATCTAATTAAATCAAGTATAAAAAAGTAATATATGAATGATTATACTACTTTAATTCATTATCACTTTAAGAAATGTTTATTTCATTGGTATTATCAAGATATCAAGTTGAATTTTAGTTAAAAAGTAAGATATCATTTGGTAAGTAAATAAAATATATTTCATTAACATAGTTAAAATATTTTGTGTAATATTGAAAATCCAAATATCTTTCTGAAGTTTACACAGTAAAAAATGGTTCCTGAAATATTGAATTACAAAGGAAAGAACAACAGACTAGACATACACATAGTAACAAGATCTTAAAAAAATAGTGCTGAGAGAAATAGGAAGAACCAATTACGTATAACAACAGATACATATATCTAAAATGAATACTCATAAGCCACAATGCATATTTATTAATACTGAAGTAAGGGAAAGAACATGCATAAAATTTATTAGAACGATTGTGAGTAAAAAAGAAATTGGAATGAAAGTGGAAATTAACAAGAATAAATGAACAAATAAACAGCAGAGAGACCTCAACAATTAACTCTCAAGAAATTTGATTCATTCAAAACTCCATATCCAACAATACGAACTTTCCACCAGTCCAACAGAGAAAAAATGTTGAAGGTAGTACAGTAATGACTAGCATTATTTAAAGTGCTAAACTATCAAGGTGATAATAAAATCATGACTGGTTTTAGTTGGTTTTACAATTGTATTAAAATTATCTGTATCCAAGACACATCATAATTAAAATGGTAAAATTAAAAGACAAAGAGAATCTTAAAGGCAGCAAGAGAGAAACAGGAAGTAACATATAATGGAGCTCTGGTAAGGCTACCACCTGACTTCTTAACAGCAACTCTACAAGCCAGAAGGGAATGGCAAAAAATAGTCCAAGTAATGAAAAGCAAAGGCCTGCAACCAAGACTACTTTACCCAGAAAGGGGCTCGATTAAAATGGAAGATGAAGTAATGAGTTTCTCAGACAAAACAAGGCTAAAATAATACAACTCCACAAAAGTAGCATTGCAAGATATACTAAAGGAACTGCTTAAAGAAGAGGAAGAATGAGAGAGAGAGAGAGGAACACAGGTACAAAGGGGGTAAATGGTGATGAATAAGTACAAGCAATAATGGCCTTAAATGTAAATGTATTAAATGCTCAAATCAAAAGACATAACATAGGTGAATGAATAAGAAAACATGGCCTGCACAACTGCTGCCTAAAAAAGACCCACCTCAGAAAAAAAGACCTACACAAACTGAAGGTGAAGGGTTTGAAAAAAATATTTTTAACAATGGACAAGAAAAAAAAAGTCAGGATATTTTTTTTCAGTTGTATATCAGACAAAGTACACTTCAAAACAAAGGCCACAAAAAGATACCCAGAAGGACACTCCATAATACTCAAGAAAAGATTTCTACAACAAGACATAAACATTGTAAACATATATGGAGCCAACATAGGGACACTCAAATATGTAAGGAAAATCTTGGAGGACTTCAATAATGATATAGACAGCAACACACTTATACTGGGGGACTTTAACACCCCACTGTCAACAATAGATATATCTTCCAAACGAAATATCAGCAAGGATATTGGGGCATTGAGCAATTCCCTAGATTACCTAGATAAAATGGACTTAACAGATATACATAGAACCTTTCATCCCAGAGAAGCAAAGTACACATTCTTTTCAAATGCACAAGGAACATTTTCAAACATAGACCACTTCATAGGACACAAAAGAAGCCTCAACAAATTCAAGAAAATTGAAATCATATCAAGCATTTTCTCTTACCACAAAGGCCTGAAACCAGAAACCAACCTCGAGGAAAAAATTCAATAACATTCAAATCAATGTTATTAAATAGCATGCTATTTAATAGCAGTAAATAGCATACTATTGAACAATGAATGGGTTGTTCAATGCTATTTAATAAGACTAAATAGCATGCTATTGAACAATGAATGGGTTAAAAGTGAGATCAAGGAAGAAAACAAAACATTTCTGGAAACAAATAAAAATGAATTAACAACAGCCCAAAACTTATGGGACATAGCAAAGACAGTCTTGATAGGGAAGTTCATAGCAATACAGGCCTACCTAAAAAATATAGAAATGTTTAAAATAAACAACCTTCATCAAAACAAAAAGCTTCTGCATGGCTAAAGAATACATTAAAATGCAAAGGAACCAATGAAATGGGAAAATATATCTGCCACTGATACCTAGGACAAAGGTTTGACCTCTAAAATATAAATAAAAAATAAAAATAATTTTAAAAAGCATAAATACACATTTTAATAAATAAATTTGGGGTTTTTTGCACTACCCCCATACTTATCAAGTGTAACAGACAAGCAGATAAATTTTTTAAAAAGCAAAATAAAATAAAATAAAATATATATAAAACTCACAAGACTCCATTCCAAGAAAACAAAAACAATCCAATTAAAAATGAGCAAAGGACCTGGATACTTATCCAAGGAAGATATACAGAAGGCTCAGAGACATATGAATGGATGCTCAGCATCACTGGCCATCAGAGAGATGCAAATTAAAACCGCTATGAGATATCACTTCATCCCTGTCAGAATGGCCATCATAGCCAAATCAACAAGCTGACCAGGTTGTGGAGAAAAGGGAACTGTAGTACATTGTGGGTGGGAATGCAGACTGGTGCAGCCACTGTAGAAAACAGTATGGAATTTCCTTAAAAAACTAAAAAGGGAATTGTCTTTTTAGCCGGCAATTCCATTGCTGGGGTTATACCCTAAGAATCCTGAAACACCAATTCAAAAGAACCTATACACCCCAATGCTCATAGAAGCACAATTTACAATAGCCAAGAGTTGGAAGCAACCTAGATTCCCATCAGTAAATGAATGGATAAAAAAACTATGTTACATTTACATAATGGAATTCTATGCAGCAGAAAGAAAGAAGGAGCTCCTACCCTTTGTGACAGCATGGATCGAACTGGAAAGCATTATGCTAAGTGAAATGAGCCAGGCAGTGAAAGAAAAATACCACATGATCTCAACTTTAACAGGAACCTAATCAACAAAAAAACAAGCAATCAAAATATAACCAAAGACACTGAAATTGAGAATAGGCTGACAGTCACCAGAGGGTAAAGGAGAGGGGTTATGGGGGAAAAGGGTAAGTCTTTGCAGGAACGATTATAAAGGACACATGGGCAATAACAAGGTGGGTGTAAACAGGGAAGGGAGTTGGGGAAGTCCGGGTGGTGGGGAGGGGTGAGGGAAATAATCAGAAAAAAAAGGGGAGAGGTCATTGAAGGACATGTGTAAAGGACACATGGACAAGGCCAAAGAGGAGTAGGATCTGGGGTGGGAGGTGGGCTTGTGCCAGGGTGGAAGTGGTGGTGGGGGGAAATGGGGACAACTCCACTTGAACAACAATATAAAAAGAATCTGAAGCTAATAATCAGGGTGGGTTAAAGATTCAATGATATGCATCTACAATGTGATTGAATGCAGAATTTAAAAAGAGGTAGACACTGACATTATTTGTCATCTACTGAGCATTTGCCGTATGTTAATACAAATGCTGTGTTAACTAAAAACATTATTTTAGTTAATAATTTAATGAGGTTTATGAACATGTTGTGGAACAGCCAATCACAAGCAAGGAATAATAAGCCACAAGTACAGAACAAAACATAAGCAGAAAACAGTCAAGCAAAAGCATTCAAGAAAGGAAGGAGAAGATGCCCCCTGTTAATACTAGTACAGAGAAGTGCTCAGGTCAAATGACTCTAGTCATGTTCCTCCTTCTCTTCACTGATACCCCATCCAAGACCCCTACCCAGTCCTTGCCTGCCGTAAACCCCTTCTTCACCCTGCACCCATTCTTATGAAGTTCCTTTACATCATTTCCTTCAAATCAATGCCCTTCTGTGCCCACCCCATTGCCCTTTCATGTGTCAAACCAGCCACACAGGTGAAGATTCCCTTGCAAATGTGTGCAGCCAAAAGATCTTCTGAAACAACTATTATCTGCTCAAGAAAGTGCAAGAGAAAAAAACACCAACAGTATTTTTCTGTTACCAGCAGCTGATAAAGACGGTAATTCAAAGCAAGAGACCACACCTTCAGGCAGAACAAAGCCAAAAGACCCTAGAGAACTCCAACAATCCAAGTAATGCACTGTGTATAAAGAGACCCAGAGACAAAACTATCTGTAGATCTTCTAGCAAAGACTATGGGGAAATGGCCAACCACGTAGAGACCAAATGTTAACACTGTTAGGATACACAGATGGTGATAGTTAAAATAAAATCAACAGGATGTGAAAAAGAAGTGTATCTGACTCTGTGAATTCTCTGATTGTGTGGAAAGAGAAAAGGAAAGGAAGAAGCAAGTACATGAGAAGAGAGAGACACAGGGTTCCTGCAAGGCAGGGGGCCAGACCTGCAGTTCCACAGTTAGTCAGACTGGGGGATAAGGATAAGGTAAATACTGAGAACTGAAAACAAGCTTCCTCCTAAACGCTTTACCCCATAGGCAGGGGAAAAAGCAGTTGGAGTTTCTGCCAGTATGTGTGTGGTGAGAGGGGCCTCCAGACTGGCTGAAACAAGTATGGGATAATGGCAAACTCCCCCAAAACCCATACAAATCACCTCTAAGCCACATACCTCATAGTAATATTTGTTGCATGTTATCTGATACTGTAAGAAAACTAATGACCTTCAGAAAGACAAAAAAATCATCATACTGAAAGTCACTAACAGTGTCCCTAAGCTCTATCATAATGCTATTTCTGGGTCATACTTTTAACACTAATTAGGGTAATTTCTTGTTAAAAAGATTGGGGGCCTATCAAGGGTGGGGCAATGGGAGGGTACAAGCAATAATAAGAAAGATTGCTTACAAAAGTTGTTTTTCTTTTTTTTAATTGTTGTTCAAATGCAGTGTCTCCATATCCATCACCACTTTCATCTGCCCCACCCACCCCCACCTCCCATCCTCAATCAAGATGATGTTAATTATTCCAATCCATGAACACAGTAAATGCTTACATTTATTTGTGTCTTCCATAATTTCTTTCTTCAATGTTGTGTAATTTTCTGAGTACAAGTCCTTTATTTCCTTGGCTAGGTTTATTCCTAGGTACTTTATTTTTCTTGCTGCTATAGCAAATGTGATGTTTTCCTTATTTCTGTTTCTGATATTTCATTGTTGGTGTACAAAGATGCCTTCAATTTCTGAATACAGAATTTTTATCCTGCTGCTTTGCCAAATTCAGTTATTGGACCAAGTAGTTTTTGGTGGAGTCTATGGAGTTTTCTATGTACACTATCATGTCATCTGCAAACAATGACAGTTTTATTTCCTTCTTTACAATTAGGATGCCTTTTATTTCTTTTTCTTGTCTGATCAGTTGTGCCTAGGACTTCCAATACTATGTTGAATAGAAGTGTTGAAAGCAGACACCTTTGTTTTATTCCTGATCTTAATGGGAAAGATTTTAGTTTTTGCCCATCTAGTATGATGTTGGCTGTAACCTTCTCATATATGGCCTTTATTATGTTGAGGTATGTTTCCTCCACTCCCACTTTGTTGAGTGTTTTTATCATAAATGGGTACTGTACCTTATCAAATGTTTATTCCTTATTTATTGATATGATCATGTGATTTTTATCTTCCTTTTTGTTTATGTGATATATTATATTTATTGATTTGTGAATATTGTACATTTTTTGCATCCCTGTGATGAATCCAACTTGATCATGGTATATGATGTTTTTAATGTATTGCTGCATGTTGTTTGTCACTATTTTGTTGAGGATTTTAGGATCTATGATTATCAGTGATATTGGCTGATAGTTTTCTTTCTTGTGTGTTTATCTGGTTTTGGGATTTGGATGATGCTGGCTTCATAAAAGAGTTTGGGAGTCTTCTGTCTTCTTGGATTTTTTTTTTTTTGGAATAGTCTGAGGATAGAAGTTACCTCTTCTTTAAATATTTTGTAAAATTCTCCTGTGAAACCATCTGGTTCAGGGCTTTTGTGACCTGGGAGTTTTTTTTTACTGTTTCTATTTCACCAGATGTTAGTCTGTTCAGGCTTTTTGCTTCTTCTTCATTCAATTTTGGAAAATTATATGTTTCTGGAAATTTGTCCATTTTACCCAGGTTTTCAAATTTCTTGCACATAGTTGTTCATAGTAATTTCTTACAATCCTTTGTATTTCTGTGGTATCAATTGTAATGTCTTTCATTTCTGATTTTATTTATTTGGGTCCTCTCTCATTTTTTTCTCTCTCATTTTTTGATGTATCTGGTTAAATGTTTGTCAATTGTGTTTATCTTTTCAAAGAACCAGCTCTTGGATTTACTGATCCTTAGAATTATTCTTTTAGTCTCCATGTAATTTAATTATACTCTGGTCTTGGTTATTTCCTTTCTTCTACTCTCTTAGGGCTTTGTTTGTCATTGTTCCTCTGGTTCTTACAGCTGTAGGATTAGGTTGTTTATTCGACCTATTTCTATCTTTTTTAGGTAGGCCTATATCACCATGAACTACTTTATCAGGACTTCCTTTGCTGTGTCCCATAAGATTTGGACTGCGGTGTGTTCATTTTCATTGGTCTCCAGAAATGTTTTGATTTCTTCCTTGATCTTGTTATTAACAGATTCATTGTTTAATAGCATGCTATTCAATCTCCACGAATTTAAATGCTTTTGATTTTTTTCCTTCAAGTTGGTTTCTAGTTTTAAGCCATTATGGTCCAAGAAAATGCTGCTATGATTTCAATTTTCTTGAGTTTGATGAGGCTTGTTTTGTGTCCTATGATATGGTCTATCTTTAAAAATGTGTCTTGTGCATTTGAAAGAATATGTAGTTTGCTTCTTTGGGATGAAAAGTTCTACATGTATCTGTTAAGTCCATTTGATCTAGGGCATTGCTCAATGCCCCAATATCCTTGCTGATATTTTGTTTGGAAGATCTATCCATTGTTGACAGTGGGGTGTTAAAATCCCCCAGTGTAAGTGTGCTGCTGTCTATATCTTTCTTTCTTTTTTTATTTGGTATGGAATTAATTTATTCTGCCTATACATTTGCAAGGGTTTTTTTCCCTTTGTCTTAGTTTTCAAATATTTTAGGGTAATATGTTTCTTTTTAAAATTATTTTATTGTTGTTCAATTACAGTTGTCTGCATTTCCCCCCATTGTTCCTCCCATCCCAGCCTAACCCACCTCTCCCCTTGCTTCCACCCTCCCCTTTGGTTGTTTCTCTGTGTTCTTTATAGTAATTCCTGAAAGCCATTCCTCCTATTATCCCCTCCTCCCTCCCCTCTGGTTACTGTCAGATTGTTCTTAATTTCAGTGTCTCTGGTTATATTTTGCTTGCTTTTTCCTTTTGTTGATTATGTCCCAGTTAAAAGTGAGATCATATATTTGTACCTCTCCACTTGGCTTGCTTTATTTTGCATAATGTTCTCCAGTTCCATCCATGCTGCCTCAGAGGGTAGGAGTTCCTTCTTTCTCTATGCTGCATAGTATTCCATTGTGTAAATGTACCATAGTTTTTTGATCCACTCATTTAGTGATGGGCACCTTAGGTTGCTTCAAGCACTTGGCTATTGTAAATTGTGCTGACTCCTCCAAAGTTTTCCTTATATATTGGGTGCTCCTATGTTGACTCCATGTTTACTATGGTTATATCATCTTGATGGATTATTTCCTTGAGTATTATGAAGTGCTTTTCTGTGTCTCTTCTATGGCCTTTGTTTTGAAGTCTATTTTGTCTGATATAAGTATTGCTATCCCAGCTTATTTTCCCTGTCCATTTGCTTGGAATATTTTCCCAACACTTCACTTCCATCTGTGTAGGACTTTTTTTCTGAGGTGGGTCTCTTGCAGGCAGTATATGTGCAGGTCATGTTTTCTCATCCATTCAGCTACCCTGTCTTCTGACTGGAGCATTAATCCATTAATATTTAAGGTTATTAGTGATAGTTACTAATTCATCTTTGCCACTCTGTACCTGTGTCCCGTCCCCCCTCTTCTTTTTCTTTCTCTTCTTAAAGCAATCCCTCTAGCATTTCTTGCACTGGTGTTGTGGTTGAGGTATATACTTTCAGCCTTCTTTTGTCTAGGAAACTCCTTATTTTACCTGCCATTTTAACTGAAAGCCTTGCTAGATAGAGTAATCTTGGTTGCAGGCCTTTGCCTTTTATACTTGGAATATTTCTTGCCATTCCCTTTGGCGTGTAGTGTTTCTGTTGAGAAGTCAGGTGGTAGCCTTATTGGAGCTCCCTTGTATATTACTTCCTGTTTCTGTCTTGCTGCCTTTAAGATTATCTCTTCATTTTTAAAGTTTGGCATTTTAATTATGATGTTTCTTAGAGTAAGCCTATTTGGATTCATTGATTGGGAATATCATTCTTGATTGGGAATATCCATGCTTCTTGAATTTGTGTGGCTTTTCCAACCCTGAATTAGGGAAGTCTTCCATCATTATTTTTTCAAACAGGATTTCTATCCCTCGCTCATTTTCTTTTCCTTCTGGTATTGCTATGATTTGAGTGTTATTGCATTTCATGTTGTCCTGCAGTTTCCTTAAGCTACCTTCATATTTTTTGAGTCTTCTCACGCAGCTGCTCTACCTGGGTGTTTCTTTCTACCTTGTCTTCTGGTTCAGTAATTCAGTTCATTGCTTCATCCAGCTTGCTTGTAGTTCCTTCTAGTGTATTTGTTCATGTCTGATATTATATTCTTCACTTCTCCCTGGGTCTTTTATATAGTTTCTATTTCCTATATCATAATGTTGTTTTTCCTACTCAGTTCCTTGTAGTTGTCTGTGCAGTCCTCAAGCACCCTTATAACCATTCTTTTAAATTCTATATATGATAGTTTGATTGCCTCTATGTCATTTAGTTCTTTTACCGGGGAGTCTTTCATTCCTTTTAATCGCTGGTTATTTCTTTGTCTCTCATTGTAGTTGACATTTTTTGTTTGTTTCTGAAATTCCAGATGTTCTGCTTTGCCAGCTGTTTTCATAGAGTGAACTGCTGTGGTGGGAGTTCTGTGGGACTCGGTGGTGAGGTCTCCTTGATCCCCTTGCCTGGATACTCTAGGGTTGCCCTTTCTCCATTTGGGGGAATCTCTTGTGGTAAGCTTTACCTGTTGGCGGCCCCTTTGTTGGTGGGTTCTCCCCTCCAATGGGTTTATTGGTATTCGCAACTCCCACCTTGTTTTGTATGCTGTTGTAAAGTGTTGGTTAACAAAGCAGTATTACAAGAACACCAAACATACACCAGCAAAAAGAATACCCCTAACACATCAGCAATCTCAACCACAAGTAAAATTAATAAAGGTGAAAAAGAGAATGTGGATACTATATGATATGACAAAGGGAATATGACATGACTGAAAGAGAGCAAAGTGTTGTGTGGTGAGAAGGATGAAAATTGATAAGATTGAGATAGAATCTAGATAAAAAAGGAGAGAGAAAATTTTACGAAGTAAGTATAACACAAATGGGCTATGGGAATAATGGGGTAAGAAAGAGGAAGAGTGCACTATGAAGTTTTAAGTAAAATTGAAAAGGTACTGGACCAACAAGAGCAAAATTGCAGAAAACCCACAGAAGAATTGATAACAACAACAGTTGGATGAATTTTAATGAAGGTGGGATGGGAATAAGAATATTGTAGAAAAGTGATACGTGAATAAGAGATGTCTACGGTAAAGAAAACTGATTTAGAGAGAATGGGGGAAGCTAACCTATAAGAGTAATGCATAAAGTTAAATTGAGACAAGGGAATAAAGAAAGACAGAAAAAAAGAGGAAGAAAGAAAGAGAAAAAAGGGAGAGAAGAAACAATGAAATAAAATTCCTTACTCAAGTAATCATGGGAAAGTTGAAGGCAAAATGGAGTAAGACAGAGGGAGAGTATTCTCCCTCTCCCTTTTAATAAACAATAATACAAACAAACAATAAACAATAGGAATTCCTTTGGAGAAGTACAGTAATCATGATATTTCACCCAACTAGCCACTGGTTATAAAACATGAAAAAGAAATAAGACTCTTATTAGAAGGGAAAAAGAAAATCACCTGAATTTAGAAAGTAGAGCACTTATGTGAGATTAGATGGAGGAGAAATAGTGAGAGTAAGGGATAGAAACTTGGCGTAGTGTGAGAGAAAATAAAGTTAACTACAACAGTAATAAACCTCAGGAAGATGGCAAAATGGATAAGACCATGGAAGGGTGTCATGTGGGTTTCGAAATAACAAGTAGTATGAAAAATATATAACCTGAATAAAGAGAATGAAAAGTAAAAGAACAGGAGTAGTGTGTTATTGGAATACAAGTGAAGTGAAAGAAGAAAAATAAAAATGCAATATGAAATGCAGAATAAAGAGAACAAATCAAACAATGAAATCTAACAAACAAAAAACTAATTAAATGGAAAGAAGAGGGAAAATGCAATTTCTGAAGGAAAGCAAAGTGAAATTTGTCTCAGCCGTTAGTGTTTGCCTTCTGACTTCTTTCTGGATCCATCTCTGATTTTTCTCACAACTCCAGGTCTCATGGTCTTACTCTTGAAAAAAAAAAAAAGCCTCCTGCTGACTTCAAACCTGTCTAGCAGTTAAAGTCAGCAGGCAGAGTGGGACTGGGCTCTGATTTTTTTCCTTTTCTATGGTTCCTCTAGGCGGGTTGGTCTGGGCTAGACCAGACCAACAGGTGCCCAGTATGAGCCCACACCCTCATAGTGCTGTGCAGCCCACACTTTCAACTCTATGCCTATTTTCCAGGATGGCACCAATAATCTACCTTGTTTTGCAACCCTTTGATCAGTTGTGAGGTGCACTGAGTGGGAACAAACTGAGCACCCACTTCTCTCTCTTTGTTGACCTGGGCACTTCATGCCCACAAAGTCCCTGCAGAGCAGCTTAGCTCTCCTATTGAAACAAGTCTCTCTGGGCACTGCTGCCTCTTGGACCTCCTGCTGCCCACCTTTGATCAATCCATGAGGCACTCTAAGTAGGAGTTAATCACACTCCCACTCCTCCCTCTTCACTGGTCTGGCGCCAGTGTGTATGAGGTCCCTGTACAAGTGAGGCCTCTACACAGAAGCTAAGATGGTTTTTTGAGAAAAGACCCCTTGGGTGCTGCCTGACACTCCTAACAAACGCCCAGTTTTTCACACAGTCCAACTCTCTGACCAGTCCAGAGTCTGAGTCACAGGCAATCACGGCCCTTTTCTTTCCCCAGCTTCAGGTGCCACCCAACTCCCCAATTTCTCTGGTACTGTCCCAGCCAGCAACTGTCACCTCAGCCAGGGTACGCTGCTGGTTTTGTCTCTTACTGTTTTTTTTATCCTCCCAGTGACTTTAAGTGTCCAGGTCTCTTCTGGTGAGGGTCTGATACTTCTCCTCTTGGGAAGGTGATGGAGCTGCTAGGTTGCTATCACTGACCCAGCTCTCCTCCAATGTTCCTGTGTCAGCCAGTCTCCAGTGCAAGGCCTGGGGACCTTCCCATCAGCCTACAAAATCTCATTGCCTGCTTTTAAGTGTCCTGGCACTCTCTGCCTTCCAAACTTCATATCATCTGGGATTCTGTTGGCTGTTCACTATTCTTGGCTTGGTGTCCCAGTAGGGTGCACAAGCAAGTGGGATCAGTTCCCACATACCTTGCTGCCATCTTCCTTATTCCAAAATTATTTACTATTAAATAAAATACTACAATGACCAACCTTACACATTATTTTTATCTAAATGCTCAATTATCCCCTTAAGATAAACATCTAAAAATGAAAAGCTGAATTTAAAGAGTATGCACCTTTTAAAAGTTTTAAAATGCATGTTACCAAGTTTACTTCAGTAAATTTTTGCATTAATTTACATTCCTAGTAGCTCTTTATAAGAACATTGTATTTTTTTTTTCATATCCTAGCTGGCAGTGAGTACTCCTTTTCTTCTTTGCTTTAATATTTCTTATCAGGTAGGTAAAACAACAAAATGTATCTTTTCTTTTTTTAATCTTTCACAATGTCCTTTAAACTTTAAAAAATCATTGATTTTAGAGTGACAAGGGAGAAGGGAGAGAGAGAGAAAGAGAGATTTATTCTACTTATTTATGTATTAATTGGTTGATTCTAGTATGTGTCCTGGCTGGGAATCGAACCCAACACTTTGGTGTATCAGGACAGCACTCAAACCAAGGGAGGTACCAAGCCAGAGACCTTTTAAACTTTTAAGAGAATACAAAAGGTGTGGTTACAACATTCATATGCTACTGAGAAGTTATGGGGATCATTTTATAAAAAAGTAAGAACCCGTTAGCTTAAGATTGTTAGTAGGCACAAATTTGGTCATTTTTTATTCCTTATTGGTATAAATTTACTTTGATTCAGCCAGCTCCATATACAAGGTGGCCATATGACTAAGGAGTAATCAACATAGAAAAATCATTAGGATAAGACAAAAGAAAATACAAAAATTTAAAGAATCTGCTTCACTCAGCTCTGTGAAGGTCCATATAGCTGAATCTTAATCTTCACAGAAATGGAATATACTGAAAAAATTCAGCCCTTGCTGGTGTAGCTCAGTGGATTGAGTGCTGGTCTGTGAATTGAAAGGTTGCCAGTTTGATACCCAGTCAGAGCACATGCATGGGTCATGGGCCAGGTACTCAGAAGAGGGCTCTCAAGAGGCAACCACACATTGATATTTCTCTCCCTCTCTTTCTCCCTTCCCTTCTCTCTAAAAATAAATAAATACAATTATTTTTAAAAATGTCATGACCCACTGCCCAATTCAGAATTTGGTTGAAGGAGTCAAGTCATAAACAAATCTGGTCAAAGAGACAGACATTTTCATTATTTAAAAAGCCCAAATCTATGCTTTGAGGAAAGGAAGGAAGAGAGAGAGACAGAGAGGAACACAGGTACATAAATGGCAATGAATAAGTACATTTCAATAATAACCTTAAATGTAAATGGATTAAATGCACCAATTAAAAGACACAGAATAGCTGAATGGATAAGAAAGCATGACCCACACATATGCTGCCTACAAGAGACCCACCTCAGATCAAAAGACAATCACAGACTAAAGGTGAAAGGATGGAAACAAATTTTCCAAGCAAATGGACAAGAAAAAAAAGCCAGGGTAGCAATTCTCATATCAGACAAAATAGACTTCAAAAACAGGGCCATAAAGAGAAACCCAGAAGGTCACTTCATATTGCTCAAGGGAAGAATCCAGCAAGAAGACATTAACATCGTAAATATATATGCACCCAACATAGGAGCACCAAAATATATAAAGAAAATCCTAGAGGACCTCAAAAATGATATTGACAGGAACACAATTATAGTAGGGGATTTTAACACCCCACTGTCAAAAATAGACAGATCTTCCAAACAAAATATCAACAAAGATATTGCAGCATTAAATGACACTCTAGATGAAATGGACCTCATTGATATATATAGAGCCCTTCACCCTAAAGAAGCTAAATACACATTCTTTTCAAATGCACACGGAACATTTTCCAAGATAGACCACATGATAGGACACAAAACGAGACTCAACAAATTTAGGAAAATAGAAATCATACCAAGCATTTTCTCTGATCACAAGGGACTGAAATTGGAAACTAACCCCACAGGAAGAAACCAAAAACACACAAAATCATGGAGATTGAATGGTATGCTATTAAACAACGAATGGGTCAAGATAGAAATCAGGGAAGAAATAAAAAAGTTTCTGGAAACAAATGAAAATGAA